>NC_091805.1:42998552-43311842 GCF_041296235.1 Equus asinus | reverse complement strand
CTATACCTATTTTATTCAGAATTTTTATCATAAGTGGATGCTATATCTTGTCAAATTCTTTCTCTGCATCTATTGCTTGCAAATCTATTGCAAAAACTAAAGGAGTTCATCACCACTAAACTGGGTTTGCAAGAAATGTTAAAGGGACTTATTGAAGTGGAAAAAGAAAAGACATCAAATAGGAATAAGAATATTATCAAAGGAAAATATCACTGGTAAAGGCAAATATACAGTAAAGATAGTGGATAAACCACCTATAAAACTATATAAAGGTCAAAAGACAAAAGTACTGAAATTATCTATTTCCATGACGAGAGGTTAAGGGATACACAAAAACAAAAGAGGTAAAATATGATATCAAAAACATAAAACATAAGGGGGAGTAAAGGGTAGAGCTTTTAGTAAGAGGTCAAACTTAAGAGACCATCAACTTAATACAGATTGCTATTTACATAGTTTCTTATATGTTGACCTCACGGAAATCACAAACCAAAAACCTACAGTAAATATACAATAAATAAAGAGAAAGAGACCCAAAAATAACACTAAAGAAAGCCATCAAATCACAAGGGGAGAGAGCAAGAGAAGAAAAAAGTAACAGAAAAGAAGTATAAAAACATCCAGTAAAAACGTAATAAAATGGTGATAAGTACATACTTATCAAGAGCTACTTTAAATGTCAACGGACTAAATGCTCCAATCAAAATACAAAGAGTGGCTGAATGGATTAAAAAACAAGACTCATATATATTCTGCATACAAGAGATACACTTTAGACCTAAAGACACTGACAAACTGAAAGTGAATGGTGGAAAAAGATACTCCATGTAAATGGAGGCAAAAGGAAACCTGGGGTGGGAATACTTATATCAGTTTGTATCAAAATAGACTTTAAAACAAAAACTGTAAGAAGAGACAAAGAGGGCATTACATAATGATAAAGAGAGTAATCCAATAACAGAACATAACACTTGTAAATATCTGTGCACCCAACATAGGAGCACTTAAATACATAAAGCAACAGAGATAAAAAGAGAAATTGACAGTAACACAATAGTAATAGGGGACTTTAACAGTCCATTTACATCAATGGATAGATCATTCAAACAGAAGACCAATAAGGAGACATCATCCTTAAATGACACATTGGACCAGATGAATTTAGCAGCTATAATCTACCAAAAAACTGAAGAATACACATGTGTTTTGAATGCACATGGAACTTTCCACAGGATAGATCACTTCTTAGGCCACAAAACAAGTCTCAATAAATTTAGGATTGAAATAATACCACACATCTTTTCTGACCAAAACAGTATGAAACTAGAAGTCAAGTACAAGAAGAAAACTGGAAAAGCCACAAATATGTGGAGATTAAGCAAAATGCTACTGAACAACAATTATGTCAACAAAGAAATCAAAGGAGAAATAAAAAAATACCTAGAGATAGGGGCTGGCCCTGTGGCCAGGTGGTTAAGTTCGCGTGCTCCGCTGCAGTGGCCCACGGTTTTGCTGGTTCAGATCCCAGGCATGGACATGGCACTGCCCATCAGGCCCCATTGAGGCAGCATCCCACATGCCACAACTAGAAGGACCCACAACTAAAATATATGTAACTATGTACCAGGGGTTTTGGGGGAGAAAAAGGAAAAATAAAATCTTTGAAAAAAATTCCTGGAGACAAATGAAAATGAAAATACTAAATTTGTGGGATACAGCAAAAGTGGTACTAACAGGGAAGTTTATAGCAATATAGGCCTACCTCAAGAAACAAGAAAAAACTAAAACAGTCTAACAATAGACCTAAAGGAACTAAAAAAAAGAACAAATGATACCCCAAATCAGTAGAAGGATGGAAATAATAAAAATCAAAGATCTTTCTCTCTTTTTAAGGTAGGCATTTATCATTATAAATTTCCTCTTAGAACTGCTTTTTTTCATGATTTAAGCTTGGTGTGTTGTGTTTCTTTTTTCATGTGTTTCAAGATATATTTTGATTTTCCTTTTGATTCATTGGTTGTGTTGTTTAATTTCGTGCACTTTAGAAGAATGTGTGCTGCTGTTGGATGAAATGGTCTGTATATGTCTATTAGGTCTATTTTGCTTAAAGTATAGTTCAAACCCAACATTTCCACATTGATTTTCTGTTTGGATGATCTACCCATTATTGAAAGTGGGGTATTGAATTCCCCACTATTATTGTATTGTTGTCTATTTCTCTCTTCAGATGTGTTAATTGTTGCTTAACATATTTAGATTCTCTGCTGGTGGGTTCATATATATTTACAACCAAAATATCCTCTTGGGGAATCGACTACTTTGTCATTATATAATGAGATACTCTGTCTCTTGTTACAGTTTCTGGATTAAAGTCTATTTTGTCTGATGTAGGTGTAGCTATCTCTTCAATTTGCATGGAATATCTTTTTCATTCCTTCATTTTGAGCCTATGTTGTCCTTAAAGCAAAGCAAACCTCTTGATGGCAGCATGTTGTTGAGTCTTATTTTTTTAATCCCTTCAGCTACTCTGCCTTTGATTGAACAATTTAACCCATTTACATTTAAAGTAATTATTGATAGGAAAGGGCTCTCTAATGCCAACTTATTAATTGTTTTCTGAATGTTTGTAGTTCCTTCTTCTCTTACTGTCTTCCTATGTTAATTGATGATTTCCATAGTGTTATCCTTTGATTCCCTTCTCTTTATTTTGTGCATCTCTACTACAGGATTTTCCTTTGTGGTTACTCTGTGGCTTACACAAAAAGTTTTATGGGTACAACAGTCTATTTTAAGCTGATAACAAATTGATTTTGATCACATACAAAAACTCTACCCTTTTCTCCCCATCCCACATTTTATGTTTTTGATTTCACAATTTGAATCTTTTTATATTGTGTATACAGTTAAAAATTATTGTAACTATAGCTATTTTTAATACTTTTGTCCTTTAACCTTTAGACTTGAGTTAAGTGATTAACACATAACCATTTTACAGTATTGGAGTATTTGGAATTTGACTATATCTTACCCTTACCAGTGTGTTTTATATTTCATATGTTTTCATGTTACTAAAGTTTCCTCTCATTTCAGCTTGAAGAACTCCTTTCAGCGTTTCTCATAATGCAGATCTAGTGGTGGTGAACTCTTTTACTTTTTGCTTTTCTAGGTAGTCTTTATCTTTCTTCATTTCTGAAGGACATGATTGCTGGAAATAGTATACTTGGTTGGCAGTTTTTTTCTTTCAGCACTTTGAACATATCCCACTCTCCCCTGGCCTGTATGGTGTCTGCTGGGAATTCTGCTGATAGCCTTATGGGGGTTGCCTTGTAAGCGGCAATTGTCTTTTCTTTTGCTGCCTTCAAGATTTTCTCTTTGTCCTTGATCTTTGACAGTTTTATTATAATGTGTGTTTGAGAAGATCTTTTTGATTTGGGGACCTAAGAACTTCATGAACTTGGATGTCCAAATCTCTTCCCAATTTGGAAATTCTTAGCCGTTATTTCTTTAAATAAGATTTCTGGCCATTTCTCCCTCTCTCTCCTTCTGAGATTCTAATAACACAGAGATTGTTTCCCTTAATAGTGTCCCATAAGTTCCATAGGATTTCTTCACTCCTTTTCTTTTCTTTTCTTTTTTGTCTTTTTGCTCTTCTGACTAGATATAGTAGTCACACTTTATCTGTGGTTTCACTTTCTTAGGTTTCAGTTACCTGCTGTCAACTGTGATCCAAAAATAGTAAATGGAAAATTCCAGAAACAAACAATTCATAAGTTTTAAATTATGTACATTTTTGAGCAGCATGATGACATCTTGCACCATCCCACTCCATCCTGATTGAGATGTGATTCATCCCTTTGTCCAGGGTATCGATGATATATAAACTACCCACTTATCAGTCACTTAGTAGCCATCTTGGTTTTAAGATTGACTGTTGCAATATCACAGTGCTTGTGTTCAAGTGACCCTTATTTTACTTAATAATGGCTCCAAAGTACAAGAGTAGTAATGCTGTTAATTTGGATACACTAAAGAGAAGCCATAAAGTGCTTCTTTTAAGTGAAACTTCTCTACTTAATAAAGAAAGAAAAATATTGTATGCTGAGGTTGCTATGATCTATGGTAACTTTTATTACAGTACATTGTTATATTGTTTTATTGTATTGTTAGTTATTGTTGTTAATCTCTTACTGTGCCTAATTTATAAATTAAACTTTACCATAGGTGTGTATGTATAGGGAAAAACCATAAAGGATTTGGTACTATCTGCAGTTTCAGGCATCCACTAGGGAT
This sequence comes from Equus asinus, assembly GCF_041296235.1. NCBI lineage: Eukaryota > Metazoa > Chordata > Mammalia > Perissodactyla > Equidae > Equus > Equus asinus. The sequence continues at coordinate 43,307,552 of NC_091805.1, read as the reverse complement.
CTTGGAAGGTATTGCCAATTGTTAAGGGGGGTTACTATAATCTTAAATGATCTGTCTTCAAGTTCACTGATTCTTTCTTCTGTTTGTTCCTGTCTTTTGCTGAAGCTCTGTATTTAATTATCAAGTTCAGTCTTTGTATTCTTCAGCTCCAGAATTGCTATTTGGTTCTTTTTTATCTTTCCTATCTCTTTGCTGAACTTCTCATTTTGTTCTCTTTCCTGGTATAGTTAAATTATTTATCTGTGTTTTCTTATAGCTCCCTGAACAACTTTAGAATAATTATTTTGAATTCTTTGTCAGGCAATTCATGTATGTCTATTTCTTTGGGGTCAGTTACTGGAAGCTTAGTGTGCTTCTTTGGTGGTGGCATGTTTCCCTGACTTTTGTGATGCTTTAAGCCTTGCATAGGTGTCTGAACATTTTCAGAAGCATGTACCTCTTCCATAATGGACTGACTTCAGTAAGAAAAATCTTTCACTCATGGGTGGGGACATGCTAGAGAGTGCTCTGAGCCCAAGTGGTGGTGCAGAGTGCCAAGTGCAGGAGTGCATGTCAGCTCCTGGTCTGGGATAGAGGTGTGATGTCTCATTGGCTTAGGCTGCTAGGGTCCACAACACCAACAAATGCATGGTCCTTCGTGAGTTGGGGGGTCTTCAGTGGCTACAAGTGTTGTTGGTGTCCTTAGAGGTTCTATGGACCATAACAGGCAGTGGTGGTAGCTGGACCTGCTTGTGTTCACATACTTGACTGCAGTGGCCAACTGTAGGTGTCTGTTTAGTGGCAGGGGCTAGTTGCTGGTGTACACAAAGTGGCAATGCCCTGGGCCAGAAGCAGGGCCCAGGGCCAACTTTGGTCACACTAGCAGCTGTGGGAGCTCTGGATGTTGGTGTGTACTTCTCTGGCTACTGAGTATCACCACAAGCATGCTTGCAACAGTGAAGTCCAGTAACAAGAGTCAGGTTGGTGGGGTGCAGGTGCACAGCTGCAGGGGCTAGCTGTAGTTGAGCAGAGTGGTGCAAGCTAGTGACAGGAGACAGGGCCAATCTGGGCCCACAAGCAGCTGTGGGGGCCTTGGTTGTTGGCATGCACTCCTTTGGGTGCAGGGTCTTGCTATGGGTCTGTGCAGTGGTGGTGGAGTCCTGTGATAGGAGGCAGGCCAGTGGCATGCAGGTGCACAGCTGGAGGGGCTAGCTGCAATGTGCCCAAGGTGGTGAGGGTCATCCATGAGGGTCTAGGCTGCTATCTTGCACTTGTGCACCCACAGACCCTGGGCCACACTGTTGGGGTGGATGATAGAATCTAGCAGGAATGGGGGGAGGAAGCAGGGAGAGATTTATGTAGCTGGAATCTGTGAATACAAAACCCTATTAGGCGAAAATCTCTGAGGCAAATATGCAGGGAATCCACAGTTGCAGCTGCACTAGCCATTGGTTTCTTCAGCAGTGAAAGCTGCTTGGTTCCTCTGCAGAGCAGGCCACTAAGAACTGCTGTGTGGCTGATGCTGGTAGATTCTTCCCTTCTTCTTTGTTCCTAGTCATCTCCATATATCTCAGTTTTACCAGTCTTTGAGTGAGGTGAAACCGGAGTGGTTCCTTCATGCAGTGCCCTAAAAGGCTGGGAAGACAGGTTTCTTACCCTTCTCTCCTTTTCCTGCTGAGGGTAACACTTTTGAGCTATGTAGTTCCCTCTTGGTGCTGAGAAGTGCCAGCCTGGAGTTGAGATGATACAGGCAAGATGAAGTTCTTCCTATCTTGTGTGGTTATTCTTAGGTGTTTTGTTCAACCATGTCCCTGAAGTTTCTTAAGTGGACTCCTGAGATCTCCCAGGGCTGTTTTGGTTCATGGATAGCTATCTAATTGTTGATATATGGGGGGACAGAGGCTGGGGTCTCCTAATTCACCATCTTGATAACGTCACTAGAAGGGTGTTTCTTGTACTGGTCTCATATGGGTTAATACATGTAGTTGCAGTCATTTGACAAATCAGCTAGGGCTACATGGTCTAATATGGCCTTACCCCCATATGCGACAGCTGGTGCTGACTGTCAACTGTGCTACATTTCTATCATACTTGCTCAGGCTGCTTTCAAAATTAGTAGAATCATTCAAAATAAGCAAGAGCCACAGGTCTCTTAATTAGTCTTGGAAATCCAACAATGTCATTTACACCACTTTCTGTTGGTTAAAGCAAGTCACAAGGTCATCCCAGCTTCAAACAGTGGGGAAATGTATTCTATATCTTGATAGGAGATGCTGCCAAAAATCTGTGGCCATCTATCATCTATCACATTTCTCCCTTACTACATTATATATATTTCTCCCATATGCAAAATATGCTTATTCAGTCCAAGTAAGCATAAAGTCTCATCTAATTATGGCATTAGGCTCAAAACCCATGATCTAGAGATTCACATTACGTCTAGATATTGTTGAGGTTCTTTGGAGATGACTTCTCAAATGTAACTCTTGAATGGTGAACTATAAAGAGAAGTTGTCTGCCACACACACTCCCAATATACAAAAGTGAGTCAGGGAAATGATAATTGCAATAAACACCCCCAGTTAACAATGAGAGGATGATAGCAACCACTGTCCCATACCAAACCGGAAATTAAACTAGGTCCCCCTACACTGGGCCAGAGAAGTTTCTTCATTGGGATCTGGTTCTGCTGCCTAAGCAGGTTCCCTGTTCCATTGCTCTCTTATTCACTTTAGTTCTCCTCTCTGGGATCTTGGCTCTGCCCTCTGAGACATTTTTCCTTTTCCATTTTTTGTATTTATAACTGAATAGCTTTTTCAGTCTGCTTCCAGTCCATAAAAATATGGGGGCTTGAAATTTTGGTTTTTAAAAATTTTGAACAAACTGTCTTTTAGTCACTGCTGATGGTGTCTGTGTTAATACAAGTTTCGTAAAAGATTAGTGAGTCCCTATGAGTCATATTGAGGTTTATTCTATGCCCCCAAAACATCATCCATAATTCTTTTGAGACAAACCACTCTAGTTTAGGCATATCAGGTTGCTGTTGGGCATTACCCTTAATATCTTAGAAACTCTGTGGCTAGCTAAAATAATCTATTAGGAATGGCCTTAAATCTCTCAGGGGTCTTAAGAAAGGGTATTATGCTCCATTTGATATCTATCAATTCCATTTCCTTTTTTTTAAATTTTTTAAAAAAATTTTCCTTTATTTTCATGCCACTAAGTCCCCTATAAAATATTTTGAAACTATTTGCTCAATCTTTGCTTGAGCTCTTATATTTGAAACTGACTTTTCTTTTCTTTTTCTTTTTCTTTTTAATTTTTTTCGGATGTACATCATATTTCGAATTCTGTATACATTACATCATGTTCACCACCTGAACGCTAATTATAGTGCATCCCCTCACATGTGACCCTAATCACCCCTTTTGCCCTGCCCCCTACCCCCTTACCCAATGGTAACCACCAGTCCAATCTCCAATGCTATGTGGGGGTTTTTTGTCGTTTTTATCTTCTACTTATGAGTGAGATCATATGGTATTCGACTTTCTCCCTCTGACTTATTTCACTCAGCATAATACCCTCAAGGTCTATCCATGTTGTGACAAATGGCCAGATTTCGTCATTTCTTATGGCTGAGTAGTAGTCCATCGTGTACAAATACCACATCTTCTTTATCCATTCGTCCCTTGATGGGCACCTAGGTTGTTTCCAAGTCTTGGCTATTGTGTATAATGCCGCAATGAGCATAGGGGTGCAAGTATCTTTATGCCTTTGTGTTTTCAAGTTCTTTGGATACATACCCAGCGGTGGAATAGGTGGATCATATGGTAGATCTATCCTTAATTTTCTGAGGATACTCCAAACTGCTTTCCATAGTGGCTGCACCAGTTTGCACTGCCACCAGCAGTGAACAAGGGTTCCCTTCTCTCCACACCCTCTCCAACATTTGTTGTTTCCTGCCTTGTTAATTATAGCCATTCTGACCGGAGCGAGGTGATACCTTATTGTAGTTTTGATTTGCATTTCCTTGATAGCTAATGATGTTGAGCATCTTTTCATATGCCTGTTGGCCATGTGTATATCTTCTTTGGAGAAATCTCTGTTCAGATCTTTTGTCCATTTTCTAATTGGATTGTTGGCTTTTTTGTTATTGAGCTGTATGAGTTCTTTGTATATTTTGGATATTAACCCCTTCGCTGATATGTGGTTTGCAAATATCTTCTCCCAATTGTTAGGTTGTCTTCTCGTTTTGTTGATGGCTTCCTTTTCTGTGCAGAAATTTTTAGTTTGATGTAGTCCCATTTGTTCATTTTTTTCTTTTGTTTCCCTTGCCCGGTCAGACACGGGACTTGAAAGTATGCTGCTCAGACCAATGTCATAGAGCGTACTGCCTACGTTTTATTCTAGAAGTCTCATGGTTTCGGGTCTCACATTCAAGTCTTTAATCCATCTTGAGTTGATTTTTGTGCATGGTGTAAGGGAATGGTCTTCTTTCATTCTTTTGCATGTGGCTGTCCAGTTTTCCCAACACCATTTGTTGAAGAGACTCTCCTTTCTCCATCATATGCTCTTGGCTCTCTTGTCGAATATTAGCTGTCTATAAACGTGTGGGTTTACTTTTGTGCTCTCAATTTTGTTCCATTGATCTGTGTGTCTGTTTTTGTGCCAGTATCATGCTGTTTTGGTTATTATGGCTTTGTAGTATAATTTGAAATCAGGGAGTGTGATACCTCCAGCTTTGTTCTTTTTTCTCAGGAATCCTTTGGCTATTCGGGGTCTTTTGTTGTTCCATATAAATTTTAGGATTCTTTGTTCTATTTCTGTAAAAAATGTTGTTGGAACTTTGATAGGGACTGCGTTGAATCTATAGATTGCTTTAGGAAGTATGGACATTTTAACAATGTTAATTCTTCCAATCCAAGAGCATGGAATATCTTTCCATTTCTTTGTGTCGTCTTCGATTTCTTTCAACAATGTTTTATAGTTTTTGGTGTACAGATCTTTCACCTCTTTCGTTAAGTTTATTCCTAGGTATTTTATTCTTTTTGTTGCAATTGTGAGTGGGATTGTATTCTTAATTTCTCTTTCTGCTACTTCGTTGTTAGTGTATAGAAACGCAACCGATTTTTGTACATTGATTTTGTATCTCGCAACTTGACTGTATTCCTTTATTATTTCTAAAAGATTTTTTAGTGGACTCGTTGGGGTTTTCTAGATATAAAATCATGTCGTCTGCAAAGAGTGACAGTTTCACTTCTTCTTTTCCAATGTGGATGCCTTTTATTTCTTTTTCTTGCCTGATTGCTCTGGCTAGGACTTCCAAAACTATGTTAAATAAGAGTGGTGACAGTGGGCATCCTTGTCTGGTTCCTGTTCTTAGAGGGATAGCTTTCAGTTGTTCTCCATTGAGAATGATATTTGCTGTGGGTTTGTCATATATGGCCTTTATTATGTTGAGATATTTTCCTTCTATACCCATTTTATTTAGAGTTTTTATCATAAACGGATGCTGTATCTTGTCAAGTGCTTCCTCTGCAGCTATTGAGATGATCATGTGATTTTTATTCTTCATTTTGTTAATGTGGTGTATCACGTTGACACATTTGCGGATGTTGAACCATCCCTGCATCCCCGGAATGAAACCCACTTGATCATGAAGTATGATCTTTTTAATGAATTGTTGTATTCGATTTGCTAGCATTTTGTTGAGGATTTTTGCATTGATGTTCATCAGTGATATTGGCCTGTAATTTTCCTTTTTTGTGTTGTCCTTGTCTGGTTTTGGTATCAGGATAATGTTTGCTTCGTAGAAGGAGTTAGGAAGCCTCCCCTCCTCTTCAATTTTTTTGCAAGAGTTTGAGAAGGATGGGTATTAAGTCTTCTTTGAATGTTTGGTAGAATTCACCAGGGAAGCCATCTGGTCCTGGACCTTTATTTTTTGGGAGGTTTTTAATTGCTGTTTCGATCTCCTTACCGGTGATCGGTCTGTTCAGATTTTCTACATCTTCTTGGTCCAGTGTTGGAAGGTTGTATGTTTCTAAGAATTTATCCATTTCTTCTAGATTATCCAATTCGTTGGCGTATAGCTTTTCATAGTATTCTCTTATTATCTTTTGCATTTCTCAGGTGTCCGTTGTAATCTCTCCTCTTTCGTTTCTGATTTTATTTATTTGAGCCTTCTCTCTTGTTTTCTTGGTGAGTCTAGCTAAGAGTTTGTCAATTTTGTTTATCTTTTCGAAGAACCAGCTCTTGGTTTCATTAATTTTTTCTATTGTTTTTTTCATCTCTATTTCGTTTATTTCTGCTCTGATTTTTGTTATTTCCTTCCTTCTGCTGATTTTGGGCTTTGTTTGTTGTTCTTTTTCCAGTACCTTTAGGTGCACTTTTAGATTGTCTATTTGGGATTTTTCTTCTTTGTTGAGGTAGGCCTGAATTGCTATAAACTTCCCTCGTAGAACCACTTTTGCTGTGTGCCTCAGATTTTGGCATGTCGTGTTTTCATTTTCATTTGTCTCCAGGAATGTTTTTCTTTCTTCTTTGATTTCTTCATTGACCCAATCATTGTTCAGTAGCATTTTGTTCAGTCTCCACATTTTTGTGGCTTTTCTGGTTTTCTCTCTGTAGTTGATTTCCAGTTTCATACCTTTGTGGTCAGAAAATATGCATGGTATTATTTCGATCTTCTTAAATTTATTGAGACTTGTTTTGTGGCCTAATATGTGATCAATCCTGGAGAATGTTCCATGGGCATTTGAAAAGAATGTGTATTCTGTGGTTTTGGGATGGAATGCTCTGTACATGTCTACTAAGTCCATCTGGTCTAATGTGTCCTTCAAGGCGAGTGTTTCCTTATTGATCTTCTGTTTGCATGATCTATCCATAGGTGTAAGTGGAGTGTTAAAGTCCCCTACTATTATTGTGTTACTGTCTATTTCTCCTCTTAAGTCTGTTAACAATTGCTTTATATATTTAGGTGCTCCTATGTTGGGTGCGTAGATATTTACAAGTGTTACATTTTCTTGTTGGATTGTTCCCTTTATCATTATGTAGTGCCCGTCTTTGTCTCTTATTACGGTTTTTGATTTAAAGTCTATTTTGTCTGATATAAGTATGCTACCCCCACTTTCTTTTCTTTGCCATTTGCATGGAGTACCTTTTTCCATCCTTGCACTTTCAGTTTGTGAGTGTCTGTAGGTCTGAAGTGTGTCTCTTGTATGCAGCATATACATGGATCTTGTTTCTTCATCCAGTTGGCCACCCTATGGCATTTGGTTGGAGCATTTAGTCCATTGACATTTAAAGTAGCTATTGATAAATGTGTATTTATTGCCATTTTGTCACTTTTTCTTTTTTTGGGGTGTTTTAGTAGTTCTTCTCAGTTCCTTTCTTTTTCTCTTGCTCTCTTCCCTTGTGGTTTGATCTTTAGTAATATGTTTGATTTATTTTGTCTTACTTTTTTTCCTGCTTGTTATAGGTTTCTGGTTTGTGGTTACCATGAGGATCCTATTTAATATTCTATGCATATAACAGTCTATATTGAGTAGATAGACTCTTTAGCTTGACCTCTTTCTAAAAGCTGTACTTTTTCACTCCCCTCCTCCCACATTATATGTTTTTTTTCCTTTTATTAATGTTATGATAGATTACAACCTTGTGAGATTTCAGTTGTACATTTTTGTTAGTCATGTCGTGGGTACACCACTTCCCCCTCTGTGCCCTCCCCCCACCCCCCCTTTTCCCTGGTAACCCCCGATCAGATCTCCTTATCAATATACTAACTTCCACCTATGAGTGGAGTCATATAGAGTTCGTCTTTGACTGGCTTATTTCGCTTAACATAATACCCTCAAGGTCCATCCACGTTGTTGTGAATGGGCCAATTTTGTCTTTTTTTATGGCTGAGTAGTATTCCGTTGTGTATATATACCACATCTTCTTTATCCAATCATCAGTTTCTGGGCATGTAGGCTGGTTCCACGTCTTGGCTATTGTAAATAATGCTGCGATGAACATAGGGGTGCAACGGACTCTTGAGATTTCTGATATCAGGTTCTTAGGATAGATACCCAGTAATGGGATGGCTGGGTCATAGGGTATTTCTATTTTTAACTTTTTAAGAAATCTCCATACTGTTTTCCATAGTGGCTGTACCAGTTTGCATTCCCACCAATAGTGTATGAGGGTTCCTTTTTCTCCACATCCTCTCCAACATTTGTCACTCTTGGTTTTGGATGTTTTTGCCAATCTAACGGGTGTAAGGTGATATCTTAGTGTAGTTTTGATTTGCATTTCCCTGATGATTAGCGATGATGAACATCTTTTCATGTGTCTATTGGCCATATTCATATCTTCTTTTGAGAAATGTCTGTTCATGTCCTCTGCCCATTTTTTGATCGGGTTGTTTTTTTTTTGTTGCTAATCAGTGTGAGTTCTTTGTATATTATGGAGATTAACCCTTTGTCAGATAAGTGGCTTGTAAATATTTTTTCCCAATTAGTGAGCTGTTTTTTTGTTTCAATTCTGTTTTCCCTTGCCTTGAAGAAGCTCTTCAGTCTGATGAAGTCCCATTTGTTTATTCTTTCTATTGTTTCCCTCAACTGAGGAGTTACAGTGTCCAAAAAGATTCTTTTGAAACTGATGTCAAAGAGTGTACTGCCTATATTCTCTTCCAAAAGACTTATTGTCTCGGGCCTAATCTTTAGGTCTTTTATTCATTTTGAGTTTATTTTGGTGTGTGGTGAAAAAGAATGGTCAATTTTCAATCTTTTGCATGTGGCTGTCCAGTTTTCCCAGCACCATTTGTTGAAGAGACTTTCTTTTCTCCATTGTAGGCCCTCACCTCCTTTGTCGAAGATTAGCTGTCCATAGATGTGTGGTTTTATCTCTGGGCTTTCAATTCTGTTCCATTGATCTGTGGACCTGTTTTTGTACCAGTACCATGCTGTTTTGATCACTGTAGCTTTGTAGTATGTTTTGAAATCGGGGATTGTGATTCCGCCGGCTTTGTTTTTGCTCAGGATTGCTTTAGCAATTCGCGGTCTTTTGTTCCCCCATATGAATTTTAGGATTGTTTGTTCAATTTCTGTGAAGAATGATCTTGAGATTCTGATTGGGATAGCATTGAATCTGTATATTGCTTTAGGTAGTATGGACATTTTAACTATGTTTATTCTTCCAATCCATGTGCAAGGAATGTCTTTCCATCTCTTTATGTTATCATCAATTTCTTTCAAGAAAGTCTTGTAGTTTTCATTGTATAGATCCTTCACTTCCTTGGTTAAGTTTATCCCAAGGTATTTTATTCTTTTCGTTGCGATTGTGAATGGGATTGAGTTCTTGAGTTCTTTTTCTGTTAGTTCATTGTTAGTGTATAGAAATGCTACTGATTTATGCACGTTAATTTTATACCCTGCTACTTTGCTGTAGTTGTTGATTATTTCTAATAGTTTTTCTATGGATTCTTTGGGGTTTTCTATATATAAGATAATGTCGTCTGCAAACAGCGAGAGTTTTACTTCGTTACCTATTTGGATTCCTTTTATTTCTTTTTCCTGCCGAATTGCTCTGGCCAGCACCTCCAGTACTATGTTGAATAGGAGTGGTAAAAGTGGGCACCCTTGTCTTGTTCCTGTCCTCAGAGGGATGGCTTTCAGTTTTTGTCCATTGAGTATGATGTTGGCTGTGGGTCTATCATATATGGCCTTTATTATGTTGAGGTACTTTCCTTCTATACCCATTTTACTGAGGGTTTTTGTCATAAATGGGTGTTGGATGTTGTCGAATGCTTTCTCTGCATCTATTGAGATGATCATGTGGTTTTTGTTTTTCATTTTGTTGATGTAGTGTATCACGTTGATTGACTTGCGGATGTTGAACCATCCCTGTGTCCCTGGTATAAATCCCACTTGATCATGGTGTATAATCCTTTTGAAGTATTGCTGTATTCAGTTTGCCAAAATTTTGTTGAGGATTTTTGCATCTATGTTCATCAGTGATATCGGCCTGTAGTTCTCCTTCTTTGTGTTGTCCTTGTCAGGTTTGGGGATCAGAGTGATGTTGGCTTCATAGAATGTGTTAGGGAGTTCTCCATCTTTCTCAATTTTCTGGAACAGTTTGAGGAGAATAGGTATTAAGTCTTCTTTGAATGTTTGGTAGAATTCTCCAGAGAAGCCGTCTGGTCCTGGACTCTTATTTTTGGGGAGGTTTTTGATTACCGTTTCTATTTCCTTACTTGTGATTGGCCTATTCAGATTCTCCATTTCTTCCTGATTCAGTTTGGGTAGATTGTAGGAGTCTAGGAATTTGTCCATTTCTTCCAGGTTGTTCAATTTGTTGGCATATAGTTTTTCATAGTATTCTCTTATGATCTCTTGTATTTCATTGGTATCTGTTGTGATTTCTCCTCTGTCATTCCTAATTTTATTAATTTGCGATTTCTCTCTTCTTTTCTTGGTGAGTCTGGCTAGGGGTTTGTCAATTTTGTTAATTCTTTCGAAGAACCAACTCTTTGTTTCATTGATCCTTTCTATTGTCTTTTTTGTTTCAATATCGTTTATTTCTGCTCTTATTTTTATTATTTCCCTCCTTCTACTGACTCTGGGCTTTGTTTGTTCTTCTTTTTCTAGTTCCGTTAGGTGTCGTTTGAGGTTGCTTACGTGAGCTTTTTCTTGTTTAGTGAGGTGAGCCTGTATTGCGATGAATTTCCCTCTTAGGACTGCTTTTGCTGCATCCCAAATGATTTGGTATGTCGTGTTCTCATTTTCATTAGTCTCCAGATAAAATTTGATTTCTTCTTTAATTTCTTCAATGATCCATTGTTTGTTGAGAAGCGTGTTGTTTAGTCTCCACATTTTTGCACCTTTCTCTGCTTTTTTCTTGTAGTTGATTTCTAGTTTAATAGCATTATGATCAGAAAAGATGCTTGATATTATTTCAACTCTCTTGTATTTATTGATGTTTGCTTTGGTTCCCAAAATATGGTCAATCCTTGAGAATGTTCCATGTGCACTTGAGAAGAATGTGTAACCTGCTGTTTTTGGATGAAGTGTTCTATATATATCTATTAAGTCCATCTGGTCTAATTTTTCATTTAATTCTATTATTTCCTTGTTGATTTTCTGTCTGGATGTTCTGTCCATTGGTGTTAATGGTGTGTTGAGGTCCCCTACTATTATTGTATTGTTGTTGATGTCTTCTTTTAGTTCTATTAAGAGTTGCTTTACAAATTTTGGTGCTCCTGTGTTGGGTGCGTATATATTTATAAGTGTTATGTCTTCTTGGTGGAGAGTCCCTTTTATCATTATATACTGTCCCTCTTTATCTTTCTTTATCTGTTTTGCTTTGAAATCTACCTTGTCTGATATTAGTATAGCGACACCTGCTTTCTTTTGTTCATTATTAGCTTGGAGTATTGTTCTCTGAGTCTGTGTTTGTCTTTGGGGCTGAGGTGTGTTTCCTGGAGGCAGCATATTGTTGGATCTTGTTCTTTGATCCATCCTGCCACTCTGTGTCTTTTGATTGTGGAGTTCAATCCATTTACATTTAGAGTGATTATTGAGATGTGGGGGCCTACCACTACCATTTTGTGTCTCGTTTTCTGGTTTTCTTCAATTTCCTTTGTTTCTCGTCCCATGGTTTAATCTGTTCTGATGTAGAGCTGCTACTCTCTGTTGTTGTCCTTCTACTTATCTCCTCTGCTCTTGGTTTTGTAGCCCCTTTCCTTTTTTGGATTTTTCAGGAATGAGGGTTTTCTGGAGGATTTCCTGTAGAGGAGGTTTTGTGGCAATGAACTCCCTTAATTTTTGTTTATCTTGGAAAGTTTTTATTTCTCCATCGTATTTGAAGGATATTTTCGCTGGATAGAGAATTCTCAGCTGTAGATTTTTGTCCTTCAGATTTTTGAATATATCATTCCACTCTCTTCTAGCCTGTAAAGTTTCTGCTGAGAAATCTGCTGATAGCCTGATGGGGGTTCCTTTGTAGGTTAGTTTCTTTTGCCTGGCTGTCCTTAGTATTTTCTCCTTGTCATTGACTTTTGCTAGCTTCAATACTATATGCCGTGGAGTTGGTCTTCTTGCATTGATAAAGTTTGGAGATCTGTTGGCTTCTGTCACCTGAAGATCCATCTCTCTCACCAGATTTGGGAAGTTCTCAGCCATTATTTCTTTGAATAGGCTTTCTGCCCCTTTCTCCTTCTCTTCTCCCTCTGGTATACCTATAATCCTTACGTTGCATCTCCTAATTGTGTCTGATAATTCTCGGAGAGTTTCTTCATTTCTTTTTAGTCTTTCTTCTCTCTCCTCCTCTGCCTGCAGCAATTCTATATTGCCATCTTCCAAATTGCTAATTCTTTCCTCCATATTATCGGCCCTACTCTTCAGAGCATCTAGATTTTTCTTAATCTCCTCTATTGTGTTCTTCATTTCCAATATTTCTGTTTGGTTCTTCTTTATCATATCAAACTCTTTTGTGACATAGCTCCTGAACTTGTTGAGTTGTCGGTCAGAATTCTCTCTTAACTCATTGAGTATTTTAATGATGGCTGTTTTGAAGTCATCATCATTTAGGTTATATATCTCATTTTCTTTGGGATTGTTTTCTGTGTATTTGTTACTTTCTTTCTGTTCTGGAGATTTAATGTATTTTTTCATATTGCTTGATGTTGTTGATTTGTGCCTCCGCATGGAGATAGAGTTTAGTTGCTCCTTTCACTTGTTTCAGCTGCTGCGGTGGGGGAGCAGCTGTTTATACTGCACCAACCAGGAACCCTGTCCGCAGTTGCTAACTGGGCCTGGGCCCCTCCTCGTAGCCACAGTGGTCCTTTGGATTCCCTCCTCTGCCGTGGGGGCCGTCACAGGGGGGCTTCAGGCTGCTGGTGCCTACTGTTGCAGCCCACCTAGATGTGCTCCCTCCTTGGGGTCTGCAACGGTGTTATGGGCTTTTCCAGCGGCCAGGGGTGGGATCACTTATATTTGTCGCTCCGTTGCTGTCGGCACCCACAAAATCTCACTTGTCCTCTATGGGTCGCAGGAGAGCTATTGGCATCTTCTACAGGCTGTGGTTAGTTCACCTAGCTATGCTGCTTTTGCCCTGGGGTCTTCCAGCCTTGTGGCTGCCGGCTGGGTGCCTTCTACTGGTGCTGTGCAGAGGCTTTCCCTAAGGCTGCTGTGAGCCTGTAGGGTTTCCCCCTAGGCTACGGAGCTGGGTCTCTGGAACTCCCCCCAGCCCCAGTCCTCTCCGAGATCTCCGGCAATCCCTAGTCCCACGGGGCGGGCAATGGCAGCTGGGAGTCGCCCCGCCCTCTGGGATTCTCTCCGGGCCTCTCCCAGAGCCGTGAATGCTGGGCATGGCCCCTCTGCTAATGGCAGACAAAGAGTTTTGTCTGCTGCCCGGGCGGAACTCCGGAGCTTCCCCTCCAGGTCGCAGAGCCAGCCTTTGAAACTTCCCCCAGCCCCAGTCCTTTCCAAGATCTCCGCCAATCCCTCCTCCCACGGGGCGGGCAACGGCAGCTGGGAGATCTCCGTACCCTCACTGACTCTCTCTGGGACCCACCGGGCACTGCGAACTCCAGGCGGGGTCTCCCGCCAATGGCGGGGAGAAACTCTCCCCGCGGGCTCAGGTGTGCAACTCCAAAGTTTCCCTCTGCATTTAGGAGTAATTGCAGGGGGTTTAGGTAGGGTTCTGGTCACTGTTTCCACCATCGCTCCTCTGTTGTGTGCTCGCTCCTGCCCTAGATGTGTGTAAATCCTCTGGGGGCGTCCGTTGGAAGAAAGCCGCTTGCGGGTACTAGGCTGCTCGGTCGGGGTCAGAGAGTTTTCACCTATTTACACATCCTCCCGGAGAAAAGTCCATCCGCCTTCCCATGTATAGTCGCGTGGGTATCTCAGACGTCCTGAGATGCTGTCTGGACATCCTTTGTCAAGCGATAAGTGTCCAAATAATTGTAGACTCGAAGGCGGAGAGACAAAGAGGACTACTCACAGCGCCATGTTGGATCTTCCCTCCCCACATTATATGTTTTTCACATCATATATAGTCTTTTGTTTAGTGTGTGTCTATCCATTACCCTCTTATCATTGAAATAGGTAATTTTAGTACGTTTGTCTTTAACCTTCATATTATCTTCACAGGTAGTTGATCTGCTGCCTTTACTATACTTTTACCTTACAAGTGATTTTATTGCCTGTTTTTTCTTGTTGTTGTTTTGGGGTTTTTTTGATGATTTTTTTTTCTTTTATCTCTATTTGTGGTCATCACTTTCCCACTTAAATAAGTCCCTTCAGCATTTCTTGTAGAACTGGCTTCTTGGTGATAAACTCCTTTAATTTTTGCTTGTCTGGGAAGCTCTTTATCTCTCCTTCCATTCTGAATGACAGCCTTGATGGATAGAGTATTCTTGGTTGTAGGTTTTTTTCCTTTTAGCACTTTAAATATGTCGTGCCATTCTCTTCTCGCCTGTAGGGTCTCGACTGAGAAGTCCGCTGACAGCCGAATGGGCTTCCCTTTATATGTCACTTGTGGCCATTCTCTTGCTGCTTTTAGGATTCTCTCTTTGTCTTTAATTTTAGACATTTTGATTATAATATGTCTTGGTGTGGGCCTCTTTGGGCTTCTCTTGTTTGGAGCTCTCTGTGCTTCCTGAACTTGGATGTCTGTTTCCTTCCTCAGGTGAGGAAAATTTTCCTCTATTATTTTGACAAGTAAATTTTCTGCCCCTTTGTCTCTCTCTTCTCCCTCTGGGACCCCTATAATCCGAATGTTAGCAAGCTTGATATTGTCCCAGACTTCCCTTCCACTGTTCTCATTCTGTTTAATTCTTTTTTCTCTTTTCGGTTCTGCTTGGGTGATTTCCTCTAATCTTTCGTCTAGCTCGCTGATCCGTTCTTCTGCTTCCTCTACTCTGCTATTGAGTCCCTCTAGTGAATTTCTCATTTCGAGTATTGTATTCTTCATTTCTGATTGGTTCTTTTTTATATCTTCCAGTTCTTTGCTGATGTGCTCACTGTGTTCATCCATTCTTCTCCGCATATCTGTGAGCATCCTTATTATATTTTGTTTGAATTCTTTGTCAAGGAGGTCGCTAGTTTCTGTTTCACTTAGTTCTTTTTCTGGTGTTTTGTAGTGTTCCCTTGCTTGGAAAGTATTCCTTTGCCTCCTCATTATGCCTCTTTCTCTGTGCTATTTTCTTTGTACTAGGTGAGTCGGCTATGTCTCCTGATCTTGGAGAAGTGGCCTTATGTATGAGATGCCTTATGAGGCCCAGCAGTGTGCTTCCCTCTCGCCACCAGACCATAAGGACCAGGAGTGACCCCTTTGTGGGCTACTTGTGTTCTTCTGCTGTGGCAGGGTTGCTCCCACTGCAGGTGCCCAGGGAGTCTGATCTTTCCTTCCCTGGCCAGCTATTTGTAAATCCGGTTTGGAGGGGCCTCAGCACTGTTGGCTACAAAGTCTATTAGCACACTCTTATTGCAGTTGTCCTCTTAGTTGGGTTGGTACCCAGAGTAGCTGTTTGCTAGGCTCAGGGGTGTACAGCTGTGAGGCCTGAGGCCAACCAGGCTGTTGTCAGTTCTCTTAGGAGTGCAGCTGAGTGGGGCTAGCCCTTGGCATGGAGGCACTCAGTTGTTTCAGGCTTTGGAAGGTGAGGCTGATCCTTTTTATGGCTATTTGTGAGGCACAAGTCTTCTGCTGCTGATAAGCCTCACCCCCCACTGGACCACATGCACTGTCAACACAGTCCTTGTCCGTGCACACTTCTCAACCCCCCGGAGCGTACCCCAACGCCACCCTGCAGAGGCCCCCACCTCTGTCCCAATGCCCCCCACAGTTCACCTGGTCCTCACACAGGCCCTGCCCCACAGAGGCAGACACACTTGCCTGCCTGTAGAGGATCAAGGCACTCAGTCAATGCAGGCTGCAAAGTAGCCTGAGGGCTTGCTGTTAGGTGGGGCCAATCCCTAGGGCGGGCTGCCTGCCCTGGCTGAACTGGATTAACTCTGTGCTCTAGTGGGTGTGGCAGATCCCTGGGGTAAGAGCCCATGGGATGCACCTCAATGGCCCCCACTGGTGTCCTATCAGCATGCCTGGACCAGCTCAGAACAACGGCCCCCACCAATGTCTCAGTCTCCGGAGAGGCTCCTCCTCTCACCAAGATGCCCCCAGAGCCCACCAGGTGAGTCTTGTTTCACCAAAGAACAGTCAGCCTTCTCTCTGATGATTTTACCTTGCTGCAATGAGTGAGTTTGTGCATGGGCCCTTTAAGACTCAGATCTTTTCGGCTTTCAGCTGATAGCTTTTCTGGGGTGTCCTTGCTGCAGTTAATAGCCAGCAAAGCCAGAGAGTTAGACCCCCTTCTAAGTTGGGCTGAGTCCTAAGGATGCTTATAGCAGTATTGCCCCTGCTCTGGACCTCACTCCTCCAGGGAGGACTGCGTATCTTAGGGTGGCTCCCGCCTGGCCAGCTGAGAAGCTCCGCTGTTTCCAATGGTGGCTTTTTTCCTCTCCTGCCAGAGTTACTGCCTCTTCTGCTTTCATCAGGACTGTCCCTTGTCGTGGGGGTTCTTTTTATTCAGTTTTCAGTTTTCAATCCAGGGTGATTCTTCCCAAAATTGTTGTAACCTGCTTGTGTTCGTAGGAGGAGGCGAGTTCAACCTCTGCTCACAGCGCCATCTTGACCTAAACTCAATATCATTAATAACACTAATTGGGATGGATAATGCTTACCACTAGGTTGTGGAGAAGTTAACGGTGAATGGGACGCTTGATTTAGCCACTCAAGGCAAATTTTGATAAAGGTGACAACTAGAAACAGTCCTATTAGCCCTTATAATGAGGGTTTGGTACCAAATTTGCAACGAGGCACCCCACTTTGTGGGAGAAAGCTGGGCACTTCTGGCTTAAGGGAAGCATTGGAAGTTTTGGATTATGTTATGAAAGACCTTTACCTCTTGGCCATTCCTCATAGCTTGGCCTGTACCTGTCCAGAATTATTCATGCACATAGAGCAGGAGATACCCTGAATGGCACAAACCCCTCCTTCTCTGGCTAGTAAGTAGATAAGAGTCAGTCTGTTATTCACTACCATTTGGGCTAGAGACTCATAGACTAGTTGCATAAGGGACAATGTTTCGAGAAGCTTTTGAATATGTTCTGAAAAGTCCACTGAAAGGTGCCAGTTGGAAGTTGTGATTTGATTTTGTTCAACAAAACCTGCTGTTCTGGTGTCAATTCTTGTGGCTCTTGTAGCTATGCCAAGTCCTATTAAGATAGGAATAAATATTGCCCATTTTTCCTGGTGCCCTTGAATTGATGGAAATGGGAGGCACCCAGTAAATAAAGAACTGGGGGAATCCCTGTGTAACCACTGCACACTGGGGTATGGTTCATTAGGGGAAACAGGCGAGGGAGTTGGCAAAGGAAAAGTACATAAAGTCCTGTGCCTGTAAGTTTGGGCCATAACAGAAGTAAAAGTTGCCAATATTTAGAGCATAATGAACCTGAGATGATGTTATCGTAAGAAAGGTGAAGGCCTCAGCATGGGGAATTGCCAAGTGCAGCTGACTCCTGAGCATAAGGGATAATTCTGTTCGGATGACTTGATTATAATATGCAGCCATCCCTGGTGAGTACAGTTAGAAATGAAGGCAGGTGGTACATTTAAGTAAATGGGGGCTTTTCTTAAGTTGGGGCTTTCCTTGAAAGCCGTGATAGAACTCTGTCTAGCACGGTGTCAGAGAGGAGGACCTTGAGGTGGGGACCCCTATCTAGTGGAATTTGGTGGCAGGATCAACAATTTTGAAGGGCTAGGGTCATGGTTAAAACTTCAATAGCTTGTTCATATGAGTTGGAGGTCTTGGTCTGTTGCGAGGGTGGTGTGGTAGTTGTGATATAAGTGAGAGGAGACTGGAGGTGGAGATGTTCATGGAAGTGGTATGTGTAAGTGTAGGCTCATGGGTGCCAGCCTCAGGGGTACTGGGGTGCCTGGGTGTTCCTGCCATGGTCAATGTCGGAGGGAAACAGAGATCCTAGGGAATCTTTAGAAGGGCACATAGGAATGGCAAATCTGGAGTGCTGGGGTGAGTGGATGAAAGGCATATTAGGAGAAACTCTCTGCTGTGTGGCTTTTAAGATACAATGATTTGTATCCTATAGAGACTTAATGCACTCCAAAGCTGCTCTACAATCATAGGGTTTGAACTCATGGTTTCACAGCCAGGTTTCAGCAGAGTAGGATGCAGGATTAAACAAATAACAATCTCAGGGAAATAGTATTCCCAGGATTCATGTTCACATGGGGCAACACAACATCACAATTCATCAGGATCAGCCATGTGTAGCAGGGGAATCAGCACTGAGTGAGGGAGTTGTTTAAAGGAGAAGTGTCCAGAACAGAGTCCCGCTCCAGAGAAGAAGCAGTTGTCTGAGGTGAAGTCACCTCCAGCAGTAAGCTCTTGGGCTATAATTTCTACTTCCTGTAAACAGTTTGTGGAATGGGGGTTAAGCAGTCATTGTTTATATCCTGAGTACATAGGCAAGGTCTCAGCCTTCAGCATTAGCTTGTTCTGGTACTCCTGTGTCCAAATGAAATATCCAGGGCATCCCAATGGGCTTTCAATGGTTAAAGAATCATATTTGATAATCTGACCCTGACTGGGCCTCCAAGCCAAGGTGGTTGGAGGAAAAATCAAAAAGTCCAATTTACATGGGGAGGAATTATTGAGAGGAGTAATGAGGACATAATCATTCGAGACATTGAAATGAGACAGATTGCCTTTAATAACAAGCTGAGGCAGGTTAACGAAATTAATGTGAGGGGTATGGAACCCCTCTGGTGGAGAGTTGAAGGGAATGGGGGCTTGCAGAAGCAAAGATACCCCTTGGAGTTTCATTTCCGAGAGAGAAATTTAAGTAAAAGAATGAATGTTTCATAAGGTGCCCTGTTCTAATGCCCAGGTCTCTATAGCCTTGGAAGTTAAATGAATCCCTTGGTTAGAATACCAAAAGGGAATAAAACAGTTTTCATGGGGCTAGTGATGGTGGTCTCCTTTGTGGCATGCCACATGGGGAAGCCTAGCATCAACCTTGTAAAGGAGTCAATCATAGTAAGGGCATACCAAGTGCCACCTGCAGTGAGGAGTAAGGGACCAATATAATCAATGTGCTATCTGGAGAAAGGACAGGAACCCTGTGGAACAGGTCCCCACTGAGGAAAACACCAGTGTTGGTGTCTTGGACCATAAGTCACAGTTGTCAATCTCTGTCTTGGCCAAAGAGGGTCCCAGAGGAGTGCCATGTTCCATTTGACAAGAGCATGCATGCCATGATGCTCAGAAGTATTATGTGCCTAAACTCCTTGAAAACGAGGAGAAGTCCAGAGAGGCAGCTGAGGTGGCTAGTGAAAGTGTGTAAATCTTAGATAATTGGCCTGCTGCGTTGTTGAAATGTGCCTCTGAAATGTCACGTCATGTGTGTGCAGAAACATGTATGACAACAATGGGAATGGGCAATGTTGCCAAATCCTTCCAAATGTGGGATCCCCGAGGGGCCAACCTCATGTTAAGAAATCATCTCTCTACCATTGGCCTAACCAGACCACAGGGCTGTTTGCAACCACTCATGAATCAGTAAAGATCTGGACATGGGGAAACTGCCTAGCAAGGGCATCCTGTAGTGCCAAATGCCCTACTTCCAACTCTGTAAGCTGAGCAGACCCAAGGACATCGTCTCTAGTCAGAAAGGTATTCAAGGCCAGATGATAGGCTGCGTCTCTCCAATGGGCAGCATTGCATAAAGTGATGGCACTGCCATCAGTGAATCTCACTGACTTCCTTTCCATGTCAGATAGTTGGTCCCAAGGGGTTCCTCTTTCATCAACGGAGGAGGCAATGAGGGCAGTATCGCCATCTCCAGGTCCATGGGCTAGGGGCTGAGCATGGGGGAAGCCACATCCTCCTGCAACTTAAAAGAGGCCCTGTTTGTCAGGTTTAACCCATTACTGGAGGTTAATTTCCACTTAAGCCAAGAAGCTTTCATGGCTGTGCCAAGTCACTGCAGGGAAGAATCTCTCACCCATGGCAGGATAGAAATTTGGCTGGGGGCAGTGAAAGACTTGGTCTCTATCAGGTCCCAGTAAGCAGCTAATATGTAATGCTCTACAGGCATGTATCAGATGGCGGCTGGTGGTAGCCTCCAGATGCCAAAGTCCATCAGGAGCTATTTTTGACCATGCTTAGTCCAGAGGCTGAAGGAGGCATAGTCAGGAGTGGCCAATGCCTCAAGTCTAAAATCGGTTAGGGGGAATGAGTGTCCTGGTTTCTTGTGTAGCCTGCTGAATTAATTCCAATGCCCATTGCTTGGGCTCCCTCCAGTGAAAGGTGGCAGACTTTCAAGTGACCTGGTAAATAGGCTGAAGTAAAATGGAAAAGTGTGGAAGGTGGTGTTGCTAGACATGAAGAGGCCTAATGGGTGTGGAGCCTAGTGAGATGTCTGGGGTGGGCTGGGCTGTAAAAGAAGATACTTAACTTAAGGGATTTGGCAGCCATCAGAAGACTGGATTATGTGCAAGAATTTAACCAAGGTCACTAGTCTTCGGATTTTGGGTGAAGTTATTGCCCTGGTTTTGGAGATGATGTGTAAGTGCATACAAATTCTCCTCTAAGGGGGCCCCGTATTAGGATATCATCTATGCAATGACAGTAAGGAGAAGTCTTAAAGGGGAGCATATCCAGATCCTGGAAGCACAAATGACAGGCAATGGTTAGGTTTAAATAACCCACAGGCAACAGTGTAAATGTATATTGGGTTCCTTCAAAGGTAAATGCGAACTGAGGCTGTGACTGATTGGTAATAGGCACTGAATAAAACATATTGACCAGATACTCCATGGTGAAATCATCACTAGACGACTTTTGGGTATCTTCAATTAATTCAATTGTGTTAGGTATTGAAACCTTATTGAGGGGAACTTGACCATTGAGGTTTTGATCATCAATAATTAAGCACCACTATTTGGTGGAAGCCTTTAAGACTGGCCAAATAGGACTACTGAAACTAGAAATAGTGGTAATAATCACTCTCTTCTTTTAGTAAATCTTGAACAACAGGAGGAATGCCAACAGTACCTTGTCTTGGGAATTTCATAATGTTTTCACGACTTTTACTGTCAGGGACAGCTCCACAGGGTCGCGCTCGGTGATTCTGGCTAGTAGAGCCAGGGACTTTGGCTTGTTTCCGTGTTGCACCAGGCATGCAATAGCATCTATGCCTGTAGTAATAGGAACACGTAAAACCAGAGGAGCCACCATGATGGGCAGCTGTTTAATAAAGATTGTCCCAACAGTGACATCTAGTGGAATCCTTTAAATTTGGATGGGTTGCCCAGAATGACCGTAACTTAGGTTTCTACATCTAATGAAGCAAGAAAGTGTTGTTTATTTTTAGAATTCCAATTAACCACCAGAGTCCTATATAGGCAATTGTCCCAAGTGTTGGGACAAGGCCTGGGAATGGCAGAATCCCTATTGAAGAGGTTGCAGTGGTTGCCAGTTTCAGAGGTGTGGGTGTTGGCTGGATGCATGTTGGGTGGACCACTGGTTCCCTGAGCCCCCAGATCTGTGTGCAAAGGATGAGATCCTTGTAATGTAATCTCCTTTAGTTGTTGCAGTTTTGGGGCAGGCTGTCTAGAAATTACTTTATGAGGCAAGCCCTATTCAATTGCCGATAAATAGGGTGAGTCAGATCACTTGGAAGTGGTAGGGGGATTCAATGAGTCAGAGAAGAAACCACATGTGAAGAGGTATAGATGGGGGTGAGGGTCGGGGGAAGGGCTCCCATGCTCTAGGAGGCGCAGTTTAACAGGTCAGAATTTGTGAGTCAGCATGGGTGGAGCCCTCATGGAGAGCCAGAAGATCAATTCCTTTCATGGTTTCCCATATGATATGGGAAATGCTGATAAGGTTAAACAACTCCAGCCTGCCATTGGGAGGGGTGCCCAAGAAGAACAATTTCCTGAACCCTGTCTCAAAGGGGGCTTCCTCCGATTCAAAATGTGTTCAGGATCTTCCTTGTTTGAATGTTCAAAGAAATGATAGACCCATTGAACCACACCAATTTTGCAGAGGAGCATGTGGGTCTCTTCGGCAGTTTTCCATTGGGCATCTGCCTTAGCAGCAATGACTACAATAGAGGGGTGAGCTTACCTCCAAGCCATGAAAATCCAAGTCAGTAATGGCATGGCTTCAAAATACAGAAGGGTGGTAGAAATTTTGGGTTCCTCATCTGAGGCTTCTATAACCTCCTCAAAGGTTTAGGCCTCCTTATCATACCTGCCCTGGCATTTGGGATGCCCTCTATCCTCCTTGGGTACCTTCGACTTGAAATAAAGCGTAGGAATTGAGCTCAGAGGGCCAAAGGATCTCAAAGTGAATTTTGCATTTTAGGATCTTTGGTAATGGTGGTGAGCTGTCTTATCTCTGTGGCCCAAGTCAGGAGCTCTGAGCCCATATTAAACACTCTCAGTAATCAATTAGCTCCCTTCACTTAGTTTCTCTGAACAAAATCTTTGAGAATAGTTTGAATTTCTAGTCTTGTGAAATTACGAATTTCAGTTTTTAGTTCCTTGCCATCTGTTGTTCTCTTGACCCACTGGGTTGTGACCAGAAAGAACTTGGATGCTTTTTTCCCAGTGATCCCTCTCACAGGCAGCAGCCTCCCTCTGTAGGATGTCCCAATTGGCCTCAGCTGGATTGGGGTCTGTGTCTAAGAGAGCTATGGTAGCTAGGTCTCCCATGGGGAGAGCTCCTAGACCTTCATCAGCAGAGCAGGAGCGCCTTGGCATGATGATATGCAATGGCACTAATAGAGTTTAGGCATATTGCAAAGGGGTTTTACATTTCTTGAGTAATTGGTTAAGCTCTTCTGGTGTGTTGGGATGTGCCAGAATTAAATGTTCTTGTCCCCATCCCAACCATCAGATCATAAACCACTGATCTCCAGGGATGGAGTCTTGGATACGCCATGGGGTAAGGGGATGAAAAGTGACAGTAGGACATAACCAACAGAGAAGGAGTGGCCAGCAGCATCAACTCCTAGTGGGTGCCGTGGCAGACTTCCCTTGAAGGGGATGTCCCTTCACCGCTTAGGACTAGGGAGGAACTTGAGGAACGTGAACATAAGTAAGGAACTCAAAGATGAGGAAGCTCCCTTGTCCTGGTGCCACCTTCATCTGCCCATGAATCAGTTAATATCCTGAATATGATACCCTGTGTGCCTTTACTGGGGGCAGGGAGGTCACTTTTCCACTCTTACCCTCGATCCTGGTGGAGACTTCCTAATATCTTTAGCCACTTGTGCCAGTCTGTCCATTAATTGGAGAGCACTAGGAGAATCTTTCTCCCTCTCCTGTCAAATCAAGGCTGGCTGGTAGTGGAATCTCAGGGTGTTTTAAGAAAAGTAGATCCACAATGTAGGGTAGGAAGCCTTGGCAGTATCCAAAAAAGGGAATGCCAAGTTGTGGTGTGAAGGAGCACACAGGGATGCCTACACTACTTCAAACCTTCTCAGATGGTAGAGCCCAACTGGGACAGCCAATTAGTAACCTAAGAGCAGTCAAGGGGCATCTCTTAAGTCTCCTCTTGCCCTCTTGTTCATGATGCCCAATTGTTCTGTGTTCTTTTAGGTGATGGTCAGTTAGATATGGCAACAAGAGGGGGCACAGGAGAGGATCAGGAAAACAGTTTATTATACTCACAGGTCCTAGAGAGACAGAGTCTCTGCGTGCTGAGAGGTCACATGGGAAGCGTGCCCAGGGAGCAACTCATCAAGCAGGTGGGGAGTTGAGGTTGTGCAGGTGGGGGAATCTGTTGGCAAGTGCCTTTATTGGAGCTCAGGGTGGAATACACAAGGAAAAGTTGCCAGGGAATTTCATTGGTGCATTTGAGAATGTCACTAGGTCACAGTCAGAGGAGGGCAAGAGGAACTTGTGGTAGACACCAACCTTGTCACACTGCTGCATCTGATCACCTAGGCAAGGTGCTTACAACCTGTTGAAGAAGCAGGAAAATATGAAGTTTTAAATTTTACAATACAGAGAATCCTTTCTTGGTAGGATTCTCTGGTGCACAAAAGTTCTTAATTTTGATGAAGTCCAGTTTATTTTTCTTTTTATAGTGTCCTTCTTTGTTTCTTGTAAACATTTGGAGCTTAAAGACTATTTTGTCTGATATTATAGCCACCCCACACTCTGGTTACCATTTGTATGGAATATATTTTTCTATACTTTCACTTTCAACCTATTTGTGTTATTGGATCTAAAGAGTGTCTCTTGTAGACAACAAAAAGTTGCATCATGTTTTTTGAAAAAATCTGTTGTGGCAACCTCTATCTTTTAATTAGAGAGTTTAAGCCATTTACATTTAAAGGACTTAACTTCTGCCATTTTGTACTTTGTAATCCATATGACTCATAGCTTTTTAATCCCTCATTTTCTCCATTACTGTCTTCTTTTGTGTTTAGTTGATTTTTTTGTAGTGAAACATTTTGATTCCCTTCTCATTCCTTTTATGTATATTATATAGATATTTTCTTTTTAGTTACCAGAGGGATGATATATAACATCCTACACTTACAACAGTTCAATTTGAAATTATACCAACTTAACTTCAAAAGCATACAAAAACTTTGCTCCTACATATCTCTGTTCACCACTTTCTGTTATTGATGTCCCAAATTACATCATTATACATTAAGTGCTCAATAACATAGATTAATAATGGTTTTTGTGAATTTGTTTTTTAAATCCTGCAGAAAATAACAAGTGGAGTTACAAACAAAAATTACAGTAGTACTAGATTTTATAATTTCCTGTGTATTTATCTTAACCTTAAAATTTTCTTTCTTCTTTCAACATTCAGTTACTAATTTCCTTTCATTTCAACTTTAAGGACTACTTTTAGCATTTCTTGTAGGACAGGTCTAGTGGTAACAAACTCACTTAGCTTTTGTTTATCTGGGAATATCTTAATTTCTCCCTCATTTTTGAAGGACAGTTTTTCCAGATATAGAATTCTCAGTTGACAGTATTTTTTCCAGCATTTTATATATATCATCCCATTGCCTTCTGACCTTCAAGGGTTCTGCTGGGAAATTGGCTGATAATCTTATTGAGAATCCCTTGTATGTGATAAGTTGTTTCTCACCTGCTGCTTTCAATATTCTCTCTTTGCTTTTGTCTTTGAACATTTTGATTATATGGTGTCTCAGTGTGGGTTTCTTTGTGTCTATTGCTCAAGATTGCTTTGGCTATTCAGGGTCTTTAGTGGTTCCATACATATTTTTGAATCGATTTTTCTATTTCTGTGAAAAATGCCATTGAAATATTGATAGGGATTCCATTGAATCTACAGATTGCTTTGGGTAATATGGACATTTTAACAATATAAATACTTCTGACCCAAGAACACAGGATATCTTTCCATTTATTTATGTCTTCTTCAATTTCTCTCACCAATGTCTTATAATTTTCAGTGTACAGATCTTTCACCTCCTTGCTTGAATTTAATCCTAAGTATTTTGTTGTTTTTGATGCTACTGTAAATAGTATTGTTTTCTTAACTTCTCTTTCAGATAGTTCATTGTTAGTGTATAGAAATGCAACTGATTTTTATATGTTGATTTTGTATCCTGTAACTTTACTGAATGTGTTGATTAATTCTAACAGTTTTTTGGTGGAGTCATTAGGGTTTTCCATATGTAAGATCATGTGATTTGCAAGTAGAGATAGTTTTACTTCTTCCTTTCTGATTAAGATGTCTTTCCTTTCTTTTTCTTGCCTGATTGCTCTGGTGAGGACTTTCAATACTATGTTGAATAAAAGTGGTGAGACTGGGCATTGTTGTTTTGCTCCTGATTTTAGAGAAAAAACTTTTAGCTTTTCAAGTTGAGTTTTATGTTAGCTGTAGGCTTGAAACATATGGCCTGTATTATGTTGAGGTATGTTCCTCCTATCCCTAATTTGTTGTGAGATTTCATCATGAAAGGATGTTAAATTTTGTCAAATGCTTTTTCTGCATCTACTGAAATGATCATGTATTTTTATCCTTCATTCTGTTTATGTAATATTTCACATTTATTAATTTGTATATGTTGAACCATACTTGCATCCCAGTAATGAATCTCACTTTATCATGGTGTAGGATCCTTTTTCATGTCTCTTGAATTTGGTTTGAAAGCATCATTTTGAAGATTTTCACATCAATGTTTATCAGCGATATTGGCCTGTAATTTTCTTTTCTTGTCTCATCCTTGTCTATCTTTGAGATCGGTGTAACGATGGCCTCATAAAAAGAGTTTGAGAGTGCGCTCTCATCTTCAATTTTTTTGGAAGCAGTTGAAAAGTATTGTATTAATTTTTCTTTAAATCATCAGTAGAATTCACCCGTGAAGCTATCTAGTCGTGGACTCTTCTTTGTTGAAAAGTTTTTGATTACTGATTCAATCTCCTTACTCTTTATTGGTGCATTCAGGTTTTCTATTTTTTCATGATTCAGTCTTGGCAAGTTGTAAGTTGAATCTATCCATTTCTTATAGGTTATCTAATTTGTTGGCATACAATTGTTTATAGTAATCTCTTGTGATCCTTTGAAATGTCTTGTCTTTTGTTTATAATTTTGAGTCATCTCTCTTTATTTCTTGGTTAGCCTAGCTAAACTTTCATCAATTTTGTTTATCTTTTCAAAAAACCAACTCTTTGTTTTGTTGATCTTTTCTATTTTTTGTATTCTATTTCATTTATTTCTGATTTAACCTTTATTAACTCTTTCATTTGATTATTTTTGAGCTCAGTTTTTCTAGTGGTGATGAACTTCCTCAGCATAGTCTAAGAATGTCTTTATCTCTGTTTTATTTCAGAGGGACAACTTTGTCAGGTAAAATCTTCTTCTTGGCAGATTTTTCCTTTCAGCACTTTGAATATATCATCCCACTGTCTCCTAGCCAGGAAGGTTTCTGCTGGGAAATCTGCTGATGGCTTTATGGAGGTTCCCTTGTAAGTGATGACTCTTTTTTTTGTCTCATTGCTTTCAAAATTCTTACTTTATTTTTGATTCTTGAGAATTGAGTATGTGTCTCAGTAAAGACTTCTTTGAGTTGAGTCTGTTTGGAGACCTTCGAGCGTCATGTACCTGGATGTCCATATCCCTCCCCAGATTTCAGAAGTTTTCAGCCATTATTTCTTTAAATATTCTCACTTATCACTTAATAATGGGAATACATTCTGAAAAATGTATTGTTAGGTGATTTGGTTGTTGTGTAAACATCATAGAGTGTACTTACACAAACCTAGATGGTATAGCCTACTACATACCTAGGCTATATTGTATTAATCTTATGGGATCATTGTTGTATATGCAGTCTGTCATTGACTAAAACATCGTTGTGTGACTCGTGACTGTAAGCTTTCTCCTCCTCTCTCTTCTTCTTCTTCTAGGAGTCCCATTATGAGTACATTTGCTCTCATTATTGTGTCCCATAAATGCTGTAGGCTTTCTTCACTGTTTTCACTCATTTCTTTTTTCTCCTCTACCTAGATAATTTGAAGACATCTGTCTTCAAGTTCACAAATTCTTTCTTCTGCTTGATTGGTTCTGTTGTTGAAGCTCTCTGTTGCATTTCTCATTGCATTAATTGTATTCTTCAGCTCCAGTACTTTAATTTGGTTCTCTTTGTTTGTTTTTGTTTTCTTTTTCTTTTTTTTATTGAGTTCGTAATATTTTACATCATTGTGAAGTTTCAGTTCTACATTATTTCTTGTATGTCCCCATCTAAGTGTTCCCCTTCACCCCCTGTACCCACCCCTACCCCCTTTTCCCTGGTAACCACTGAACTGTTCTCTTTGTCCGTGTGTTTGTTTATCTTCCACATATGAGTGAAGTAATATGGTGTTTGTCTTTCTCAGTCTGCTTTATTTCACTTAACATAATACCCTCCAGGTCCATCCATGTTGTTGCAAATGGGATGATTTTTTCTTTTTTCATCACTGAATAGTATTCCATTGTATATACATACACCACATCCTCTTTATTCAATCATCAGTCAATGGGCACTTGGATTGCTTCCATGTCTTAGCTATTGTGAATAGTGGGGCAATGGACATAGGGGTACGCAAGTCACTTTAGATTGTTGATTTCAAGTAGTTTGGATAGATACCCAGTAGTGGGATAGCTGGGTCAGATGGCATTTCTATGTTTAGTTTTTTGAGGAATCTCTATACTGTTTTCCATAGCAGCTGCACCAGTTTGCATTCCCACCAGCAATGGATGAGGGCTCACTTTTCTCCACACTTTCTCCAACATTTGTTATTTTTAGTCTTAGTGGTTATAGCCATTTTAACAGGTGTAAGGTGGTATCTTAGTGCAATTTTGATTTGCATTTCCCTGATGACCAGTGATGTTGAACATCTTTTCATGTGCTTATTGGCCATCTGTATATCTTCTTTGGAAAAATATTCATATCCTCCGCCCATTTTTTGATTGGGCTGTTTGTTTTTTTATTGTTTAGTTGTGTGAACTCTTTACATTTTATGGAGATTAACCTCTTGTTGGATATATGATTTGCAAATATTTTCTCCCAGTTGGTGGGTGGTGTTTTTTTTTCTTTGATCTTTTTTTTTTTCTTGCCATGCAGAAGCTCTTTAGTCTGATGAAGTACCACTTGTTTGTTTTTTCTTTTGTTTCCCTTGTCTGAGAAGACATGGTATTTGAAAAGATCCTTTTAAGTTCCATGTCACAGAGTGTACTACCTATATTTTCTTCCAGAAGTTTTATGGTTTCAGGACTTATCTTCAAGTCTTTGATCTACTTTGAGTTTATTTTTGTGTATGGTGTGAGATAATGGTGTGCTTTCATTCTTTTGCAGGTGGTTGTCCAGGTTTCCCAACACCATTTATTGAAGAGACTTTCTTTTCTCCATTGTATGTTCTTGCCACCTTTGTTGAAGATTAGCTGTTACTTTGGTTCTTTTTTATGATTTGTATCTTTTTGTTGAATATCTCATTTTGTTCACGTATTGTTTTTCTTAAGCTCAGTGAGTTGTCTATCTATATTCACTTGAATCTCCCTGAGCTTTCTTAAAATAATTATTTTGAAATTTTTTCAAGAATCTGGTAGATCGCCATTTCTTTTAGGTCAGTTAATGAATAATTATTTTGTTCCTTTGGTGGTCTCATGTTTTCTTACTTTTTTGTTTCTAGTGGATTTGTGTTGATGTCTGTACATTTGAGGGAGAAATTACTTCTTCCAGCCCTTTTGGATTGGCTTCAGTGAGGAAAGACTTTCACCTGCAGGTGGTTTTGAGGGCATGAGATGGTGGGGTGAAGAGTCTCAAGTTCTGGGAGGGCACAGTGGTGTTGTCTCCCTGCAGCTCCATCACTTGTAGTCAATGTCAGCAAAGACTGTGGGGGTCCTCAGTGACCAAGGCTGTGGGTGTCTTTGGTGTCAGTGGCAACTAGGGATGTTGGGGACCTTGGTGGCAAAGACTGCTGGAGTCCTCCTATTCTTTTTGTCCATAAGAGGAAATTCTAGCCAAGAAGATCCCTTCTGGTACCAGGTCTGGAGCAGCAGCACTCAGAGCAGCAGCCAAGCTGGTCTCCTGGGCTTAGGAGCATGCAGTAACACTGTGAGGCCTGGACTAGGGCACAGGCACACTTGCTGTTGTGGTGGCATGGATGTCTGAGGTGCATTCAAGTGCAGATCAGCCACAGAAACTGAGGTCTGAGCATCTGAGGCTTGCTGTGGTGACTAGGGCCCTGGGTTGGGGTGGGTTGCAGCAATGACATGGGCCTAGGAATGACAGGGCGCAGTGGTGGCTTGGGCTTAGGGGACAAGGTGCAGTGGTAGTGCAGCCCTGGTTATGGCAGGTCACAATCATCCATCAAGCCTTAGGATTCAGAGTGCAGAGTAGCAACAGTGCAATTACAGCCATTACTTAGTCCCTGGGGAGTGGGGCACAGAGCAGTTGCAGTGCAGCTCTGGTGATGTTGGGTCAAAGCCCTAACTCAGGGCCCAGGGGATGGGGCACAGCACAGCAGCAGCTCTGGTCCTGTAGATAGTAAGGCATTGTGGCATCCCAATCTTGGAAAGTGAGATGCAGCAGTGACTCAGACCCCAACGAGCAGGTCTCAGTACAGCAGCAGCTCCATCCCTGGAGAGGAGATGCAGCAGTAAGGACTCTGGGCAGCTACATCAGCTATTTTCAATGTTGGTAAAGACACTGGGAGTCCTTAGTAGCAAAGGCTGCAGATGTCTCTGGCAGTGATGAGGATTGCTGGACTCTTCCTGCTCCCCTTTTCTCCATGGAGTGCAGCCCCTCAGAGGAGATCCTTCTTGGCACTGAGCTGCTTTGAACTGGCAGTTGGCGAGATGTAGGTAAAATGCTTCCTGAGCTTTTCTAGGCAGCCGTCCTCAGTTTTTGTGCTCCACAGTTTTCTGCTGCTGCTTCTTTGTAGCCTATAGCTGTTTTTGTCGGTTTTTAGTTGTTTATTTGTTGTTTTTGTTGGGGAGACAAGCATTGGGACCTCCAAGTCCACCATCTTGCTGATGTCACTTCAACCTGAGGTTTTTCTTAGGTTCAACTAAGCATTCAGTCTTGCATGACTACTATAGTCTACCCTTAGGTCTAGACAGATGCTATGAGACAGGCACCACAGCTTGCCATGTGTTCCTATTCCAGGGAAGTAGACCTTGCAGCAATCCCTGCAGTAGTTCACACAGCCACTTAGGAGCGATTTTCTCTGATTCCCCAAGTTACAGCTCGGTTTCAAAGAAATGAGATTAACATTGGGTGGAATATGGAAGCTTCTCTGGCTTAAAAGTCTCATGCTCCTCAGAAGCTGGACACAAATTCATGGGCATACCTTCTAGGGTTCCCACAAGGAAGTTGCCTAGTTATGAGTCCCACACTATGGAAATCCCCCAAATATGTCTTCTCATGAGGTGTTTATAGCTCTCCAGGCCCAGACTTAATTTACCAGTGGAAGTTCATTTTAAGCATAGTAAATGTTGCTTAATAACATAGTTGATACATACCATCTTTATTTATTTCCAGAGCTAGAAAGCTAACTGAAGGTAAAATTCTCATGTACAAAAGGAGAGAATTTAACCCTTTATCCACACTCTACCTCCTATGGCCTTTCATTAACAACTTTCACATGGGAAAATACAAATTAATACACTCTATAATTACCAGAATTTTTTATCATTCATTGGGACTTCTTATTCAACGATTTTTCCATCTCTTAACAGATTGGACTTTTCTTTAGCCAATCAGTTTTTAGAGTGCCCACAGATCTTTCTATCCTAGAGATAAAATGTAAGTTGACATCAAATAACAACACATTAGAACATTTAATAAACCAAACATAGTACAGTGTCATTTTTCACTCTTTTCAGCAAAATGTTTCTTTCATATACCATCAGTAAATTAGGGGTTTGATCCAGTCTGAAAGCAGTCTTATCTGAGTCAATCAAAAACAAAGTTTTATCTGTGGTCTCTTGCCTTAAATTTTTTACAAAGTCAATCATTGAAGTCATTTGAGCAATGTTTGCAGTCCCATCAGTTGTCACTAGATGACAGTAGAGGGCATTAGTCAGTCTCCAGTAGAAGGTCAAACTATGTGAATATGCATTGGCTGACTTTGTTGAAATGTTGTTTCCATCCTGACTGTGGTTTACCCACTGCCATGCATATTGGGAATTTTTGTAAATGATATAGGAAAGGAACCACCGCTGCCAGTGGGATGGCTGTAAGCACGCCTCTTCTGTGGGAGTAAAGCTTGCAGTAGTCCTTGCAGCAGTCCACACAGCAAGATAGAAGCTAGTTTCTCTGGCTCCCCAAGTATCAGCTCAGGTGCAAAAGTAAGAAGATTCACATCAGGTGGGTTTGAGAGCCATTTTGGCTTTAAAAACTCATTTCCCTCAAGAGCAAATATCTCTAGTTAGAGTTGTCGTCTTTTTAAATTCCAGATATTGGAATTTTATGTTTCTTATATCTCTTTTCTTCCTTAATCAGTCTTGCTAGGTGGTTAACAATTTTATTAAACTTTTGAAATAGCAAACTTTTGACTTTGCTTATCTTCTCTATTGTGCATCTGTTTTCTGTTTACTGATTTCTGATCTTGTCTTTATTGTTTCCTCTTTTATTTTTCTTTAGGTTTAATTTGCTTTCTTTCTACTTTTCTTAAGGTGGAAGCATAGTTTTTTGTTTGTTTGTTTTGCTGGGGAAGATTCACCCTAAGATAACATCTATTGCCAATCTTCCTCCTTTTTCTTCCTTTCTTCCCTCTACAAAGTCCCAGTACATAGTTGTATGTAATTGTAAATTCTCCTAGTTCTTCTATGTGAGTTGCTGCCACAACATGGCTACTGACAAACAAGAGGTGTGCTTCGTGCCCAGGAACCAAATGTGGGCAGCCAAAGCAAAGCACACTGAACTTTAACCACTAGGCCATCAGGGATGGCTCAGAAGCATAGATTTTTAAACTTTTCTTCTCTTATAAGAGATGTGTTTAAAGCTTTACATTTCCCTCTAAGAACTGCTTTAGATATGTCCCACAAGTTTAAAAATGTATTTTTATTATTATTTAATTTAAAATATTTTCTATTTTCTACTGTGAGTTCTTCTTTGAGCTATTAGTCATTTGGAGTATATTGCTTAATTTGCAAGTATTTAGACTTTTTTTTTAAATGATTTTATTTTTCCTTTTTCTCCCCAAAGCCCCCCAGTACATAGTTGTATATTCTTTGTTGTGGGTCCTTCTAGTTGTGGCATGTGGGACGCTGCCTCAGCGTGGTTTGATGAGCAGTGCCATGTCCGCGCCCAGGATTTGAACCAACGAAACACTGGGCCGCCTGCAGCAGAGCGCGCGAACTTAACCACTTGGCCACGGGGCCAGCCCCTAGACTTTTTTTTAAAGACTGGCATCTGAGCTAACATCCATTGCCAATTTTTTTCCTTCTTATTCTTCTCCCCAAAGCCCCCCAGTACATAGTTGTATATTCTAATTGTAGGTCCTTCTGGCTCTGCTATGTGGGATGCTGCCTCAGCATGGCCTGATGAGCATGAGCCTGATGGCCTGGTGAAACCCTGGGCTGCTGAAGTAGAGTGCACGATCTTAAACACTCGGCCATGGGGTTGGCCCCATAGACTTTTTAAGAGGTTGTCTTTCTGTCATTGATTTCTACCTTAATTTCACTTTTGTCAAAGTGAATGCACTGTATGATTTCAGCCCATTTAAATGTATTTAGACTTGCTTAAAAGCCCAATATATGGCCAGTTCCCTTGTACACTTGATAATGATATGTATTCTGAAATGAGTGGGCATAGTCTTCCATAAATAATGATTAGGTTGAGTTGGATAATAACATAGTTGAAATTTTTGAAATTCCTATAAATTTTTATGTGATTGTTCTATTATTTACCAAAAGTGTGCCAAATCTCACATTATAGTTCTGGATTTGCTTTTTGTATTTTTAGTTCAGTCCATTTTTGCTTCACATATTTTGAAACTATGTTGTTAGATGCAAATAAATTTAGGATTTTTGTCTTCATGATATATCGACTCTTTTATCATTATAAAATGTAGTCCTTCTCTCTGGTAATATCTCTTGCATTGAAATATACTTTCCCTCACAAAAATATTGTCCCATTGGATTTTTCTATAATTAGCGTTTTCATATTGTATCTTTTCCTATCCCCCCTTTTTATTAACCTATGTGCTTATGTTTAAGTATGTTTCTTTTAAACACAATATAATTGGATCTCATATTTTTTATCTAAAAAGAAAGCTAGAAATTCTTTACAGCTCTTCCTATCAAGAAATGCTGTATATTTATTTTCCCACTTCCTGAATCTGGGCTGCCTTTTAACATTCTTTGTCTAATATAATGTGCCAGAAGTGACACTGATGGATTTTCAAGCCTAGGCCTCAAGATGTCATACAGCTTATACATCTGCGCTTGGAATGCTTACACAGCAATGTGAAGAAAACCCCACCAGCCTGCTGAGACGTGTGACTCAGATGACAGGTAGCACCAACTGCCAGATACGTGAGTGAGGTTATCATAGACTACCAGCCCTGGTCAAGCTTCCAGATAAGCACAGCTGCATGAGAGCACACTGGTGAGACCAGCACAAGAACTTTCCAACTGATCCCAGTACAACTAATGACCCATATAACTTGCGAGAATAGAAACTGTTTATTGTTTCAAGCCATTAAATTTTGGGGTGGTTTATTATGCAGCAATACATAACTAAATCATACAACTAGAAATAAGGTGCTGCAAAACCAAAAAACTGAAATACATGGCATTGGCTTTAGGACTGGGCAGCAGTGGAGGCTGGAAAAAGAAGCAAGGAAAACATTATTGGGGACTGGAAAAATAGTGACCCATGTTAAGTAGTATGAAACAATCTGCTAAACTGTTGCCTGCAGAAATTTGGACAATATCAAATGGATTTTTGGGTCTGTCTAAGATTTTTAGGCAGAATGCTCCAAGTATCAGTTAGTTGCTTATAGCAACATAAAAGATACCAAAACAGAGAGATGAGCTAACAAAAGGACTGTTTTGTTTTAAAGCAGAAATTAAAGAAACTTTAAAGGGCCAAGACTTCCTATGTTGGCAAATAAAACTGTTTCTCACCTTTTGTTTATTCAGCTGGTAAATAATTCTCCAATTAAGAAATGGAATTGAGGTGATCTCGTTAAGATGGCGCTGTGAGCAGAGGTTGAACTCACCTCCTCCCATGAACACAACCAGGATACAACAATTTTGGGAAGAGTCACCCTGGATTGAAAACTGAAAACTGAATAAAAACAACCCCAACGACAAGGGACAGTCCTGACGAAAGCAGAAGAGGCAGTAACTCTGGCAGGAGAAGGAAAAAAGCCACCTTTGGGAGCAGCGGAGCTTCTCAGCTGGCCAGGCAGGAGCCACCCTGAGGTACGCAGCCCTCCCTGGAGGAGTGAGGTCCGGAGTAGGGGCAATACTGCTATAAGCATCCTTCAGACTCAGCCCAACTTAGAAAGGGGTCTTACTGTCTGGCTTTGCTGGCTATTAACTGCAGCAAGGACACCCCAGAAAAGCTATCAGCTGAAAGCCGAAAAGATCTGAGTCTTAAAGGGCCCATGCACAAACTCACTCACTGCAGCAAGGTAAAATCATCAGAGAGAAGGTTGACTGTTCTTTGGTGAAACAAGACTCACCTGGTGGGCTCTGGGGGCATCTTGGTGAGAGGAGGAGCCTCTCCGGAGACTGAGACATTGGTGGGGGCCGTTGTTCTGAGCTGGTCCAGGCATGCTGATAGGACACCAGTGGGGGCCATTGAGGTGCATCCCATGGGCTCTTACCCCAGGGATCTGCCACACCCACTAGAGCACAGAGTTAATCCAGTTCAGCCAGGGCAGGCAGCCCGCCCTAGGGATTGGCCCCACCTAACAGCAAGCCCTCAGGCTACTTTGCAGCCTGCATTGACTGAGTGCCTTGATCCTCTACAGGCAGGCAAGTGTGTCTGCCTCTGTGGGGCAGGGCCTGTGTGAGGACCAGGTGAACTGTGGGGGGCATTGGGACAGAGGTGGGGGCCTCTGCAGGGTGGCGTTGGGGTACGCTCCGGGGGGTTGAGAAGTGTGCACGGACAAGGACTGTGTTGACAGTGCATGTGGTCCAGTGGGGGGTGAGGCTTATCAGCAGCAGAAGACTTGTGCCTCACAAATAGCCATAAAAAGGATCAGCCTCACCTTCCAAAGCCTGAAACAACTGAGTGCCTCCATGCCAAGGGCTAGCCCCACTCAGCTGCACTCCTAAGAGAACTGACAACAGCCTGGTTGGCCTCAGGCCTCACAGCTGTACACCCCTGAGCCTAGCAAACAGCTACTCTGGGTACCAACCCAACTAAGAGGACAACTGCAATAAGAGTGTGCTAATAGACTTTGTAGCCAACAGTGCTGAGGCCCCTCCAAACCGGATTTACAAATAGCTGGCCAGGGAAGGAAAGATCAGACTCCCTGGGCACCTGCAGTGGGAGCAACCCTGCCACAGCAGAAGAACACAAGTAGCCCACAAAGGGGTCACTCCTGGTCCTTATGGTCTGGTGGCGAGAGGGAAGCACACTGCTGGGCCTCATAAGGCATCTCATACATAAGGCCACTTCTCCAAGATCAGGAGACATAGCCGACTCACCTAGTACAAAGAAAATAGCACAGAGAAAGAGGCATAATGAGGAGGCAAAGGAATACTTTCCAAGCAAGGGAACACTACAAAACACCAGAAAAAGAACTAAGTGAAACAGAAACTAGCGACCTCCTTGACAAAGAATTCAAACAAAATATAATAAGGATGCTCACAGATATGCGGAGAAGAATGGATGAACACAGTGAGCACATCAGCAAAGAACTGGAAGATATAAAAAAGAACCAATCAGAAATGAAGAATACAATACTCGAAATGAGAAATTCACTAGAGGGACTCAATAGCAGAGTAGAGGAAGCAGAAGAACGGATCAGCGAGCTAGACGAAAGATTAGAGGAAATCACCCAAGCAGAACCGAAAAGAGAAAAAAGAATTAAACAGAATGAGAACAGTGGAAGGGAAGTCTGGGACAATATCAAGCTTGCTAACATTCGGATTATAGGGGTCCCAGAGGGAGAAGAGAGAGACAAAGGGGCAGAAAATTTACTTGTCAAAATAATAGAGGAAAATTTTCCTCACCTGAGGAAGGAAACAGACATCCAAGTTCAGGAAGCACAGAGAGCTCCAAACAAGAGAAGCCCAAAGAGGCCCACACCAAGACATATTATAATCAAAATGTCTAAAATTAAAGACAAAGAGAGAATCCTAAAAGCAGCAAGAGAATGGCCACAAGTGACATATAAAGGGAAGCCCATTCGGCTGTCAGCGGACTTCTCAGTCGAGACCCTACAGGCGAGAAGAGAATGGCACGACATATTTAAAGTGCTAAAAGGAAAAAAACCTACAACCAAGAATACTCTATCCATCAAGGCTGTCATTCAGAATGGAAGGAGAGATAAAGAGCTTCCCAGACAAGCAAAAATTAAAGGAGTTTATCACCAAGAAGCCAGTTCTACAAGAAATGCTGAAGGGACTTATTTAAGTGGGAAAGTGATGACCACAAATAGAGATAAAAGAAAAAAAATCATCAAAAAAAACCCCAAAACAACAACAAGAAAAACAGGCAATAAAATCACTTGTAAGGTAAAAGTATAGTAAAGGCAGCAGATCAACTACCTGTGAAGATAATATGAAGTTTAAAGCCAAACGTAGTAAAATTACCTATTTCAATGATAAGAGGGTAATGGATAGACACACACTAAACAAAAGACTATATATGATGTGAAAAACATATAATGTGGGAGGAGGGGAGTGGAAAAGTAGAGCTTTTAGAAAAGGTCAAGCTAAAGAGTCTATCTACTCAATATAGACTGTTATATGCATAGTATATTAAATAGGATCCTCATGGTAACCACAAACCAGAAACCTATAACAAGCAGGAAAAAAAGTAAGACAAAATAAATCAAACATATTACTAAAGATCAAACCACAAGGGAAGAGAGCAAGAGAAAAAGAAAGGAACTGAGAAGAACTACTAAAACACCCCAAAAAAAGAAAAAGTGACAAAATGGCAATAAATACACATTTATCAATAGCTACTTTAAATGTCAATGGACTAAATGCTCCAACCAAATGCCATAGGGTGGCCAACTGGATGAAGAAACAAGATCCATGTATATGCTGCATACAAGAGACACACTTCAGACCTACAGACGCTCACGAACTGAAAGTGCAAGGATGGAAAAAGGTACTCCATGCAAATGGCAAAGAAAAGAAAGCTACTGAACAATGATTGGGTCAATGAAGAAATCAAAGAAGAAAGAAAAACATTCCTGGAGACAAATGAAAATGAAAACACGACATGCCAAAATCTGTGGCACACAGCAAAAGTGGTTCTACGAGGGAAGTTTATAGCAATTCAGGCCTACCTCAACAAAGAAGAAAAATCCCAAATAGACAATCTAAAAGTGCACCTAAAGGTACTGGAAAAAGAACAACAAACAAAGCCCAAAATCAGCAGAAGGAAGGAAATAACAAAAATCAGAGCAGAAATAAACGAAATAGAGATGAAAAAAACAATAGAAAAAATTAATGAAACCAAGAGCTGGTTCTTCGAAAAGATAAACAAAATTGACAAACTCTTAGCTAGACTCACCAAGAAAACAAGAGAGAAGGCTCAAATAAATAAAATCAGAAACGAAAGAGGAGAGATTACAACGGACACCTGAGAAATGCAAAAGATAATAAGAGAATACTATGAAAAGCTATACGCCAACGAATTGGATAATCTAGAAGAAATGGATAAATTCTTAGAAACATACAACCTTCCAACACTGGACCAAGAAGATGTAGAAAATCTGAACAGACCGATCACCGGTAAGGAGATCGAAACAGCAATTAAAAACCTCCCAAAAAATAAAGGTCCAGGACCAGATGGCTTCCCTGGTGAATTCTACCAAACATTCAAAGAAGACTTAATACCCATCCTTCTCAAACTCTTGCAAAAAAATTGAAGAGGAGGGGAGGCTTCCTAACTCCTTCTACGAAGCAAACATTATCCTGATACCAAAACCAGACAAGGACAACACAAAAAAGGAAAATTACAGGCCAATATCACTGATGAACATCAATGCAAAAATCCTCAACAAAATGCTAGCAAATCGAATACAACAATTCATTAAAAAGATCATACTTCATGATCAAGTGGGTTTCATTCCGGGGATGCAGGGATGGTTCAACATCCGCAAATGTGTCAACGTGATACACCACATTAACAAAATGAAGAATAAAAATCACATGATCATCTCAATAGCTGCAGAGGAAGCACTTGACAAGATACAGCATCCGTTTATGATAAAAACTCTAAATAAAATGGGTATAGAAGGAAAATATCTCAACATAATAAAGGCCATATATGACAAACCCACAGCAAATATCATTCTCAATGGAGAACAACTGAAAGCTATCCCTCTAAGAACAGGAACCAGACAAGGATGCCCACTGTCACCACTCTTATTTAACATAGTTTTGGAAGTCCTAGCCAGAGCAATCAGGCAAGAAAAAGAAATAAAAGGCATCCACATTGGAAAAGAAGAAGTGAAACTGTCACTCTTTGCAGACGACATGATTTTATATCTAGAAAACCCCAACGAGTCCACTAAAAAATCTTTAGAAATAATAAAGGAATACAGTCAAGTTGCGAGATACAAAATCAATGTACAAAAATCGGTTGCGTTTCTATACACTAACAACGAAGTAGCAGAAAGAGAAATTAAGAATACAATCCCACTCACAATTGCAACAAAAAGAATAAAATACCTAGGAATAAACTTAACGAAAGAGGTGAAAGATCTGTACACCGAAAACTATAAAACATTGTTGAAAGAAATCGAAGAAGACACAAAGAAATGGAAAGATATTCCGTGCTCTTGGATTGGAAGAATTAACATTGTTAAAATGTCCATACTCCCTAAAGCAATCTATAGATTCAACGCAGTCCCTATCAAAGTTCCAACAACATTTTTTACAGAAATAGAACAAGGAATCCTAAAATTTATATGGAACAACAAAAGACCCCGAATAGCCAAAGGATTCCTGAGAAAAAAGAACAAAGCTGGAGGTATCACACTCCCTGATTTCAAATTATACTACAAAGCCATAGTAACCAAAACAGCATGATACTGGCACAAAAATAGACACACAGATCAATGGAACAAAATTGAGAGCACAGAAGTAAACCCACACGTTTATAGACAGCTAATACTCGACAAGAGAGCCAAGAGCATACGATGGAGAAAGGAGAGTCTCTTCAACAAATGGTGTTGGAAAACTGGACAGTCACATGCAAAAGAATGAAAGAAGACCATTCCCTTACACCATGCACAAAAATCAACTCAAGATGGATTAAAGACTTGAATGTGAGACCCGAAACCATGAGACTTCTAGAATAAAACGTAGGCAGTACGCTCTATGACATTGGTCTGAGCAGCATACTTTCAAGTCCCGTGTCTGACCGGGCAAGGGAAACAAAAGAAAAAAATGAACAAATGGGACTACATCAAACTAAAAATTTCTGCACAGAAAAGGAAGCCATCAACAAAACGAGAAGACAACCTAACAATTGGGAGAAGATATTTGCAAACCACATATCAGCGAAGGGGTTAATATCCAAAATATACAAAGAACTCATACAGCTCAATAACAAAAAAGCCAACAATCCAATTAGAAAATGGACAAAAGATCTGAACAGAGATTTCTCCAAAGAAGATATACACATGGCCAACAGGCATATGAAAAGATGCTCAACATCATTAGCTATCAGGGAAATGCAAATCAAAACTACAATGAGGTATCACCTCGCTCCGGTCAGAATGGCTATAATTAACAAGACAGGAAACAACAAATGTTGGAGAGGGTGTGGAGAGAAGGGAACCCTTGTTCACTGCTGGTGGCAGTGCAAACTGGTGCAGCCACTATGGAAAGCAGTTTGGAGTATCCTCAGAAAATTAAGGATAGATCTACCATATGATCCACCTATTCCACCGCTGGGTATGTATCCAAAGAACTTGAAAACACAAAGGCATAAAGATACTTGCACCCCTATGCTCATTGCGGCATTATACACAATAGTCAAGACTTGGAAACAACCTAGGTGCCCATCAAGGGACCAATGGATAAAGCAGATGTGGTATTTATACACGATGGACTACTACTCAGCCATTAGAAATGACGAAATCCTGCCATTTTTCACAACATGGATAGACCTTGAGGGTATTATGCTGAGTGAAATAAGTCGGAGGGAGAAAGTCGAATACCATATGATCTCACTCATAAGTAGAAGATAAAAACGACAAAAAAAACCCCACATAGCATTGGAGATTGGACTGGTGG
Source organism: Equus asinus (assembly GCF_041296235.1). Classification (NCBI taxonomy): domain Eukaryota; kingdom Metazoa; phylum Chordata; class Mammalia; order Perissodactyla; family Equidae; genus Equus; species Equus asinus. The sequence continues at coordinate 43,266,571 of NC_091805.1, read as the reverse complement.
TTACCATTGGGTAAGGGGGTAGGGGGCAGGGCAAAAGGGGTGATTAGGGTCACATGTGAGGGGATGCACTATAGTTAGCGTTCGGGTGGTGAACATGATGTAATGTATACAGAATTCGAAATATGATGTACATCCAAAAAAAATAAAAATTAATAAAAACGATATTGAGGCACCACAGGGTCGATTGCATTATAAATTTTAAAACTTCATATTTTCCCCCTGCCCCAACATCCCCACAAGCAGTCTGTGAGCAGCACCCTGCCCAGGTGACAGATAATCCAGGGTGATAGGGTTGGTCTCTGCCACAAGTTTCCCTTCTTGCCCTCCTCTGACTGCGACCTAGTGACATTCAAATGCACCAATGAAATCCACTGGCACATTTTGCTTGTGTACTCCACCCTGAGACCCTATATAGGCAATTTCCCATGGGTTTATTCTCTCTCTTGGCTCCCCACTTGCTTGCAGAGTCTGACACTCCTCCAGCGTGACCTGTCAGCAGGCAGTGACTGTCTCTCTAGAGCTTGGGAGTATAATAAACTTTGTTTTCCTGAGCCTCTCCTGTGCCCCCTCTGGTGGCCACAGCTGACTGGCACCTAAAAGAACACAGAATAGAAAGCACAAAGTCAACTTACTGAATGGACGAAAATATTTGCAAGTTATATGTCTGATGAGGGATTGATATCCAGAATATATAAAGAACTCCTAGAACTCAACAATTCAAAAAAGCTCAATTAAAAATGGGCAAAGGACTTGAATAAACATTTCTCCAGAGAAGATATACAAATGATCAATAAGCACATGACAAGATGCTCAACATCATTGGTCATTCGGAAAATGAAAATCAAAACTACAATGAGATACAACTTCACACAACAAAGATAACTATAATTTTAAAAAATGGGAGTATAACAAAGTGTTGGCAAGGATGTGGAGTAACTGGAACCCTCATACACTTCTATTAAAAATGTAAAATGATGCAGCAGCTCTTGAAAACAGGTTCAAGTTTCCTCGAAAATTTAAACATAGAATTACCATGTGACCCTGCAATTCCAGAAAATTTAAAACAGGTGTTCAAACAAAAACTTGTACATGAATGTTCATAGCAGCGCTATTCACAATAACCAAAATGTGGAAACAACTCATATGTCCATCAACAGAGGAATGCATAAACAAAATGTAGTATATCAATATACATCAATAGAATATTCAATAGAACTATTATTCAACCATAAAAATAAATGAAGTACTGATACATGCTGCAACAGATATGACCGTAGAGGACATTACATTAAGTAAAAGAAGCCAGACACAAAAGGTAACATATTATGATTGCATTTATATGTAGATCCCTAGAGGCAGAAAGCAGATTTGTGGTTGCCAGGAGTTCGGGGTAGGGGGGCCTGGGGGAGGAGGGGATGAAAAGTGACTGTTAATGGGGGTGGGTTTCTTTTGGGGTCATGAAAATGTTTTGGAACTAGATAGAGGTGATGCTTGCACAACATTGTGAATATACTAAATGGCACTGAATTCTACACTTTAAAATGGTTGATTTTATGTTATATGAATTTCACCTCAACAAAAAAAAGTCAAAAAAGTAAGGTTCCTAGAAATATATCTAACAAAGATATGCCAGATCTTTAAGAAGAGAATTATAAAACTCTATTACAAGATATCAAAGCGGATATAAACAAATCAAGATATGTAGCATGTTCATGAGTAGGAAGACATAACACCATAACAATGCCAATACTTCACAAACTAATTTATAGATTCAGTGAAATTTTGATCACAATACCAAGGTTTTTAAATGAAATTTGTAAGGCAAATCTAAAATTCAATTCACACAAGGTATATCCCGTGAATACAATGGAATTAAATTAAAAACCAATAAGAAGAAAATCTCCAATATTTGGAAACTAAATAATACAATTGTAAATAACCCATTGGTCTAAATAACCCAAAGAAGAAACCAGAAGAGAAATTAGAAGGTGTTTTTAACTGAATAAAAATGAGAATACAACCTATTGAAATTAATGGGCCACTTCTAGAAGATAACATAGGAGAAAATCTAAGGGACCTTGGGTTTGATGATGATTTCTTAGATACAGCACCAGAAATATGATCCATAAAAGAAAAAAATAATATGTTGGACTTTAGTAAAATTAAAAAGTCTGCTCTGCAAAACACTCTGTTAAGAGAATGGAAAGACAAGTTACTGACTGGGAGAAAATCTTTGTAAAATACATTTAAGATGAAGGACAGGTATCCAAAATATACAAAGAACTCATAAAACTCAACAGTAAGAAAATAGACGATCTAATTTAAAAATAGGAAAAAGATCTAAAAAGACACATTCCCAAAGAAGATATACAGATGACCAATAAGCATATGGAAAGATGCTCAGCATTATGTGTCATTAGGGAGTTTCAAATTAAAACAACAGGGAGATACCACTACACATCTATTATAATGGCCCAAATCCAGAACACTAACACCACTAAAAGCTGGTGATGATGTGGAGCAACAGGAACTCTTATTCATTGCTGGTGGGTACATGCAAAATGGTACAGCCACTTTGGAAGAGTTTGGAGGTTTCTTATAAAACTAAACATACTCTTCCCATGCAATCTAGCATTGTGTTCCTGGGTGTTTACCCAAATGAGTTGAAAACTCATGTCCACACAAAAATCTGCACGTGAATGTTTATAGCAACTTTATTCAAAATTGCCAAAACTTGGAAGTGACCAGCATGTCCTTCAATAGGTGACTAGATAAACAAATTGTGGTATATTCATATAATAGAATGTTATTTAGTGATAAAAATAAATGAGATACTAGCCATGAAAAGATATGGAGGAACCTTAAATATATATTGCTCAGTGAAAGAAGCCAATCTGAAAAGGTTACCTGCTGTATGATTTCAACTATATGACACACTGAGAAAAGCAAAACTACGGAGACAGTAAAAAGTTCAGTGGTTGCCAGGGGCTTTGGTTGAGGGAGGGAGGGACAGAAGGTAGGAGGGATGAACAGGTGGAACATAGGGGATTTTTAGGGTAGTGGAATAATTATTCTGTATGATTCTGTAACGGTGGATACTCATCATTTTACATTTGTCAAAACCCATAGAACATATGACACAAAGAGTGAACTCTAATGTGAACTATGGGCTTTGGTTAATAATAATGTATCATTGGTTCATCAATCGTAACAAATGTACCACAATAATGCAAGATGTTAATAGCAGGTGAAATTGGGGGGCGGGGCGCTGAAGCAGTATATGAGAATGCTTTGTTCTTTTCACTCAGCTTTTCCTATAAACCTAAAATTACTCAAAAAGTAAAGTCTATTAATTAAAATAATGTAGTGGGAAACCTGTAAAGTTGTACCTAATGGGAAAGTCATAGCACTAAATGCTGATATTAGAAAAGAAAAAAATAAAAGTTCTCAAATCAATGACCTCAGTTTGCTCCTTGTATTTACCTGAGTTCTACAGAGAAAAAGAACCAACGGGAGACTGTATATATATATATATGTATACATATATATATATAAAATAAATCACTTTTGTGTGTGTGTATATATATATTTTATTTGTATATATACACACACATATATATACAGTGTATATGTATGTTTATGTATATATATACAAAAGTGATTTATTTTAAAGAATTGGCTTATGCAACATGGAGGCTGGCAAGCCCAAAATCTGCAAGGCAGGCTGGCAGACTGGAGACCCAGAGGAGAGTCTATGCTGCAGTTCAAGTCCAAAGGCCATCAGGCTGGAGAATTCTCTCTTGCTCGGAGATGTCAGTTTTTAAATTCTATTCAGGCCTTTAACTGATTGAATGAGGCCCTGCCACATTATGGAGGGTAATCATTTTATTCAAAGTCCACAAATTTAAAAGTTAATCTCATCCAAAACCACCCTCATGGAAACATCCAGAATAATGTTTGACCATATATTTGGGCATCATGGCCCAACTAAGTCAACACATAAAATTAACCATTACAAGTGCACCCCTTATCAACTCGGCATCAAACACATCTTAAACCATACTTAATCTCCAAAAAAAGACAATAACAAGGTCATACTTCTGCCTGACATGATGCAACTATCCTACATACACCCAAAAATGCAATGACCTTTTCCCCAGAAAAGAATGCGAAGTCTTTGGGTCAATTTTATTCTTTTCCTTGGTATTTCAAGCTTAAATACTATGATGTAAAGTTAACAATACCTAAATACTATGATATAAAGTTAATACATCTTATATCATATGATAAATGGATAAGATAGGGAAGAAAACAGATATTTGGGATATATATATATATATCATGTATTGATATACATTTGATATATTTAATTGGTATCTATTTGATATCTATCTGTCTGTATGTCTGTCTACCAATCTATCATCTATCTATCTATATCTAGCTAGCTAGCTAGCTATTTATCTATCTGGATAAGGCATTCTGTGTGTCCACGGATGGTAGTTTTTTCTTTTTCTTCTTTTTTTTTTGCTTTAGGAAGATTAGCCCTGAGCTAACATCTGTGCCAGTCCTCCTCCACTTTATATGTGGGTTGCCGCCACAGCATGGCTGTCAAGTGGTGTAGGTCTACACCCAGGATCTGCATTCATGAACCTGGGCCACCAAAGTGAAGAGTGCTGAACTTAACCACCAGGCCATGGGGCCACCTCCCATGGATGGTAGCTGACAGAAGTATATATATAATACACACACACAAACATATTCATAATAAAATAAGGAAGACATACTAATAACAGGTATAGTCCTCCTCAGCTGATCTTTATCTGATGAGATGACACAAACTTTCATTTATGAAGGAGCTGGACCATTAGTAGTTCTGCCTGGATTGGGTGGTTCTAGTTTCCATTGACTTCCATTGGTTTCCATCCAATCACAAGGCATAGTAATATTAAGAAACACCCTGAGGGATCTCCTGTCATCCAGACATGCTCTTCTTTACCTCTCTTGTGGAGTATCAGTCCAATTTCTTCTTGATAATCAGAATCAGTCACCCCAGCCAGTGCTGTAGCTCTCTTCTTTGCTTGTTGATTGAGAGGTATGAGGAGCCCAAAGTAGCCAGGTGGCAGTTTTAATATCAACTCAATGAAATCATTGTTTTGTCTCCTGATGGAAGAATTCCTCTTTGGGAACTAAAGTCTCTAGGCTGGCAGAGCAAAAGGTCACAGGGAAAGGAAGCAAAAATTTTGCTAATGGGTTACTAGGGGTAATAGTGAGTAGTGACACTCCTATTTCCACCCCTTGATTCACGGACTGGTGAATCTGGCTATGGGAGAAAAGAGCACCATATACTGAACGCTGATTCAGAGCATATGAAGCTTCCTGCAGATCCTTTCCCAGCCTGCAAGCTATTGCTGCCCAGCTGGTGCTGTAACTGAGTCTTCAAAATGCCTTTCTATCATTCTGTCAAGTAAGCTGCTTCAGGATGGTGGGGAACATGGTCAGGGCAGTTAATTCCATGAGCATGGGCCCATTACCACACTTCATTTGCTGTTAAGCAACTTCCTTGATAAAAGCAACAATGTGTGGAATATCATGACTGTAAATAAGGCATTCTGTAAGTCCATGTGTGGTAGTTCTGGCAGATGCATTGTGTACAGGGAAGGAAAATCTGTGTCCAGAGTAAGTGTCTATTCTAGTAAAAACAAAATGTTTCCCCTCCCATGATGGACGTGGTCCAATGTAATCAGCCTTCCACTAGGTAGCTGGCTGATCACCCCAGGGAATGGTGCCATGATGGGGACTCAGTGTTGGTCTCTGCTGCTAGCAGACTGGGCAATCAGTGGTATCTGTAGCCAGGTCAGCCTTGGTGAGTGGAAGTCCATGTAACTGAGACCACACATAATCTCCATCTCTACCACCATGGACACTTTGTTCATGAGCCCGTTGGGTGATGACAAGGGTGCCTAGGGAAAGAGGTTGATTGGTAAGCACAGAAGGAGTCATATTGTCTGCTCAATTATTAAAATCCTCCTCTGCTGAGGTCACCCTTTGATGAGTATTCACATGGGACACAAATATCTTCATGTTTCATCCAATCAGAGAGTTCTATCCACATTTCTCTTCCCCAGACACCCTTGTCACCAATTTTCCAATCATGTTCCTTCCAGTTTCTGACCATCTGGATATACTCTTGGCTATAGTCCACAAACTGGTATATAATCACATGTCTGGTCATTTCTCCTTCCAAGCAAAATGAGCAACCAGGTGTTAAGTCCAATTGCAGCTGCTGTACCAGATGTGGTTTTATTGCTTGATCAAATTAACATATCCCCTGGTATCTGGTGTGCAGTTATTGATCTGGAAAATGCCTTGTTTTTCATCTCAGTTAGTAAAGACCACCAGAGGCAGCTAGCTTTCAGTTGGCAAAGCCAGCAATACACATTCGCTGTCCTACCTCAGGGACTCATCAACTCTTCAGCCCTTTGTTGTAATTTAATTTGCAGGCATCTTGATTACTGTTTCCTTTCATAAGATATCACACCGATGACATTACGCTGGCTGAACCTAGTAAGCAAGAAGTAGCAACTACTCTAGACATATTAGTAGAACATTTGCATGACAGAGGGTGGAAAATAAATTCAACAAAAATTCAGGAAACTTCCTTGGTGAAATTTCTAGGAGACCAGTGGTATGGAGCATGTCAAGATATCCCTTCTAAAGTGAAGGATGAATTCTTGCATCTGCGCCCCCCCATTACAACCAAAATCAGACACAACACCTTGTGGGTCTCTTTGCATTTTGGAGACAACATATTCCTCATTTGGGTCTGCTATTCCAGCCCACTTACTGAATGACCCAAAAAGCTGCTACTTTTGTGTGTGGTCCAGAATAAGAGAAGGCTCTGCAACAGTTCCAGGCTGCCATGCAAGTTTCTCTGCCAATTGAACCATATGATCCATCAGATTCAATTATGCTTGAAGTCTCAGTGGAAATAGGGATGCTATTTGGAGCCTTTGGCAGGCCTTTACGGGTGAACTATGGTGTAGGAGCTTAGGATTTTAGAACAAAGCCCTGCCACTCTCTACAGATAACTGTTCTGTTTTTGAGAAACAGAAACATCTTTTGGCCTGCTTCTGGGCCTTGGTAGAGCCACCAAGTTACCTGCAATCTGAGTGTCCCATTATGAACTGGGTGCTATATGATCTACCAAGTCATAGAGTTGGGCATGTACAACAGCATTCCATCATCAAATGGAAGTGGTATATTTGAGACTGGACTTAAGCAGGCCTTGAAGACACAAGTAATTTGCATGAAGAAGTGGTCCAAAAGCCTATGGTCCCTAGTTCTTCTACACTACCTCCTTTCACCCAGCCTGCATCAATGGCTTCGTGGGTAACAGGGCACATGGCTATTTACTTTGTTTGGAAATATACCAATTCATGGGCTGTGGACAATGGTTTGGCTGGATGGTCAGAGACTTGGAAAGAACATGATTGGAAAATTGGTGACAAGGAAGCCTGGGGAAGAGGTATGTTGATAGACTTCTCTGAATGAGTGAAAAAATGTGAATATATTTGTGTCCTGTGTTAATACTCACCAAAGGGTGATCTCCGCAGAGGAAGATTTCCTTAAGAGACTAAAAGGATAAGAGCAAATTAAGCCCACAGTAAGTAGAAAAAAGGAAATAATAAATACCAGACCTAAAATCAAAGAAATTTTAAAAAATCAGTACAGATAAGGAACAAAACCTGGTTCTTGAGAAGATCAGTGAAGTTGATAAACATATAGCCAGACTGGTAAAAAAAAGAAAAGAGAGAAGACACAAATTACCAATATCAGGAATGAGAGAGGTGACATCACTACAGATCCTACATATATAAGGAAAAGAAGAAAATATTATGAACAACCTTATGAAAATAAAATCAATCACTTACATGAAATGGGCAAATTTCTGGAAAGACATAAAACACCAAATCTTGTTCAATAAGAAATAGATAGTCTGAAGAAATTGTCTGTCTGTCTTTCTATATATCTAATTATCTATCATCTGTCTACCTACCTGAAATTATATTTGCATTTAAAGCCTTCCCATGAAGAAAATTTCATACTCAGATAGCTTCACTGGTGAATTATAGCAAAAACTGAAGAAAGAAAGTAATAAGCAATTCTACACAATTTTCCTTCAGAAAATTGAAGAGAAGGAACTATTTCCCAACTCCTACTATCAGACCAGCATTGCTCTGATAACAAAGTTAGACAGAGACATCACAAGGAAAGAAAACAGACCATAATTGATGTGAAAAAAATCTTAAAAAAATTTCTTGCAAAACAAATCCAAAAATACATTAAAAGGATAAAATATTATGAGCAAAAAAGATTTATCCTAGAGATAGAGGATTGGTTTAACATTAAAAAATCAATCATTGTAATTCACTATACTACAACAATTAAAAAGAGAAATCATATGGCCATCTGCACAGATGCAGAAATAGCATTAATAAAATCTTGCATCCATTCCTGAAAAACCTCTCCGCAAGTTAGAAAAAGAAGAAAATTTCCTCAACTGGATAAAGGGCAATCTATGAACAGCCTAAGTCTAACATTATACCTAACAACAAAGGCCTGAATTCTTTCCCCTTAAAGTTGAGGACAAGACAAGGGTGTCTGCTCTCATCACTTCTATTCAACATTATATTGGAGGTTTTATCCAGTGAAAATAGACAAGAAAACAAAATTAAAGGCAGCCAGATTGAAATGGAAAAAGTAAACTGTCTTTATGAACAGATGACATAATCGTCTGTGTAGAAAATTTGATAGAATAAAAGATACTGCTAAGCATCTTGTCGAATACCATGTCTACTTGGGCAAGGGAAACAGAAGAAAAAATTAACAAATGGGACTCCATCAGACTAAAAAGGTTCTTCAAGGCAAAGGAAACCATGAACAAAATGAAGAGACGGCCCACCAAGTGGGAGAAAATATTTGCAAATCATATATCCAACAAGGGGTTAATCTCAAAAATGTGTAAAGAACTCATACAACTCAACAAAAAACAAACAACCTGATTGGAAAATGGGCAGATGATATGAATGGACTTTTTTCCAAAGAAGATACACAAATGGCCAACAGACACATGAAATTATGTTCAACATCTCTAATTATTAGGGAAATGGAAAACTATAATGAGATATCACCTTAAACCAGTCAAGATGGCTATAATTTACCAAGACAAAAAACAACAAATGTTAAAGAAGATGTGGAGAAAAGGGAACCCTCATGCACTGCTGGTAGGCATGCAAACTGATGCAGCCACTATAGAAAACAGTATGGAGATTTCTCAGAAAAATTAAAAATAGAAATACCATATGATCCAGCTATCCCACTACTGGGTATTTATCCAAAGAACTTGAAATCAATTATCCAAAGAGACTTATGCACCCCTATGTTCATTGCAGCATTATTCACAATAGCCAAGATGTGGAAGCAACCCAAGCGCCCTTCTATGGATGAATGGATAAAGATGTGGTACACACACACACACACACATACACACACACAGTGGAATACTACTCAGCCACAAAAAAGACAAAATCATCCCATTTGCAACAACATGGATGATCCTTGAGGGTATGATATTAAGCGAAATAAGCTAGACAAAGACAAATACTGCATTATTTCATTCATATGTAGAAGATAAACAGATACATGGATAAAGAGAACAGATTAGTGGTTACCAGAGAGGAAGGGGCCTGGAAGTCAGTGAAAGGGGTAAAGGGGCACATATGTAGGGTAACAGACAAAAATTAGACTACTGGTGGTGAGCACAAAGAAGTCTATTCAGAAATCGACAAAAAATAATGTACACTTGAAATTACACAATGTTATAAACAATTAGATCTCAATACTGAAAAAATGCTGCTAAAACTAAGTCATCATTTTAGTAAGACTGCAGGAGACAGGATCAGTATACAAAAATCTATTGTATTTATACTAGTGATGACTAATTGGAAATTGGAATTAAAAACAATACCATTTAAAATAGCAACAAACATATGAAATATGTAGGGACAAATCAAACCAAAAATGTAAGATTGTACACTGTACAATGAAAACTACAAAAGGTTGCTGAGAGAAATTAAAGACCTAAATACCTGAAGAGATATATTGTTTTTGTGAATTAAAAGAATTGATATTAAGATGTCAATTCTTCCCAAACTGATTTATAGATTCAACATAATCTCAGTAAAAACAAACTTTTTTGGTAGAAATTAACAAACTGATTCTAAAATTGATATGAAATACAAATAACCTAGAATATCCAAAACAACTCTGAAAAAGAAGAACAAGGTAGTAGTAACATTACCTGATTTGAAGCTAACTATGAAGCTGGAGTAGTTAAACAGTGAGATACTGGCAAAAAGCTAGACAAATAGATAAGTGGAACAGAATAGAGTCTAGAAATAGTGCCAGACCAGTATGGACAACTGACTTTATGACAAGATGTAAAGGCAATACAGTGGGGAAAGTACACAATTTTCAACAAATAGTGCTGGAAGAACTCATTTCAAAATGTAAAAAAAAAAAAAAAAAAAAAACGCTTCAATTCAAGCCTCATACCATATACAAAACTTAACTCAAAGTGGATCATAGACCTAATTTAAACCTGCAATTCTAAAACTTCTAAAAGAAAACGTAGGATAAACCTTTGTGAGCTTGAGTTAGAGAAAGATTTCTTAGATGTGATACTAAAAGCATGATCCATAAAAGAACAAAGTGATAAATTGGACTTCATAAATATTAAAAAGAAAAACTTCTGCTCTTTGAGAGATACTATTAAGAAAATGAAGAGACTGGGAGAAAATATTGGCAAATCATAATCTGACAAAGGAACTTTATCATAATATACAAAAACCCCTCAAAACTCAATAATAAGAAAACAAATATCCCAGCCAAAAATTGGGCAAAAAATTTGCACAGAAACTTTATCAAAGAGGTTATAAGGATGACAAATAAGCACACGGAAAGACGTTCAACATCGTTAGTCATTAAGAAGATGCAAATTAAAACCACAACGTGATAATACCGTAGATTAATTAATATGGTCAGTCTTTTTAATTTATCTCTTCCAAGTGTTGGCAAGGATACAGAAGAACTGGAACTCTCATGCATTCCTTTGGAAATGTAAAACAAACACTTCCAATTTCTTGAAAAGTTAAACGTATACCCACCTGCATTCCACTCCTAGGTGTTTATCCAAGAGAAATGAAAGCATATATCTATATAAATATCTATATATGACTAGCAGCCTTAGTTGTAATAGCTAAAACTTGTTGTATAAATTTATCAGGGTTGCCATAACAAAGTACTACAAACTGGATGACTTAAACCACAGAAAGGTGTTGCCTCACAGTTCTGGAGGCTAGACGTCTGACTACAAGGTATTGTCAGAGCTGCTTTCTTCTGAGGTCTGTGAGGGAGAATCAGTTCCGTGATTTTCTCCTAGCTTCTGGTGGTTTGCTGGCAATCTTTGGCTTTACTCGTCTTCTGCTGCATTATCGTGATCTGTTTCCATCTTCACATGGTGTTCTTCCTGTGTGATGTGTGTGTCCAGATTTCCCCTTTTTATAAGGACCTCAGTAATATTGAATTAGGGGCTCCACCCTACTGCAGTATAATCTCATCTTAACTAATTACATCTGCAACAACCCTATTTCCAAATAAGGTCATATTCTGAGGTACTGGGTGTGACGACTTCAATATAGGAATTTTCTGAGGATACAATTCAACCCATAAAACCTGTAAACAACCCAAATGTCTATCAACAGGTGAATGAATAGATAAACTTTTGTAAAAGACAAACTCTGTAAAATAGGATACTAATCAGCCATACACACTATAACATAGAGGAAGCTAAAATTATGATGATGAGTAAAGGAAGCCAAAAAAATATATAGTATATACTGTGTGTTTTTATTTACACAAAATTAGAGAAGATGCAAATTAACCTGCAATGGCAGAAAGGGGATCTGTGGTTGTGTATATGTGAAGGAGCCAAAGAGAAGAAGGATGAAGGATTACAAAAAGGCACTGGAAACTATTGAGGATGATGCGTATGTTTAATATCTTCACTGTATTGATGATTTCATGGATGTACACATACGCAAAAACATCAAATTGTACACGATACTTATGTGCAGTTTATTGTATGTCAATTATAACTTAATAAAATTATTAAAAACATAAAAGTTTAAAAATACAAGTTGCAGTTAACCTTTTCAACAAACTGGACTCTCAGTTATTTAATTTCTTCTCAGATAGTCTTATCCTTTACCTTCTCATGTTCATTCCATCATCCTTGTCATGACCAATAGCTGTCACCATTCCATAATTAAATTTTATGCATTCATCTTTCTGAACACTACATCCACTCTTCCTGGTTCACTCCTTCTAGTACTCTGAAGGATGAACCATCCTTCAACCTGGCTGAATCACCAATCAACTAATCCTACCACTTCCTTCCACTCAGGCTTTATATTCTGTAAGCTCCATGTTTACCCTGCATGCTGACAGATCTGGGGACCCTGCTCTACTAGATCTGATTTTCCCCTTTCTTTTATGTTAACTTATTATCGAAATATAATATGTATACAAAAAAGTGCACAAAACACAAGTGTATAGTTCAATAATTTTTCACAAAGTGAGCATATCCATGTGATCATCACCCAGATTAAGAAATAGAATCTTACCAGCATCCCACATGCCTCCCTTATCCCAGCCCCTAAGGCACTAGCCTCCAAAGGGAATCACAATCTTAACTTCTATCAACATACATACAATACTCTTGCTTAGCTTAAATTTCATATAAATAGAATTGTATGGTAAATACTCTTCCATATTTGGCTTCTTTTTCCAACATCATATTTGTTATATTTCCCTACATTATCAGCTGCAGAAGCCCATTCATTTTTATTTCCATATAGTACTCCCTTTACGAATGCATCACAATTTATTGATCCATCTACTGCTGTTGAACGTTCGATTGTTTCCAGTTTTCAGCTATTACGAATGTTGCTACTATAAAAATCCTTATCTTTTGGTGCACATATATATAAATTTCTGTTAGGAATCTATGTGGGGTTGCTGGCTCATAGGAGCAGCAAAGAGGACATTGCCAAATTGTTTTCTAAAATAATTTTACTGATTTACATTCTCACAAGAAATACATGAGACTTCCTCATGATCTACATTCTCACTAGCAATTGGTATTGTCAATCTTTTAAGTTATAGCCATTCTTGTTGGTGTGTAGTGATATCCTATCATCCCATAGTATTCCCTGATGGACGATATCATAGAAAACTTTTTCAAATATTTATCAATCACTTGGATACACATATTTTAAGGTCATATACTTTCTTCTAAGAACAGCGTTAGCTCATCCACCACATCTTGATATATTGTATTTTCATTAAGATTCTGTTCAAAATAGGTTATAATATTCACTGAATTATTTAGGAATGTGTTCCTTCATTTCCAAACATTAGGTGATTCTCTAGCTATTATTTGTTATTGATTTCTAGTTTAATTCCACTTTGCTTAGTGAACTTGCTGAATAAGTTCAATCTCTGTAATTTAATGAGACTTGCATTATGATCCCATATATGGTCATTTTTGGTACGTGTTCCATTTATACTTTTAAAATATCTTCTACAGTTATTGTGTGCACTGTTGTGTGCAATGTTGGTTACTTCAAGCTGGTTAATATCAAAATCTTCTATATTGTTACTAGTTTTTTTCTGTCTGCTCTATTTGTTATTCTAGTGGTTTGAATGGTGGCCTCCAAAAAAAAACGTGGCCTCAAAACCTGTGAATATGATCTTATTTAGAAAAAGAGTCTTTGCAGATGTAATTAAGTTGGGATCTCAAAGGATAAAATCATCCTCAATTATCTGGGTAAACTCTAAATCCAACGCTAGTATTCTTATAAGAGACAGAAGAGAAAACACAGGCACAGAGGAGAAGGCCATGTGAAGACAGAGGCAAAGACTGAAGTTATGCAACCACAAGCTAAAGAATTTCTGAAGCCACTGAAAGCTGAAAGAGGCAAGGGAAGATTCTCAAGATCCTTCCCTACAGCCTTTGGAAGGAGTATGGCTCTGCCAACACCTTAATTTAGGACTTTTAGCCCCAAGACTGTGAGAAAGTAATTTTCTGTTGTTTTAAGCCACCAAGTTTATGGTAATTTCTTACAGAAGCCACAGGAAATGAATACAGTTACTAAGAGAGTTGGGTTAATATTGCCACCATGATTGTAGATTTGTCTATTTCTGCTTATAGTTGTCAGCCTATGCATTACATAATTCAAACTTATGTTATAAATTTCATATAGATATAGAATCCTAGATGATTAAATTTTGTTTATTTATGAAATGACCTCATTATCTCTAGTAATTCTTCCTGCCTTGAATGCCTATTTTTTCTATTATTAGTATAGCTATAACATTTTGCATTTGCTTAGTTTTTTCATGACATATGTTTTTCCATTTTTCCATTTTGCTTTCTAGATCCTATATTTGAGGTGAATCTCTTTGAAGTAGGACATATTTACTTTTTTCCCATTCAAAATTTTTTTTTATCTTTTAACAGGAAGGTTGAGTCCACTTACATTTAATGCATTAATGACCTATGTTCAGGCTTGTATCTTCCATCTTACTACTTTTTAAAAATTTGGGCCACTGGCTTATTGTGCCTTTTTGTGAGTCCCAGAAGGAGAGGAGAGAATGAGGCAAAAAAAAAAAATTGTTTCAAGGAACAATGACTAAGATGGGCCATTTCTGGGCCATGAAACAAGTCTCAATACATTTCAATGAATTCATTCATAAAGAGAATACACTTTAACAGAATTAAAATAGAAATAAATAACAATTTGATATCTAGAAGATCCCCAAACATTTGGAAATGAAGCCACACAATTCTTGGGTCAAATGAAAAATCACAAGGGAAATTAGAATGTATTTTTAAGTGAATGATAATGAATTAAAATTTCATTACAATTAAAACAATATTAAAATTTGTAGGATACAACTAAAGAAGTCCTAAGAGGAAAATATATAGCCTTAAACACTGTATTAGAAGAAAAAAGATTCAAAAGCAATGATCTAAGCCCCCAGTGTAACAAACTAGGAAAAGAAGAACATATTAAACCCAAATTATTAGAAGAAAAGAAATTGTAAAGAGATGAGCCAACATCAGTGAAGTGGAAAACAGACAACAAAAATTAACAAAGCCAAAAATTGGTTCTTTGAAAAGGTTAAAAAATTGATTAACAACTGTAGCCAGACTAGTAAAAAAATTGCGGTAGCATGAAAAACAAAAAGAGCATCACTACAGAACTTACAGATATTAAAGAGATGACAAGAAAATATTATGAGCAAACCTTATGCCAATATGTTTGAAAACTGTCTCAAAGTGGCCAACTACCTTGAAAAACTCGACTTATCAAAACTAACATGAGAAGAAATAGAAAGTGTGAACAGACATATTCTATTAAAGTAATTGAATTTATAACTTAAAACTTTCCCACAAATACATCTTCAGTTCAGAGGGCTTCACTGGTGAATTATAACAAATATTTAAGGGAGAAACAATACTAATATTATATAAAATATTCAGAAAATAGACAACAAGGGAATTCATTGTAATTTGGTTTATGAGATTAGCATAACCCTGATAACAAACCTGACAAGAAAATTACAAGAAAAACTTATAGACAATTTATAGTCAGCCACTCATGAACATAGAAGTATAGTTAACTACTAGTTAATTTATTCCAACAATATATAAAGAAGAATAACTCTTGATAGTCGAGTGGTTTATCCCAGGAATGCAAAGTTAGTTCAAAATTCAAAAATTAATTATTACACAATAAGAAAGAAAACTGCATAAGTATTTCCACAAAGTAAAAGCATTGGACAAAATTCCAACATACACTTACTATTTTTAAAAAACAACTCTCAGACACTATAAATAAAATAGAAGTCCCTAAATATGATAAAGGGTATCTACCAAAAACCTACAGCTAACATCATATGTAATAGTGAAATATTATGCATTTTTATTCAAGATAGAGAATAAGGCAAAATGTCTGCTCTCCTCAGTTTTATTTAACATTTTACTGCAGGTTCTAGACAACTCAAAATGGTAAGAAAAAAAGTGCACAACAGATTGGAAAGGAAGATTCAAAACTGTCTTTATTCAAAAGCAATATAATTATTTCCATAGACCATTCTAAGGAAAACACAAAAATGCTACTAGAAACAATATATGACCTGAGCAAGGTTGTAGGATATGAAGTTAATATTTAAAAAAATCAGTTATATTTTCATATACTCATGGATTAAGCTGCTAGGGCTGCCATAAAAAAAATACCTCAGATTGAGTGGCTTAACAACAGAAATTTATTTTCTCACAATTCTGCAGGGTAGAAGTTCACAATTAAGGTGCCATCAAGATTGGTTTCAGGTGAAACCTCTCTTACTGACTTGTAGATGACCACATTCTCACTCTGTCCTTTCATGGCCTTTCCTCTATGCACACTGGATAGAGAGAGAGAGATCTGGCGTCTCTTTCTCTTCTTACAAGGACACCAGTACTATTGGATGAAGATCTCATCCTTATGACCTCGTTTCACCTTAATAGCCTTCGTAAAGATCCCATCGCCAAATACAGTGACATCGGGGGTTAGGATTTCAGTGTACACATTTTGAAGGGACACAATTCAGTCTATAACAGTCCACCATCTTGTCCCCTAAAATTCATCTCCTTTTTTTTTGTTTTTTGCTGAGAAGCTTTGCCCTGAGATAATACCTGCCACCAATCTTCCTCTTCTCCTTTTTTTTGTATTTGAGCTGCCACTACAGCATAGCCACTGACAGATGAGTGGTGTAGGTCCACACCTGGTAACTGAGCCCAGGCCACTGAAGTAAAGTACACTGAACTTGGCCACTAGGCCACCGGGGCTGGCCCACATGTCAGTTTTGCATGCAAAATGCATTCACTGCATCCCAACATCTCCAAGAGTTTCCAGAAACAATGGAGGACAGAAAACACTGGGATAACATATTCTAAGTCCTCAAAGAAAAAAGAAATCCTATATCCAGCAAAATAATGTTTCAAAAATGAAAGCAGAATAAAGATTTTCCCAGATAATTTGCTGCTAGCAGATCTACCTCACAAGAAATATTAAAGAAAGTTCTTCAGGTTAAAAGCAAGATACCTAGTAATTCAAATTCACATGAAAAAACAAAGAGCGCTGGTAAATATAATTAGATAACTATAAAAGGCAGTATAAGATATATTTTTGCCCTTTCTTCTCTTAACTGATTTAAAAAGCAATTGCACAAAATAATATGTAAATAATGTATTTTGGGGTCCAGAAGATATACAAAAGTAATATACATGTAATACATTTGCCAATAATAGCACTAAGGAGTTGGATGGAAACAAAGCTATATTGGCCTAAGAAAATGACTACAGATGGTAAAGTAATAATAATAACAATATGTTGTTGGGTGTGTGGCATTAATAGATGTACTATATATAACAAAAATACCAAAAAAGGGAGAACATGGAATAGAACTATATAAGAGTAATATCTCTATATATCATTGGAATTAAACTAGTATAAATCTAAAGTTGATTCTGATGTCAAGATGTTTGTGGTAAACTCTGGAACAATCACTAAAAAAACTCAAATAAACACAGTGAAAACTCATTAAAGAAATGAAAATGCTACATTAGAAAATATTCATTTAATATAAGAAAGCAGTGAAGGAGGACTAGAGGAACCAAAAGAACATGAGACACATATAACACAAAAAGTAAAATGGCAGGAATAAATCCAACATTAATCATAGCATTAAATGTGAATGGATTAAACAAGCTAATCAAAAAGCAGAGATTATCATACTGGATAAAAAGTGATCCAGTGATATGCTGTCTATAGGAGTACACACATTGGATTCAAAGATACAAATAGATTGAAAGTAAAAAAAGATGGAAAAAGATATATCATGAAAACAGGAACCATACGAAGCTGGAGTGCCTATAATAATATCAGACAAATAAACCTTAAAACAAAAACGTTACTGGAGATAGAAACATTTTATAATGAAAAAGGGTCAATCCATCAGAAAGATATAATGATTATAAACACATCTGCAGCTAATAAAAGAGTGCCAATATACTTAGAGCAAAAATTGACAGAAATAAAGGGAGAAAGGCAACTCCACAATAACAGTCAGAGACTTCAATAATGAATAAAACAATTAGACAGAAGATCAACAAGGAAATAGAAGACTTGAAGAGATACTATAAATCAACTAGACTTAACAGAAATTTATAGAACACTCCACCCAACAACAAAAGAATATACATTTTTTTCAAGGCCACATGGAACATTCTCAAGGATAGACCATGTACTGGGCCATAAACTAAACACCAATAAATTTAAAAGAATAGAAATAATGCAAGTATATTCTCCAACCACAATGGAATACAATTTGATACCAGTAACAGGGAAAAATTGGGGAAACTCACAAATATGTGGAAACTAAACAACACATCTTATGTAATGAATGGGTCAAATGAAAAGGGAAATCAGAAAATACTTTGAGACAAATGAAAATGAAAACTCGTGATATCAAAATTTATGAGTGGCAGATAAAGTGGTGCTTAGAGGCAAATTCATAGCTATAAATGTCTAAGGAGGAAGAAATATCTCAAATCAGTACCTAACTTTCCAACCTAAACCATTGGAAAAAGAAGCACAAACTAAATCTAAATCCAGCAGAAAGAAGGAAATAAAGATTAGAGGAGAATTAGTGAAGTAGTGAATAGAAAAACAATAGAAAAAAATCAATGAAACAAAAAGCTGGTTCTTTGAAAAGATTAACAAAATTAACAAATCTTTAGCTAGATTGACCAAGATAATTATTAGTCTTGGAAATGAAAGATGGACATTACTACCAATTTTACCAATTTTAAAGAGAATTATAAAGGAATAATATGAATAATAGTACCTCAAAATAACAGATGAAATGGACACATTTCCTAAAAGACACAGCTACAAAAACTAGCACAAGAAGAAACAGACAATTTGAATAAGCCTATAACAAATGAGAGATAGAATTAATACTAATAATAAAACTACCCACAAAGAAAAGCCCAGGCCCAAATGTCTTCACCACTGAATTCTACCAAACATATAAAGAAGAATTAATAGAATTATTCAAAAAATAGAAAAGGAGTAAACACTTCCTACTTTACTTTATGACATAGGAAGTATTAATTATGAGGCCAGAATCAATTACCGTAATATCAAAACCAGACACAAACATCACAAGCAAAAAAACCTGGAGGCTAATATCTCTTAAGAGTATGGAAGCAAAAATCCACAACCAAAAAATCAGCAAACTAAATCAAGAATATATAAAAAGAATTATACACCATGATCACGTGAGATTTATTACGCTAATGCAAAGTTGATTTAATATCTTAAAATAAATTAATGTAATGCATCATATCAATAGAATGAAAAACAAAGATAATATGATCATCTCAATAGATGCAGAAAAAGTATTGGAAAAGCTACAATATACTTTCATGGCAAAAAAAACCCACACTCAACTAACCAGAAATAGAAGGGGATTCCCACAACCTGACAAAACCCCAACATTTACAAAACAAACAAGCAAAACCCACAGCTAACATCATAGTTAATGGTGAGTCTAGATGATTTCCCCCTAAGATCAGATGGAAGACAAGGATGTCCACTCTTGCCCTTTCTATTCAATATTGTATTGGAGGTACTAGCCAGGAAATTGGGGAAGAAAAAGAAATACAAATCTTCCAGATAGGAAAGGTGAAGTAAAACGGTCTTTATTCACAGAAAACATAATCTCGTGTATCGAAAATTCTAAGTAATTCACTAAAAAACTATTAAAGCTAATGAATGATTTCAGCAAGTTGTAGTATACAAGATCAATATACAAAAATCAATTGGATTTCTATATGCTTGTAATGACAAATCCAAACATAAAATTAAGAAGATATTTTCATTCACAAAAGCATCAAAATGAATAAATACAAGAATAAATTTAACAAAAAGAGTGAAAACTTACAGTCTGAAAACTACAAAACATTGTTGAAAGAAATAAGAGATGATCTAAGCAAATGGAAAAACATTCCCATATTCACAGATCGAAAGACAATATTATTAAGATGAAAATATTCCTCAAATGGATCTGCAGGTTTAATGTAATCCCTATCAGAATCCCAGCTGACTTCTTTGTACAAATTAATAAGCCAATTCTAAAATTCATAAGGAATTCCAAGAGACCCAGAACAGCCAAAAACAATCCTGAAAAAGAAGAATAAGGTAGGAAGACTCACACCTGCTGATTTCAAAACTGACAACAAAGCACTGGCGGTCAAGACAGTGTGGTAATGGAACAAGGATATACATGCATATAAATTAAACAGAGAGATGTATGGGAGTAAACCCATACATCTATAGTCAACCGATTTTTCACAAGGATGCAAGTCTATTCACTGGGGAAAGAATAGTATTTTTGATAAATGGTACTGGGACAACTGGATAACCACAAGGGAAAAAATTAAGCTGAACACTTACCTCACTCCACTTGCAAGAATTAACTCAAAATGGATTAAAGACCTAAATACAAGAGTAAAAACTATAAAACTCAGAGGAATACATATGGGTAAACCTTCATGACCTTGGATTTGACCAAAGATTCTTAAATATGACACCAAAACCACAAGCAACAAAAGAAAAATAGATAAATTGGACTCCAAAATTAAAAGCTTTGGGGCATTGTATTAATTTTCTAGTGTTGCCATAACAAAATACCAGAATGGGTTGTTTAAACAACATAAATTTATTTTCTCACAGTTCTGGAGGCTAAAACTCCAAGATCAAGGGGCCTGTAGGATTAGTTTCCCATGAGGTCTCTCTCCTTGGCTTGTAGATGGCACCGTCTTGCTGACTCTGTGCACACTTTTCCCTGGTGTCTCTTCCTCTTTTTATAGGGACACTAGTCATGTTGGATTATAGCCCCATTCTAACAGCCTCTTTTTAACTTGATCACCTCTTTAAAGAACTTATCTTGGTTATATTCTGAAGTACTGAGGGTTGAGACTTCGTCATATGAATTTTAAGGAACACAACTCAGCTCAATACATGCATTAAAGTATACCATCAAGAAAGTGAAAAGACTACCCACGTAATGGGAGAAAATATTTTCAAATCATATATCTGATAAAGGACGTGTATCCAGAATGTACAAAGAACTTTTCTAGCTCAATAATAAAAAGACAAATAACCCAATTTAAAAATGGGCAAAAGATCTCAATAGGCATTTCTCCAAGGAAGATATACATGTCCACAGAGAAACTTGCACATGGATGTTTATAGCATTATTCCTAATAGCATTATTCTTAATTATACCAAAAGTTGGAAACAACCCAAGTGTCTAACAACTGATGAATGGATAAAGAAAATGTGGTACATCCATTCAATGGATTATTATTTGACCATAAAAAGGAATGAAGTACTGTTACATGCTACAACTGGATGGACCTGGAAAACATTATGCTAAGTGAAAGAAGCCAGTCAGAAGAGACCACGTATTATATGAAATGTCCAGAGCAGAGAAATCCATAGAGACAGAAAGTAAATTTGTGGTTGCCTAGGGCTAAGACGGATGGCTAGAGTGGTAGAGGGTTAATAGCTAAAGGGTATAGGATTTCTTTTTGAAGTCATTAAAATGTTCTAAAATTGACTGTAGCGATAGTTGCACATATCTATGAATATACTAAAAATCATCAAAATGTACATTTTAAATGGGTAAAATGTAGCATACAGGACCTATATCTCAAAAAAGGCATTAAAAATATGGTATGATCAAGTATCATTTATATCAGTAGTGCAAAGTTGGTTAACCATCATAAATACATTAATGAAATTTCATCATATTAGCTGGCTAAAGTGGAAAGATTTACATAATCCATCAGTTGATATAGAAGCAGAATTGGTAAGGTTACCAAGTATGATGAAAAGCCATTAAAAAATTAAGAGAGGGGTCAGCCCCATTGCTGAGAGGTTAAGTTCGCATGCTCCACTCCAGTGGCCCAGGGTTTCACTGGTTCAGATCCTGGACACGGAAATGGCATCGCTTATCAGGCCATGTTGAGGCAGTATGCCACATGCCACAACTAGGAGGACCCACAGCTAAAAAATAGACAACTATGTGTTGGGGGGATTTGGGGAGAAAAAGTAAAATGAAATTGGCAACAGTTGTTAGCTCAGGTGCCAATCTTTAAAAAAATCTAGGAGAAAGAAGAGAAAATTTTAACTTGTTAAAACTTACCTATTCAACATCATATAGAATTTTAAAATCTTTCAAAGAATTTCTCTTAAGGCTAAGAACAAGGCAAGCATTCTGCTCTTACAGCTAGAATTCAACAGAATCCTAGAAGCACTAAAATGATAAAAAGAAATAAAAGATAGAAATTTTGGAATGGAATAGACAAAATTTTCACTACTCACAAGTGATAGGATTGTTTACATAAAATTACAGTGAATCAATAGAACTATTAAAATAATAAGAAAGTTAATCAACTATATTGGTAAATTATATAATTTTAAAAACTAACGAACATGAGACACACTGAAAATCACTCTTCTACAAAACCATGAAAGATGTTTAATATTTTAAATTATATTTTAAGATAAAGTGAAAAAATGAAAAAAATTAATCACCAGAGGCCAAAAAATAAGTGAAAGTAGGAATCCTAAGAGGCAAGAATTAACACTGAAGCATCCTCCTTGCTGAGAATAGCTGTTGAACTGGTGGCCTTCAGTTTCCATTTGCAAGCTGTATTAATTTCCTAGGGCTGCAATGAGAAAAATACCACAGACTGGGTGACTTAAACAACAGAAATTTATTTTCTCAATTCTGGAAGCCGGAAGTCCAAGATCAAGGTTTCAGCAGGTTTGATACCTTCTAATGCCTCTCTCCATGGCTTGCAGATGGCTGCTTCTCACTGTTATTTATATGGTCTTTATTCTGTGCATACACATGCCTGACGGTTCTCTTCTTGTGTCCAAATTTCCTCTACTTATCAGACACCAATCAGATTGGACTAGGGCCCACCTTAACAGCCTCATTTTAAATTAATCACCTCTTTAAAGGCTCTATCTCAAAATACAGTCACGTTATGAGGTACTGGGTATTAGGGCTTCAACCCATAAGTTTTAGGGGACACAGTTCTGCCAATAACAAGGTCATACAAGGAGGGAAAAGTAGATGAAATCTAAGAACTACACAAGCTGAGAATCTAAAAGGAGATCTCCCTCCCCAACCCATAAAGCTAGAATCTTAAAGAATTAAATGTTCAGTGTAAGTGTGAACAATTCAGAGATCTGTGAAGGTTTAGCAAGACAGATTACCTGTTTTACCTTTGTCACTGGTGAAAGGAACCTTAAAATTACACTAGCTATGTGATCTTAAAAAATTCAAGCAAAGAATTTAAAGTACTCTGAAATGGGCAGCTTCCTCACAGACTGTTGAAAGAAAATGTGAATAACTAGAAAGAACACAAACATTCACCGTTATTAGGATAAAAAAATAAATTATGGTGTTATATAATAGAATATTATACAGCAAAAAATGAACTGCTGTTACATACAACAGCATGAACAAATCTCACAGACATAATGATATCAAACCTGAAGTGAGTTTGTTCACCCGTTGCACAGCAAGCCAATCTCTTACACCGGATGTGGTAGAAGAAAGTAGGAATTTTATTATTGCACAGCACTGAGAAAGGAGAGAGGGCAGCTAATGCTGAAATCCCAAACTCCCCAAAATGCTAAAAGGAAGGGTTTTTATTTGGGGTTTTAGGTAGGGGAGGGGGAGCATATGGCCTTGTTGGTCGGAGCTTTCTCACCAGCCTGTGTTTGGCCTTGAGACACTTGCAGAGAGGAGGGAGCCCGTGACCTTGCTGGTCAGCAGCTTTCCCACCAGCCTGTATCTCTCTGTGGGGACGAGATAATGAATCCAGGTGCTTGTCCTTGGCTGTGTCTGTCTCCATGGAGGATAGTGGATTCTGGAGGCAGGAAGCCAGAGAGTAAGCATGGAATGAGTGCTTTGGTTTTAACCCTGTATATGCTGGGTTTAATGTAGGGAAACTGATATCAGGGTCGGTATCAATAATGCTGAGCAAAAGAAGCCTTTACATAGTCTGTAAAATTTCATTTATATAAAAGTCAAGAACCAGAAAAACTAATCTACCGCAATAAAAGTTTGAACGTTGCTTATCTTTAGTGATGGGATGTTGAGTAGTAAGAGACAATACAGAGCCTACTGGAGGACAGAAAATGTTCTACATGTATGCGTTTGTTGTTAGTGCTGCGGAGTTGATTCTGACTCCTAGCTATTCTGTGTACAGCAGAGTGGAACCCTGCTGGGTCTTTTTGCAGTGCTCCACTGCTATTCATAGGGTTTTCATGGCCATTTTTTCAGAAGTGGGTGTCCAAGTTCTTCATCCTAGTCTGTCTAGTCTGGAAGCTCTGGTGAAATCTGTCCACCATGGGTGACCCTGCCAATATTTAAAATACGAATGCCATAGCTTTCAGCATCCCACAAAACATAGCCACCACAGTATGACAAACAATAGATGGGTGGTGTAGTTCCTTGACTGGGAAACAAACCCAGGCCATGGGCCTTGATGGTGAGAGCACTGAATCTTAACCACTGGGCCACCAGGGCTGACTACATGTATGTATGCACAAGTAAAAATTTGATGAGTTGTATACTTAAGATTTCTATAGTTTGTTGTATGTAATTCTTTTAAAAAGCAAATGCAAATCTCTAAGAGGAACTGCAACTTAAAAGGACCGAAAATGTAACACAAAGTTCCAAGAAACATGATCTCACATTCAGAAATCATAATCAGAAACAATGGATAGCAGAATAAGTTCCCCAAAGATTTTAGCTACTGAAATAATCAGAGTCAAGCTATACAAGAAATATGTATGTTCTGTTTACAGAATAAAATTAAAGTTACAAAACATAAACATGTATCAAAAAATCAAAGACAATTAAACAGAATTGAAAAGTAACTAGATATCCTAGGAAGGAAAATTATGAATATTTAAATTAAAGAATCAATGTGCTTTCTTGAGAAAACTTCTAGTTCTGACCAGGATGGAGTATCTTATGTTTTACTAACCCTGTTTCATATAAAACATACATGTGTGTGTGTGTGTGTGTGCGTGCACATGTGTGTAATAAACAGCTTATATAAAGCAAAAGTTTAAAGGCATTGGAGAGCAACCGATGGAGTCAGGAGTTGAGGGACTATGATTCTTGTGAGAAGAAAAGCATATAAGGAGAGATTCATATTTATCCTGACCTATTTCTTGAGGGCTTTTTCCAAGATGTGGGACTGTATTCAAAGTATAAAGTATAGTCATTAGGAATGAGGAGGCAGAGATTAAAGTTCAGAGATCCCAAGTGGCTAGGACTTAGGCAAATTCCCAGAGAGAAAGAAACCATAGAGAAAGGAGTCCAGCTATAAATTCACCTCAAATCATTGGCTACATCCTTAGCTGCACATACAAGGAACAGGAAATTTAGTAGGTCCAGCAGATAACAGCATCTGGGAGGTTGACAAACTGAGCACAAGTTTTAGCAACCATGTTTTACTGATGAGATAGATGAGGTTAGAGTTCAAAGCTTGCCAGCTGAGGGGGTTTGGGTAAACATTCAGGCTTTCAGTTGAGACACCAAAATGGCCACATCCTAAGAATATGGACCATGCCCTAGAAGTAATAATAAAACTGAAATGGCCTAGTCCTAACAAAGTCTCAAACTCACCTTCTACAAAATGGTTCATTGGTACTCCATGTGCTTGCCAGAAGAAAACTTAATTCTTTAAATTTTTTTTACGCACAACCTCCAGCATCTGGTAAAAAATTATGGGACACTCTATAAAATAAGAACAAGTAACAGAAACAAAGAATGAAAATATACAATAAAACAGACCTGGAAATGATTCAGATTTACAGTTAAACAAATATTTTAAAGTATGATTAATAGACACATAGGCATAAATTTAAAAATGGATAAAAGATTTAAATTTAAAAATTTACTAGAGATATAGATATAAAAAGAGTAAAATGGAAGTTCTAAAACAGACAACTACTATAATTAAAAGTAAGAGTTTAATAGATTGGTAAAATACTTTATTAGATATTATTGTAGAGAGGATTAGTGAACTGGAAAATAGGAAAAAAGAAAATATCCAGAATAAGCACACAGAGACAAAAGGATAGGAAATGTTAAATAGAGCATAAGAGACATATGGGACACTTGATAAAAGCTCTAACATAAGTGTAATTGGAGTACAGAAAGGTGCAGAGGGAGTGAAAGAGAGAAAGAGGGAAATTAAGAAGAAATATTTACAGAAATATTCGTGAAGAATTTTCCAAAGTTAATTAAATCAAAATACAGATTCAAGAAGCTCTATAAATCCTAAATAAATTAAATACAAAGAAAACTACACCTATGAACTAAACTTTAAAATTCACTTATCGTTTCTTCTGCAACATCTAACCGTCCATTAATGCAAGCCAGTGTATTTTCCCATTTCAGCACTGTAGCTTTCCTTTCTGGAAAATTTTATTTGGATGTTTTTTTATATCTTCCATGTCTTAACTTTGAACATATGGTACATAGTGATAATATTTGTATTAATATTCTTCTTTGCAATTCTAATATCTGAGTCAGTTTTGCTTGATTGAGTACTTTCATTATGGATCATACATTATTGCCTCTTCATATGCCTTGTAATCTTGGATTGAATTCTAACATTGTGACTTTTACTTTGTTGGGTACTGGATATTTTTGTATTGCTATTCATTTTCTTGAATTATGCTCTGGAATACAGTTATTTTACTTGGAAACAGTTTGATACTTGCAGGTCTTGCTTTTGTGATTTATTAGGTAGATCTGGAGTGTAGTATTACTCTATACAACACCTAGGAAATATGAGTTTTTCCAGTTCAGATGTGGGAACAGGCACTGTTTCCAGCCCTGTGTGAGCATCAGGTACTATTCCCTTTGTTCCTTTTGGATCATTCTTTCTCCAGCTTCAGACTGTTTCCTTACAAGTATGTACTTATCAGTACTCTGCTGAATACTTATGAGGGACTGTTTGCAGATCTCTGGGGGATCTCCTTCTATGCAGTTCTTTCCTCTCTCTAATAGTCTATTCTATCAACTCTAGCTGCCTTGTTTCCTGAACTTTCAGCTCCATCTTCTCAGCTCAGCTAGTTTACCATTCTTTGCCTCAGTTCTCTCTCCCTGAGCTGTGTGATCTGGAAACTCTCTCAAAGCAATAATCTGAGGCAACTGTAAGGCTTACTTCATTTATTTCCCATTTTCAAGAATCACTGTCAGTTACAAACTGAATGCTTGTGTCCCCTAAAATTCATATGTTGAAACACCCCTCCCCCCATATAGTGATATTAGGAGGTGGGGCCTTTGGGAGCTAATTAGGGTTAGAAGAAACCATAAGGGTGGAGTCCTCATGAGTGAGATTAGTGCCCTTACACGAGTCAAGAGAGAGCTTGTTCCTCTCTGCCATGTAATGAAACAATGAGAAGTCAATAGCCTGCAACCCAGAAGAGGGTCCTCACCAGACTCTGATCATACTGTCACCCTGATCTTGGACTTCCAACTTTGAGAAATGTGAGAAATAAATTTACGTTGTTTATAAGACACCCATTTTATGGTATTTTGTTATAGCAACCAGAGCTGACTAAGACACTGTACTTCATTGCCTGATTCCAATGTCTTGAAAAGTGTTATTTCATGCATTTTTGTCTGGTTGCTGTTATTGTTGTTGCTTCAAGTAGGACGGTAAATCCTATCCTACTCTAACTTGTCCAGAACTGACTTTACAAAGGTTGTTGATTATCTTTGCAGTCAGTTCTGATATAACATGACATACACTTTCCTAAAAATCATCACCCTATGCAAAATTATACAATAAAAACCCATTATGCCCACAGGAAAATGAGATTAGGAGCACAACACCAAAAAACTCTGATGCATTAAATAAAAAGATAGGAACCAAATAAAAAAATGAAAGGACAGGTTTTAACACATTAAACGGTTAATACATACATAAATACTATAATAAACATGGCTCTTTACCTTGTAAAATACCTGAAATTTATTTGTGGAAGTTATGTCCCTTCTCCTGACAGCCGGCACAGCTCCCACCCCCACCATGCTGCATGTATGAGGAAAAGAATAAAAGAGAGATTTTTTAAAAAGTGAAAGAAATGGGAATAAAGAGAGAAAAATAATGGAGAATATAAAGAAAAGAGTACAAATAGCCTGGCAGGAAACCAAGGAATATTAAAGAGAACGTATGGGGTTAAGAAGCCAAGATGGCCATCTGAAGGGCTACAACTTGTGAATTATTGTTAAGTGGTGGAAGGAGGGCTATCTGAAATGAGATAGAAAGTTGTAACACCAGATGTGGATCTGTGTAGCTCATTGTCCTTGAGGTGTGTGGGAGAGTGTGTTTTATGTCTTAAGCTTTTCAGTACAGTCTTTTGCATTCACCTAGTGTTTCTTAGGTTCAAAATTGTGCTTAAGGAAATATAAAATTCACATTGTGCTCAAATTCTTCTGTAATATATATACTGCATGGGAACAAATCGTGTTTTCAAAACAAGCATTATAGAGAACAAACTGCACAACTCTTATTTTTTTCAGTATTTCCTGGAATTTCTTTTCTCATTAGTTTTGTATTTAATCAAAAATATTTTTAATGCATGTCAGAGGGAAAATCTTTATGAGGCTTTGTATGTCATATTAAGTGACAATTTTCCTGGATATAAGTTTCTTGGTTATTTTGGGAAATTTTGCAAAAATTTTGAAATGGAAAAAAAGATGACCAGTGTTCTTTCACTGGAATGCTGGACATTATCCAGAAGACGAGGGTTATCAGATTCTATAGGGTCTGCACTTCCATTATCTTGGGTCAATTTTTCAACTCTTTAGTAATAGAAGTTAACTTGTAGAGGGCTGATGGTGATGATGCAAACGGTTCTTCTTCATAGAAATGCAAATGAATTTTGTATGGTCAAGATGCAACTGATTCCACACCCCTCCTTAAACTTCTATGGAAGAGATGATTTCAAATATTACGTTTTGTTTTATTTCCCTGTTGATATTGACCAATTTTACATCTATTATTAAATTCACTTAAGTATTTTCCATTGCTTAAATAGATACCTGTTCTTGGGATTCTGTTTTGAAGCCATTTTAACATCCTAGTGGTTCCCTCATTAATTAATGAGTTAAATGAAACCATTAATATATATTCATTTAATTTTGCATGAGAGTCATAATTTTACCTTTTTTCAATCATCCTTTAAAAGTTCAAAATTCCATTATATTTTTTCTGTTCTGTTCTGTTGAAATATTTGATACCAATATCATTTTTTTAATGCTTGCTCATTGTGGGAGGCAGACTCTAAGATGGCCTCCAATGGTCCCCATCTCCTAGTATTCATGCTTTAGTGTAATCATCTCCTTTTGAGTGTAGGCTGGCTTAGTGACTTTCTTCTAACCAACAGAAGTCATCAAAGGTGATGGGATATCACTTCTGTGTTTAGGCTACATAAGATTATGACCTCCATTTTGGTAGTAGACTCTCTTCCTTGTTGACTTTGATAAAGCAAGCTGCCAAATTGGGGAGGCCCTGAGAACTGCAGAACTGTCAGCACACAAAGACTCCATCCAAACCTCTGCAGTAAGAAACCATCAAACTCTAGCACGAGTTCTAGCAGCATAAGGCTGTGGCCCAAGGATGACCTTAGGCCCCCATTGAAATGCCTGCCTAAGAAAGCTCAATACTGCCAGAATTCACTTTATTTTAACCAATACCTAATGATAGGCCCCTGACCTCCCTTTCTTAGAGCATTTACTCAAAAGGGCTTACAATTATGAATCATTCCTCTGTTCCTTGGAGATGTATATGTATCTCTTACAGCTAAGATGTGTCTTTCTCAAGGACATGAAAGTCATTGCTTTGAAATGTAATCATCAGGGAGGATAGAGCACTTGTCTTCCAGTCTCGATGGGAGAATAGAATCCTAACTTTGATAATTGCTAGCTAGCAGACACAACTGGCCTAACAGCATTTATACTGACCACTTTGAATTTTTCACTTCTCTAACTCTACCTGAGCTCCCACTCACCTCTCCCTCATTCTCCCTTTAAAACACTCAATCACTTCTTCACAAATGAGGGTGGACCTCAGCTCTTTCTCTTACTGTCAGTAGTTACTGAAGAAAATCTGGTTTTGCCACTTTAACTAATGTCCAGCTGTGTTTATCTTTGACAGCCCACACAGCAAGGAACTGAGAGCAACTTCTGGCAAAATAACCAGCAAGAAAGTGAGGCCCTCAGTCCAGCAGCTGCAAAGAACTGAATTCTGCCAACAACCCAAGAGCTTGAATTTGAATCCTTGCTCAGTTGGGCATTCAGACAAGACCCCAGCCCTGGTCAACATCTTAATTACAGCCTTGTAAGAGACCTTAAAGCAGGTGACTCAGCTAAGCTGTGCCTGGACTTTGACCCACAAAAACTGTGAGATAAGAAAAGTGTGGCTTTTTTTTTTTTTTAGCTACTATACTTGTGGTAATTTGTTATGCAGCACTATATAACTACTAGATTCTTTCTCTCTGGAAGCTTTGAAAACTTTCTTTTAGATATTCTTAATTTTCACTACTTTTAGGCATTTTTTTTCTTAGCTCCCCTACTCATTGCTTTATGGCTCTTTTTGTCTGACATCTTTCTACTTTCTTTAATCCTGGAAAAAATAGATTTTATTTAAAAAAAATTTGTTTTTATTTTTCGCCTTCGGTAACTCCTATTATCCAGATATTGGCACTTCTACTTTTATCTTACACAAATATTAATTTTTCTTTTTATATTTGCTTTCTTTTATATTTCCTTTATTACTGTCTTCCAACATTTTCTTCAATCTGTTCTCTCAGTTCCTTCAGTTTTTGTTTAGCTGTATGCATTGTACTATTTATCTCATCTAGCCTGTTTTTTATTTTAACTCATGTATTTCAGACCTAATATGTTCGTTTTGTTCTTTTTTGTAATTTTCCTTGATAGGGTTTCCTATTACTTGAATTTTCCTTATAATCTTAACTTGATTGATAATGCATATTTAAAATTTTGGTTTTAGTAGCTCTTCTTCAGATTGTATTGTGTTTCAGTCATTCCATTTGTTTTCTTCTGAGATGGTTGTACTCTGTAAGTTTTAAATTACTCTGGTTTGTGATGTCATATTCTCCTTGGTTTTGGATGCTTTACCTATAATACATTACCTGCATTACTGGTAATGTGTTTTGGGCAAGGGCCAAAGGCCTGACCCTTATCTATGTAATTTTCCATTAAAATTAAGGAGGGGTAGTGTAGGTTGAGCTCTGGGACACAGAACTGTAGGTATCCCCAAACCAGTTGATCATTTCCACTTGCCACCCCCTCAAAAACCAATTCCTACAGTCAGGGTTTCATTGGACTTCAAGAAGGTGGAATTTTGGAGGAGGCTGTGCCCCTAGACTGTAATCTATAAGCCTTAAGATTTTGAGAAAGAGAGAGATGGAGAAATGAGTCTAAGCCTCATAAACCTATTTTCTTCAACTCCTCACTTTAGCAGTGCTCTTTTGCTGGCCTGATATTACCATCATGAGCACTTTCACCAGGGATCTGGACTATTTCTTTAAATTTCTTCTGAGTGGCCGCACATTGATTGTACCAAGGCAACGTGGGAAAGAGACAACAGGAATAACTTAAAACTCCATTTCTCCAACCTCTTCTTTCACTATGTCCTCTAGCTGCTCCTCTCCAAACTGCAGCTACATTCTTCCATTGCCACACATATTCATCATTTTAAGACAGTCTTTGGCTGCCTCAGTTTTCAAAATTTGTGTTTCCCTTTTATAATTTAAAGAACCAGCAGCTCATGGTAGTTCATCACTGTAGCAGAATCCAGCAAGTGCTGAATCATAATTGCTCATAATACTTGCAAAGAAAAATCTCTGCTGTATTAATAGTTATTTTCCCCCTTTTCAGTCTGTATTTTGCTCACTTGTATCTTCTCTCTTTTCTTCTTAATCAATCTTGCTAGAGGTCTATCTTTATTATTGATCTTATCAAAGAACCAGTTTATGCCTTTTTTCATTTACTGCATCATTTTTGTTGTTGCATGCTTCACTTATTTATTCTTATTCTTGTTTCTTTTGATTTTCTGTTGCTTTTTTCAATACTTTTCAAATTGAATGCTTAACTCATTTCTTTTTAACATTCTTACTTTATAACAAATGTATTTAAGTCTCTTAGTTTCTATTATTTCCTCTTTAATCCAAGAGTAATTTAGTAATAGGTTATTTAGTTTCTAAATGTCTTAAAGGTATTATTTATTATCTGAATAGCTCATTTAATCAATTTATACTTAGAAAACACAGTCTGTTTAGTATCAGTTCTTTGGAGTCATCAGTGTTTTCCTTATAGTCTCTCATATGGTTTACTTTGATACATATTCTATGCATGCTCAAAAGTAATCTTAAGTACTTAATGAGTGGAGAGTTATCTATATATCTAATAGCTTGATCTCGTTTATTATATTGTTTAGAAATTTGATGTATATGCCTATTTTTTGTCTACTTCAACTATTAATTTCTCAGAGATGTGTGTGTAAAATCACCCTCTACATTTATTGACTTACTAATCTACTCATTTCTGTCAGTTGTTTCTTAAATTTGTCACTCTTTTAGCTAACAAGATCTATATATTAATATGCTCTAATTTCTTTTTGGTATCACTGTCATCTCCTTATCCATGCTGTTATGTTATTCTCTGTGCATCAGTTTCTTCATCATATGTAATAACTTTTACTGGTCGTTAAGAGTAAATGAGTTAATATTTGTAAAGCACTTAGAATAGGACTTGGCACATAGTATTACATAAATGTTTGATTTGTATGATGGGTAGAGGTGGTAATTGAAGCCATGGGCATGGTTGAAATCAATTAAAGAGACAGGACAGTTTGAGAAAATAAGAGGATCAATGACCAAGATTTAAGAAACTTTTTATTTAATTGCTGAGAAGAGAGGAATAAACTTTCAAAAGAGACTGAGAAGGAGTAGACAAAAAGGTAGTAGGAAAACCAAAAAAGTATATCGCCAATGGCATCAAGAGCAAAGGACTAGTACTAGTGCTGCTGAGTAAGGAACTGAATGAATGTGAGATAAACAGCATCAATTGCAACAGCTGAATGAGTGATTTAATGTGGACAGTGGATGCTGTGACGCCGATCTCCCTTGAGGAATGAAGGTCTTATTCCACCAGTTGTTGGGACTGCTGCCAGCAGTCATGCATTAGCTATCAGCCTCCTTGAATAGTTGCCTTAGCTAAAGAGATACCCTGTGCCTAAGGTCATACACCCTTCCTTGGCAAAGCTTGGATCCCCACTGGGGAAAACTTTGAACGTTCTTATCAGTTTTAGAGATGTGGGATAGGATGTGCTGAGACTGGGAATTAAAACCTAACTTCTCCGTCTGCCCAATTTTGCTTCCTTTCCTTCCCTTCCACAGATACATACTGATCCCTAATAAACTTCCTCATACCAAAATCCATTGCAAGAGTCTTGCTTCCCAGGGAAATCAACCTGTGACAACTTTAATTTATAGCAAGTGCTGATGGATATGAGAAGCTAGACTGCAGAAGGTAAGAAACGAATGGTGAGAAAATGGAACAACCAACAGTGGGCAACTTGTTCAAGCAATTTTGCTTTCAGATAGGAGGATGCCAAAACCAAGACAGCATTAAGGGCTCACCACTCCACCCCCTCTTTAGTATGGCAGATATCTGACTGAAAGATAAATGCCAGTTACACACACAGGATTCTATATCATTGAAATTAACCTTCAACAAAGAGTGAACAGTAGTTAAAAAGTATCTCTATTCGTTAATGTATTAGGACATTAAGTTCTTTAACCAGTACTAGCTCATTGAGGAATTGAGGGAATGAGTAACCCGCATTTTGAAAAGACCAACGTAAACCTTTAAATAGGTTCCCTTACATAAGTCTCCTAAATTCGAACACTGTGAGCCAGTTTACACAGGTACTGTCTATACCTGACAAAACTGGGTCTTCTAAACCACTCATTCCACAGGTTCCTCCTAGCCCCAGCTGAACTAGAATGTCTACCCCTTAACCAGAGACTGAACCTGTTTCTCGGATAAGTGACTTAACAGCAGGACAAAGAGACTTCTGAAAAGCTTTTCTCTGGAGATCCAAATAAAGATGCCAAAAAAAAAAAAAAATTTACGTGGGGACTGAAACTTATAGAGAATGAATGAACTAACTACATGACAATGATACTTTCGACCAAGGCATGAGAGTAGGGTGGAGACAGAGGTTAGGTTAGAGACAAAGTTTCAATAAAGAGGAAAACAACGATAAAATCCTCAGGAAGTAATAATACGGCGCTGTCAACAGGCACACGTCTAAAATTTTCTCGAACCACGACTTCATGACGACTCCAAAAGACCGGAGGGAGAGGAAAACGTACACCAGCGGCGAACACAAAGGCAGAAAATTTTCGATTGACCCCGGAAACATTTTATTTTGCGTAGGTATCCGGAAAATTTTCTTTTGCGATTCGTTACTTGATCCGGAAGAAAATACAGCAAACATCCCTTGCGATTGGACTCTACCATAAGGGCGGGGCTTTAGCGAACCAGTCACCTTGGCAACCGGATGTGACGATCCCGGAAGCCGCCGGCGGCTTCGGTGGGCGGGGTCGGCCGAGCCTGTGTGGCGCGGTGTTCACCGCTGACCCGGCACTGCTGGGGGCGGCGCCATGAAGGCCACGCCTCTCGCGCCGACTCTGGCGGCTCCTGAGCGATGTCGTAGGCTCTGAGGGGCGGAGCGTTGGACCGATTCTCTCAGCCTACGGCTGAGCGGGCGTCGTCAGCCGCTTCGGTTCTTCCGGTTTCTGGTGGCTGCGCCACCTCCCTCCGAAGCCTGGGGATACGCCCTCTCGAGAGCTCGCCGTCGCCCTCCTTTCAGGATCGAACCCCTCAGAGTTGCTCCGGGGCAGCCCAGCATTCTCTCGCTGTGGTCTCGCCCCTTGGAGGATCTCGGCCCCACACTGCCCACTTTCCTGGATGTGGTGGCCCCTCCCACCCCTCTAAAATGTCCAATAACCTACAGAGGGTCTTCCTGAAACCCGCAGAGGAAAAGTCAGGCAACGCCTCGCATTGGTAAGTACTGGTTTCGACTCTCCTTCGACACACCCGCCCCTCGCCCGTCTCTTAGCAGGAAGTGGAGTCGGCCGTCGTTTCCTGACGTTCTGCAATTCAGATGAGTTTGAGCCTGCGGGCGGAGCCGCTCCGGGGGAAGTGCTCGTCCCTTTGGCACTTAGAGCCCTTAGAGCGCGTCCCTCTTGGAAACGTAAAACCGCCTCAGAGCCTCTGCGCTGGCTCCGCGGGACTCCAGCGTCTCAAGTTTCCTAGGCGGACAGAGTAGATCTCCACGGGAGAGGAAAAGCAACATGGCCGACGCTCCTGTGTGACCAAAGGCTTCTGGAAGATTCTCGCGCACTCGCAGAAAAACACGCAGCAGTCAGCGCGGATTAGGAAGTGCAGCCCAGGTGGCGCTGGACCTTCAGTGAAGATAGCTCTAATTCCAGAGTTAGTGAGAAAGGATGGATCTATTTTTGTGCAATTAATAGGAGTATATGAATTAAGAAGCTGAAAAATTATTCTAGGATAAGGGAATCGAATTTTTTAAAGTTTCAAATGATAGTCCTTATGAAGAGAAAGAAAAGTAAAAATAGAGGAATTCTCATGTAAAAATCAATTCTCTGGGACAGCTTATTTGAAGCGAGTGTAATGAGAATCCCGTCTCTAATTGGCTGTAGAGGAACGATCTTTGAAGTGGTGAAAGACCAACATTTCTTAGAAATGCGTACTTATTTGTTAATTTAGAAAATAGCTTATCAGTAACTCAGTCGTTTTTTCCTAGGCTTATATTAGTCGAGATGAAATGGGAACAAAACTGTTAGCCGCGGTAGAATATTTTGAGTTGTGTTCTCCATAGTTAGTGGATGGCTAGTAAGTGGTGAGAAAACAGTCACTGGGTCCCCGCACAAGGAAAATGTGAAGAAGAAAGCATGGAAATTAAGACGTAAAAGTCATGGAAGAGGATTTATGTTTGAAGAAAATCAGGTTGCCTAGTTTTAATCCTAGCTTTGCCAGTAACTGTTTTGAGGCCAAGTGCCTCGGTTTCCAGTCCCGTAAATAAGAGCATCTAGATGTATTTTAAGGATTAAAAGAATGAATATACATCAAATACTTAGTGTAGGAAAAATAGAAAAACACTATTTAAGTGTTAACTATTATTATAACGATACAACTTTACTTGTATACCAACTTTAGCTCAGGAAGTAGGTTTATTTTTATTACAAGTAGATACAAAACCTAATTGTAACCGACTTTTTTAAAAGCATGCACAATGTTCTAAAAAGAAATGGTCACTCAACGCCGTGAGCTAAAGCAATGTTGAAGAACTGCCAAGAAAGAACCGTTGTGTTTCAAATCATAAAACGAGCCGGCTGCTGTCTATCTGTGTGGTTTCTTGGTTTATTTGTGATGGACTTTGGGATGAGAAGCAAAGATGGTGCCCAGTATAGATATGCAAAAGTAGAAATACTTTTTAATAATTGTTCATTTCTGCTATGTTGTTTTAGTACCTGAATGTTTGATGACATTTGACTTACTCTGACCTAACACAATTTGTTTTAGGATTGCATTCTTTTTCAACATCAGAAATAAGATAGAGTAAGAACTTTACATTTTTATTTACTGTGTGCTTTAACTCTTTTATCCAGTTTCTAATCCTTTCAGACATCTATATTTGGCATTTTTTAAAACATTACAAATTAAATTGTTTTGGTTACGCTAATAAGTCGTTTGGAGTTCATTAATTCATTGGTTTATGCATTGTTTTCATCATCTTCAAATGTATGTATTTATTCAGATCACTGAGGCCTTAC
Organism: Equus asinus; assembly: GCF_041296235.1. Classification (NCBI taxonomy): domain Eukaryota; kingdom Metazoa; phylum Chordata; class Mammalia; order Perissodactyla; family Equidae; genus Equus; species Equus asinus. The sequence continues at coordinate 43,229,333 of NC_091805.1, read as the reverse complement.
ATCATATATCTGGGACATTTACCAGATGCCTTTGTGAAGCTATTTGAATGATTTGGGTTATCGATTGCATATTTGATTCTATTTTGTTTTCTAAGTAACAATCTGCATGACATCCACATCTAATTTTGTAATTCATTTGATTGATATCAGCTCTTTAGTTTATTGGAAGCTTAGTCGTCTTGTTTATTATTCTGACATAGTTTTGGTGGTACTAAATCATTTATTTCTTCATAAACCTAAAATGACTATATGATTTTCTTGTTTTCTGTAAATACTTGAATTTTTCGTGAGTTACTGCTTTTGTAAAATTTTTCAGTAATGTGATACAGAATGTTTATTGTTCAGTGTCTAATTCATCAGGGTATAAAATGCAAAACCCAAATTTAATCTTATAGTACAAAGGAAAAATCTGGAAAATACTTGTGATAGTAGGCATTAAGTTTATTTAGATTTGGGCTTTGTTAGTGAAGAGCAAAGCAGGAGTCAGTATATTGCAGTAGAAAGAAGATAAGCTTTGGAGTTACAGAGACCTAGGTTCATATCCTAGTTCACCAGTTATTATCAGTATAGTTCAATCATTTGGTTAAGAAATATTCACTGTTGCCTAAACCATGTGATAGACTGTGCTAAATGGAGAGACTGACTAAAGAATAGAATATGGGTCATGCCCATGAAAAACCTTAGAGTCTAGGGAGGAGATGGTGTAGCGCATTTTTTAATGGTATTATGCACAGGGTGCTGTCAGAGCATAGAGAATGGGAATTATAGGAAAGGTTTCTAGAGCAGCTGAATCGGGAAATGTAAGTATTACCTATCCAATTAAAGATTAATGCAGGCTATGGCTAGGCAGAGGGAATTGGTACGTAAAACACCAGTGTGGCTTTTTACCAGCAATTGGTACTTATTGTTTGATCTCTGCTACAAACAAGCAGGATAAATAGATAGCTCTTAAGAGTTTGGTTTGCCCTGCTGAAGAAGTTAGACTTCATCTATTGCAGACGAGAGGATTTTAAGAAAAGGACTGTCATGGTCAGGTGCACATTTTAAGTAGGTGATGATAGTGTGGATTTGGGGGTGAGGGATCAGGCATATAAGGATTCTATTTCAGTTGTCCCTTCAGAGATTCTAAGGACCTAAACTAGCTAATATTGAGTAAAGTTTGGATTCAGAGAATTAAGGAAAGGAAAAATAGGCAGACCTTGTCAGTGAATTGGCCCAAAGAAAAGGGGAGCAATTATGATGCCAGTTTTCTGCATAGATATTGGTAAATTAATTGAGATGAAGAACACACCAAGAAAGCAATCAGAGAGAGATTTGAAACTCAGGAAGGGTCAGAGCTGAAAATAGAGACTTGTGAGTCATCAGCTTAGAGCTGTTATAATAAAAACCTGTGACAATACAGCCCACAATAGTAGGAAGTAGGATGTCATGTGATTGGCAGTTGGCTTCTATCCACTCTTAACCGTTTGTTCTTATATGAGTGTTTTTGCAGGGGGCTTGGTTTGGTTAGAAAAATTATGTTTCGTTGTCACTTCAGTGTGCCTTTAGTTTTGTATAGTGTAAGTGTTGTTATCTTTATTTTTGTGATTTGTCTGTGTGTGTAAGAGAAAAAGAGAGACAGGCATACATACCATACAGGCTAAATGAAATCTGTTTCTCATTAATCTCTCAGTTTATGCAATTTAATTTTTTGGACCTTGTTATGTTGGAGTAATGCTAAAGTAAATACAAGAAAGTGGACGGCATTGCCTAAGAGAGCATGTAATTCTGAATAAGTTATTTAATATTACTAAACCTCCTTTGTCTCGACTATAAAATAGGAATGGCAGTACCTACCTTGCTAGGCTGTTTATTAGGATTAGAGCTAATGACAGCTATTTATAATAATGTATCTGTTATGAATATAATGTTATATGGTATATATTATAGTATATATTATTACATTATGTACTTATGCATATTATGTATGTACATAATGTTAAATAATAGATAGTAAGATGGAAAAAGGTCTTCTGGAAGTTGAAAAAATATATTTTGCAAAAATATCTACAAAATGTTCATTAGCCTGCAAAATTTTTCATTCTATTTCTGTGAATGCTTTATATCAATATTAGAATAGTCAAAAATGTCAGAAGTTATACAAAATTAAAAGTGTGTTTAATATACCTTTTATTGAAGTTTTCATACCTTTTTATTGAAGTTCTTACAAGAGTACCTGATTCATTTACTTATTCTTGGACACCAATTGTATATTTTAATGAAAGATGATAATTAGTATATATTGGGAGCTTATCATAATCCCAACCAGTTATTTCATTTACTACTCAGAGGAAGCCATATTATCCCCATTTAACAAATGAGGAAACAGAAATTCAAAGAGGATAAGTAAATTTACCTTAGTCAATCAACTAATAATTAGAAGACCAGGATTAGAAGCCGATAATTTTTCTAATATAGTCCTCTTTTCTCTTTTAAAGTCTTAAACTGTATTATTTTTCCAATGTAGTGTTTCATTTCAAACACCAGCTAGTTTAAAGTAATTAGCATGTTGATGAGGATTCTTTTTAAGTGACCAAACCAGAACACAGGATACAGAATCTGGTTCTAGTTTTAGTTCTAACATTAGCTGGCAGAGTATGATCTTTAAGAAAACAGAATGTTTATCAGGTTTTAGTTAATCTCTTAAATGGAAGGTAACATCTAGATCTGAAAACAATATATATTTGTTGAAGAAATATGAATCTCACCCTAATTTATCACCTCTCTCCTTAGCGTTCTGCTTTTCAGTTTAATTTTTAGAACTGATTCCATTTGTTACTAGGAAATCATGGTTTTGGTTTTTTTTATTATAGCTTATAAGATTCAGTTCAGTCAACAGTATTGTCTACAGTGTACCAGTTGCCCTATTAAGTGTAGAGGATAAAGATATGGATAGGATAACCTATCCTTAAGGAACTTATGATCTCTGGTAGATTATGTGACTTTCTACTGATATACTGACATAGAAGAAGTTGTATTTTCCTTCTCTTTTTGGAGGGGAAATGGAGAAGAGAAGAATCAATGATTAGATTTGAAAATAATTTGTGTGATATTCATAAATTTTTTTGTAAAGCAGAAATGTAGAGGTCGGGGCTGGCCCAGTGACATAGTGATTAAGTTCACATGCTCCACTTTGGTGGCCCGGGGTTCATGGGTTCAGATCCCAGGCACGGACCTACACACCACTCATCAAGCCATGCTGTGGTGGTGTCCCACATACAAAATAGAGGAAGATTGACACAGATATTAGCTCAGCGACAATCTTCCTTACCAAAAAACCCCACGAAAAACAAAAAAACAGAAAGAAATGTACAGGTTGTATAATGAAGTATGTGAATGAAATATCAGAAGCCTGTGTGATTTGTTTAAATATTTTGCCAATTAAAGCATGCTTGTCCCTACACAAATAATTATGAAAGCATATGTTCTGGTCTGTTGAAGTTTCTCATCTGTTAGCCAGATGTTACTGACAAATGAAGTACATAAATAAACCAAATGAGACTAAACAATAAAAGGTATTGAGACAGTTCACTTGAAGTGGAGATTCAAAAGAGCTGCATTATTTTTTCTGTAATTTTTTGATGGCCTACTGTGCTTGGTATTGGAAGAACAATTATAAAATAAATGATATAGTCTCTGACCGTAAGGAGTTTCGATCTCATTGAGCAAAACCATGCTCACTTTTTAAAATTAGCTAATAGATCAAGGCCAATATAGAAGGCATTATATAGCTCCTAGCATTGGTGGCACCAGTGGGAGTGCTTTAGAGATTTCAAGTTGGAAGAAATTGATGTGACCTTGAATGACTAGCAGATATTTCATGGAGAAGATGGAATTGATCCTCAATTTATAACTATGTTTTAAATTGTTGGAGAAGAAAAAAAAACTTGAAGAATACTTAGAGTAAATAATGTACATGGGATATTCTAGAATAGCGAAGAGTTCACTGGTAAGACTGAAGATTTTATGCTGAAAAGTTATAGGTGGTACTGTAGTAGAGATTGGTTGGGGCTGATTGTAGATAATTTTCATGTCAAGCTGAACTGGCAATGATGAATTATTGAAACTTTGAGTAAGTAGGTGATAGGATGAAAACAATGATTTTATCTGCCAGAGATAATAATAATAATGGCTACAGTCAGAAAAAGTAGTTTAAAAATCCGAGCAAAAATATAAGGATGAGATAATGAGGACTAGACACAAAGTGACGAAGGTCTGATCTAGACAATAGAAGAAAGAGAAAATGAGTAAGAGCTGTAAAAAGAAAAAAACCGTATATACTCGGTGATTCATTGTTTACATTTATTGAATGTTTACCCTTTGTAAGCATCTATACAAGGTGCTGTGAGTGAGTCAAAGGTGAATAAGAAGGATGGTAAAAATAAGTCAGAGGTGACTAGGTGGTTTAAAACCTAGGTGACTTGGAAAATAATAGTCCTGACACATGACTGGATGGTAGGATAAACTAGTTTTCAGTAGAGAGTAATTTTAACTTTAAAGTGATGGTATTAAAATGAAAATGTTTGGTAAGACATCACAATTGTGGAACTGAGGTCAATATTAGGAGATAGAAGTAAAGGATATGACTTTGAGAGTCATTACTGCAAAGGAGATAGTTGAAGGAAATAGTTGAAGCCATGAAAATTGCTTCAGTCTTTAAGGAAGAAGTCTTGATGGAGAAACAGGACGGAGAACCGTGCTTTGGGGAATAGTTATAGTTGGATGTTTAAAATGCAGAAAATGAATAAGAAAGGGGACATTAAGATAGACAAAAGAAACAAATTGTGCATGGTGGAAATCATGATAGGAAAAAGTTCGAGATGGATAATTAGCTAGCAGTGTCAGTTTCAGCAGAGAGCACCTAGGGAATGAGGATAGAGTAAAGACATTTAACTGTGGGTACGTATTTGATAATCTTTGAGAATGAGATGGGGTAGAATAATGGGACAGAAAACAGACTGCAGGAGAGAGTGGGCTTTGAGACAACTTTCTGGCATATCGCTGACAGGAAGTTGATAGATGGTCTTAATTGTGGTTCATTAATGCTATCTACCAAGTTCCTCTCACTGAACTTGGCGCCTGGATCACCATCTTCTCTCTAATTCTACAGGACTTTAACACCTATATGGATAACCTCTTTGTCAGCTGGTCTTTCAGTCCAAAGATCTTTTTCTCCAGTGCTCTTATTCTCCAGTCTGTCACCAGCCGTCTACTTCTGTAATTGTTGTTATCAGATGAAGTAGCTGCCTCTACAGAATTCTTGGTTTAGGCATCCTGCTTTCTAATCACTAGTTCCTATATTTCTAACTTAACTTGTTTAAGCACTCCCACTCCAACTGTTCTTTATCTGGCCCTCCAGTCCAATAACCCTTTATTTTCTCCTTATACTTTAGCTTTTTATATTCTCATTTCCTTCCCATCTAGTTTAGATTCTGTTTCATCATTTTAATAATTTTTATCAATATCTTAACCTCTTTTGCTCCTTTTTGATTTATGTTGTACCCTTCTTCTGAAGCCACCCCAACTCTGGATGAACTCCGTGATTTGCTTTCTCTTTGCCTATAACTGGTGAAATAAAGAAAATCTCACAAGAGTGCAGATTGATATCACTATAAATTCATAATCACTCCCTATCTTTTGGGCCATCAACACTGCTTGATGATTGTAATATTTTCTGAGGTCAGCTTATTCTCTCACAAAGACTGTTTCAGTTCTTTTTGATTATCCTTAAATTTCCCCCTATTTTTGCTCTTAGCAGGTGATGTCACATCCTTTTTCATAGAGAAAATAAAAGCCATTAGATCAGAATTACCTCAACCCTGTAACACCAGACCTATAAACTTACCTGCAAACGCACCTAACCCCTGCCAGCTCCAATGAAAGGAGATATTTCTCCAGCTCTCTTTAAGTTTCAATCCCTCCTCCTGTCTTCTGGATCCCATTTCCTATCTCCTTATCAACCCTTACACTTAATTATCCCTATTTCTCCTTTACTACCAATCTCTTCCTCTTAATGACTCACATGAGTATTTACCTACGCTGTGGTTCATCTAACCTTAAAAAAAAAAAGGAAAAAAGCAAGATCTCTTCTTTGACCTCATTTAGCCTCCAGCTACTTGTCAGTGTTCCTCTTCCCCTTTATAGTCAAGGTTCATAAAAGAGTTGTCTGTACTTGCTATCTTCTTATCCTTTTTTCATATTCACTCCTCAGCAACATCTTTCCCCACCAAACTGCTCTTTTAAAGCCATCATTGACCCTCATGCCATTCATTCCAGTGTACATTTTTAATCTGTATCCTACTTCGCTTCTCAGAAACTTTTGCTGGAATTGCCCAATTTCCTTGAAACTCTCTCTTCTTTTGCCTTCCATTGCATCAGAATCTCTTGGTTTTATTTCTCCTGCTCGAAGAAAATGGGGAGCCATTGAAATGTTTCAAGCAGGGAAGGGCCTGCTTTAGTATGCTGCATGATTTGAAGGGGAGAGGATATGACTGAAGAAAAGAAGACTCGTTATGAAGCTACTCTAAAAGTCCAAGCCAGAGATGATATTTGCTTGGACTAGAGAGGAGACAGTTGATTTGGAAAGAAATGAACAGATCAAGGGAAATTTAGGAGATTACATCAATAGGATTTTGTGATAGATTGAATATAGATTGTAAGAAAGCAGGAATTGTTCTGACTTAGGCATCCAAGATAGATGGGATGCCATTTACCAAAGGAAAAAACAGTGGAAAAGGCCTTTCTGAATGGAAATGTCATGAGGGAAGTTGGATATATAAGCCTGAATCTCAAAAGAGCTAAGATATAAATATTCGAATTGTTGATTTATAAATGGTAACTTAATTGAAGTCTCATGCATGTACAAAAAATCCTCTAGGGAAAGCTAGTAGAAAGAAAATTCAGTTTAAGCTTTGGTGAATTCCAATATTTGAAGGTTGATTCAAGTAAGACTGAGGAGTTACTACAGAGGTAGGAGAATGTCCCATCTAGGAACCCTTGGAAAGAGAATGTTTTAAGAAAAAGAGTAAGCATTGTTGTATTCATACAAATACATCATTTATGTCACTTAATGATAATTGCACATTAATATGTCCATGTATCCAGTGGTTTAAGTTCTTTTAGGGATTGTGTATTGAACTGGCTTGGAGGTGAGCAAACATTTTCTGTAAAGGGCCTGATAGTAAATATTTTAGGCTTTCCAGGCTATATGATCTCTGCCGTAACTACTCAACTCTGCTTTTGTAGCACGAAAACACACATATACAATACATAAAAAATGAGTGCGACTGTGTACTAATAAAACTTTATGGACAGCGGAATTTAAACCTCATATAATTTTCACGTATCACAAAATATTATTATTGTGATTTTTAAAAAATCATTTAAAAATAATAAAACCAGTCTTAGCTTGTGGGCTGCACAAAAACAAGGAGGGGGCCAGATTTGGCCCACAGGCTGTAGTTTATTGGCCCTTTCCCCATAACTGAGCCTGGTGCCTGAACCGTAACAGACACTCAGTAAATTTTTGTTTAATAAAATTAAAGTTGAATAAGTTCTGATCCAGTTTATATGTGCTTCTTAGGGGGTAGAGAGGTGATGATGGTGGGTTTTTCTCTTTAAGCCCTGAGAGCAAAAATTGAATTTTTGGCTTTGATTTTTATTAATACCTGGGGTTTTAAAAGCACCTGTAGGCTGTAACACACCTTTAAACTGTTGAGAATTCTAATTATTATTGTTTTTTGCTCTTAAATTTTTTTCTTCATTTTTAAGATAAAAGTAAAGTAAGATCTCATATAAGGCCATACTGGGTCTATAGGACATGGACTCTATATTCATATTGCTAGAGTTTAGCGTGAGAGACAGTCTATAGACTAGTGAACAAACAGATTAACGTATGATGATAACTTGTGATATGTACTGCCAAGGCAATTAACAGATGCAATATTACAGACTAATAGTGAAGGAGGGTAAGGGTAGTTAAGGTGGTCAGAGAATGTATCTCTTGGGAAGTATCATTTATGCTGAGACTTGAGTTATGTGAGTAGGAAATGAGTACCTAGGTAGAGAGGTAGCACGTGTGATGGTCCTGAGTCCCATGAGGGCTTGATATTTTCCAGGAAATGAAAGATGGTTTTAGGTCTAAATAACTCGAGGTGTCTACATTCAGGAAATCTACAAATAATTGATTATACAAATAGAGGTTTGTATATATTATATTTTTTTAAAATCAGACCATCTGTACTAAGAAACAACTCATAAGAATCAGGATCCAAATTGGCTAGATAAAAAAAAAAAAATATTCACTTCCAATGTGTTCTGCATTCATTGAAAGCCATTCAGGTAAAATGGCATTGCTATTATATATATACGGATTGGCAAGCAATTGGAACTAATATGAATAATTGCCATATCAAGGGCCATTTAGCACCAAACTTCAAATGTGCTAAAACAATCAATAAATCAAAGAAGAAAATGGTTCCTACATGAGTAACTCAATTTAGTCTCCAAAAATGTGGCACACCAAGGTATCACCAGAAGAGATGCCTTAAGCAAAGGAGAAATGGCTGACAGTAGAACTTGTGAGTCATTGTCAGTGGGAAGAGCACAGAACAGATCTGGTAGAATGGGAGAAAAGAGTGAGGGAAATAGAATAAGCATAAATGGAGGTAAAACGAGAATCCTGGTCAGTACTAGTAAAGGAGGAAGTCAAGAGGAAAGAATTCAAGGAAAGGGAGAAGGGAGGATGCTAATAGTGTAAAAGGAGCGGCGTATTCTAGTAGGCATAATTTTGTACAAGGTAAAACCTTGGAAAAGTCTACTTTTAGTTTTAGGAATATGTGTTAATATCTCATGCTCATTGCCTAATCATGTGAGAAGATCTAAATCAAAGCTGACCATATCTTTGATTATCTTCACTTTCTTCAAAATCTTTGTTTTGCAATATTTCACTTTGAAACTCAAAGTGACAAATTATATACTTTTATTATATCTTATATATCTTTAATGTTTGCAAATATTTGTTTTTAAATAAAGTGTATATACCATATAGTATGTTGTATTTATTTACTCAATGTTCTTTTAAGTGTTTCAGGCTGCATGTACCAAGTAGTTCAGACGATTGGCTCGGATGGAAAAAATCTTCTGCAATTACTTCCAATTCCTAATTCCTCTGGAAATCTTTTGCCACTAGTTCAATCTTCAGTCATGTCTGATGCTTTGAAAGGGAATACAGGAAACCCATTTCAAGTTGCTTTTCAGACTCAGATTTCCAGCTCTTCCACAAGTACATCAGTTCAATTGCCCATTTTTCAGCCAGCCAGTTCTTCAAACTATTTTCTTACAAGAACAGTAGATACAGCAGAAAAAGTTAGAGTTACTTCTGTGGGAACTGAAAATTTTACCTCATCAGTTTCTAAAGTTCAGAGTCATGGTGTGAAACTTGACGGACTCACCATGCAAACATTTGCTGTTTCTCCCTCCTCAACACAAAATGATTCATCTTATATTTTAGTAAATACCCAGAGTCTTCCAATGACTGTGAAGTCTCCAGTTTTGCCTTCTGGGCACCATTTACAGATTCCAGCCCATGCTGAAGTGAAATCTGTACCAGCGTCATCATTGCCTCCTTCAGTTCAGCAAAAGATACTTGCACCTGCAACCACAAGTACCTCAGGAACAGTTGAGGCCTCCCAAATACCAACCGTTATTTATGTATCTCCTGTAAATACAGTGAAAAATGTAGTGACCAAGAACTTTCAAAACATTTACCCAAAACCTGTTACAGAAATAGCAAAGCCAGTGATCTTAAATACTACACAAATTCCAATGAATGCTGCTAAAGAGACACAGTTAAAAGGTGGTCAGCATTCTCAAGCTGCTCCAGTGAAATGGATTTTTCAAGAAAATCTACAGCCTTGCACTCCATCTCTTGTTCCTGTTAAGTCTTCAAATAATGTGGTTTCAAAGATTTTAAAAACTTTTGTAGATAGGAAAAATTTGGGAGATAATACTATAAATATGCCACCATTGAGTACCATCAGTCCTAGTGGGACACAATCCAAAAGTATGCCTATTAAAGATAATGCTTTGGTTATGTTTAATGGGAAAGTCTATCTATTGGCTAAAAAGGGGACAGATGTTTTGCCATCACAAATTGACCAGCAGAATTCTGTTTCTCCCGATATTCCACCAAGAAAAGATACATCACAGATAGTGAGTTCAAGTCCAGTCACAGAAATATCCAGAGAGGTTGTAAATATTGTTTTGGCTAAAAGTAAATCTTCCCAGATGGAGACAAAATCATTTTCAAATAACCAGCTTGCTTCCATGGCCAATCTAAGGGCAGAGAAGAATAAGAAAGTGGAGAAACCATCTCTTTCTACCCCAAACCCACATAATATGAACCAATCCATTAACTACTTAAAGCAGAGTAAGACTTTATTCACAAAGCCAGATTTTCCAGATGGATTTAGTACAGGACAGAATGCCCCCAGAGAAGGAGATATCATCCAGAGCATAGAGAAAATAAGTTCCTCTGTTGATGCAACAACTGTTACTTCACAACAGTGTGTTTTCAGAGACCAAGAACCAAAGGTAATTTTCCCATGTCAGGGTGTTCTTTTTATCTATCTATATAGATTTTTTTTTTTTAATTTTCAAAGTTAGTTATTTGTAATACCTCTTTCTACCCTCCTCTCCCATCTTCCACTCCATTACACACCTACCCTACACACAAGAATGTTTAATTTAGAGTTTTCATCTGAAGAAAATGTTTGAGCAGGAATATAATTGAGAGACTCCAAGCAGTATCTTTCTCTTGAATCATTTGGCATGCCAAGTCTTTAAAATAAAATCAAACAAACAAAAACTCACAGAGCATCAAGATTTAGAAGAGTTTTAGAAGGATAATGTCAATCCAAAGCTTAGTAAAACAGTAAAACTGTGCGTGTGTGTATACACATATGTACATACATTTGTACATATACATATGTATACATACATACATATTTAGTAGCCTACTTTTAGTATATGAAAAGATCAATATTAAGCATATAGGGGAGGCTGGGGATTTTTGTGTTTTTTTTGTGTGGTGGTAGGGAGATATCTGACAACTTTTTTAGTAGATAGTGGAAGGGGTAAGACAGAGCTAATCAGTACCTTTCAGTCATTTATGGAATTAGGATTTACCAACATATTTGGGTTCTTTTTTTGAAGTAGATAAGTTTCCTTTTCCTTTTTTAGCCCTTCTTTCTGATTCCTCATCCAATTACCCAACATAGCCACATAGTTACCTTTCTCTTCTACTTAAGATATGTATCTGTGCTCACTAAATATTTGTACCCACCTTTTCCTTACTTAGAGGTCTATTTAATAGTGTCAGCATTTCTCCCCTTCAGTACAGAATTATTGAACTCCAAAGAGGGAAGGAGGTAAATTCTGATTAAGTTTAAGATTGATTAAAGGCGGAAGACTTTTCCGAAGACTACAATTTCCAAATAATGCCATATAGATTATTTTTAACTTGTCATTAGTCTGTATTCTCATTTCAGTTGTTTGACAATTGACTACCTGTTACCTTTCTAGTGCAAGGAAGTAAAATAAATGACAAACTGTAAGGGAACATTTTAAGTTTGTACTTAGTTAAGTTCAGTTTTTCAAGTGCGGGTGGTAAGGCAAGGGCGATGCGAACCAACCATTTAGGACTTTAAAGCATGATGTTTTAAGTAAGATGAGGTAATCACTTAGTTGCTAGTTTGATAAATAGCTTAAGTAATTGGCAGTATTGTTTGTGTGTTTTCTTTTCTTACTTCCAGATCCAGTATGAGATGGCATCAAAAGTAGAAAAAATTACTCAAGAAAGAAATGACAAGAAAAATTCTCAAGGGAGAAGCAATAAAGCATCATATCTGAAGAATGATGCTGAACTTAAAAAGATATTTGGTCTCACTAAAGATCTGAGAGTGTGCCTTACTCGGATTCCTGACCATTTGGGCTCTGGAGAAGGTTTTGATTCCTTTAGCAGTTTGGTGAAAAGTGATACTTACAAAACGACAGAGTTTATAGTGAAGGAGGAAGAGAGGAAACAGGTAATAGATTTTAATATGTCCTTTGTAGGTACTCCAAAAATACATGAATGTATTAATTTTGTTGATTTGGTTTTTAGTCTTGTGAGTTAATATGAATGGTAGTTACTACCAAATTTGCATATATATGTATTATACCAAAACAGTTTTAAAAAGAACCATATATGAATAGGTAAAAATGCATCCCCCAGTTAAAGATGTTGTCTTAAGTGTTTTTATTCACCTGTTTGTTTCATCATAAAATTAGAAGAAAATGGTCATAGCTTTTCAACTAGTTATCCTACTTTGAAAACTCTAACTAAAATAAATAATCCAAGTGTAAGGAAAATATAAGCAGGCCAGTGTTCATTTCAGTATTACTCTTAATACAAATATTTTGAGAAATATACATGGTCAATAATGACGAAAAGAAACATCCCTATAACTTTGCCTACTGTCATTCTACTTATGAATATATCGTGATTATATTGTTTAATGTCCTGAACTTCAGATCAGAGACCAGTCAACCTTTCCCAATGAAAATCTTCCATATGTGCCTACCATGCAAAGGAAAATAAATGAATAAATAAATAAATTCTATTTCTCAGGCTCTTCACAAATGGCTCTTATATTTTGGTAGTAGACCAATACAGCTTCCTGAGTTGAGCAGGAAAATGTGAATTAAGCATTTTATTCTCAGTGAATATCATGAAGCTATTGCTATTCATTTTGGTACCATAGAGTGGTAAACATTAATTTCTTGCTGTAGTTGTTCTCAGTCTATTGTGTTGAGTTGAATTTAATTGCTAAATATTTGTATTTGCAAACTTTATTAAATTTGAGAGCACACTATATATATGGCAATAATATTTTCTCTTTTGGAATCTTACTCAACATTGCAACAGAGTTTTGATAAGAAAAGAAAAGCAAAAATCATTAAGAAGATGGATCACACAAAGAAGAGAAAAACTGAGAGTGCTTATAACACAGCTGTAAATGGAGGAATTAATCTCACCAGTTCCCAAGGCAGTAGCAGTGTTTTACCAACTTCAGATGTATCACGTCATAACATTCTCACAAGCTGCAACAAAACCAGAGAAGAAAAGAGAACTGAGGTAGAACACTGTACCGGTGAGAAACAGGAAAAAGGCACATTGAGTTCAAATGCAGCTTTTGAACAAAGTCCTTCCTTTAATAAAAATTATACTGAAGATATTTTCCCCATGACACCACCAGAGTTAGAGGAAACCATTCGAGATGAAAAAATAAGAAGACTTAAGCAGGTGCTGAGAGAGAAAGAAGCAGCTCTTGAAGAAATGCGTAAGAAGATGCACCAAAAATAATAAAACGTTCCTCTACTTAAAGATTTCAATGAAATAGCTGTTTTTTTTCATATACTTTTGCATTGTTGGTTATAGATACATTTTGAAGGTGTCTTTGAATATGAAATTTGTTTTTTCCTCAATTGATTATAAAATTTTATTTAAGGAATACAGAAAGGGTTGATTCACATATGACTCTTGTGAATAATCTACATGGGGTATCTGAATCTTTGTGTAGATACCTTTATTTGGAAGGAAAAATGTTCTATTTTTCTGTTATTTTAACTAGAATTTCCCAAGTTTGAATATTTGTGCTGAGTTTTTGTTATTGTTTGTAGCGTTAGCTAAATTGCTCAGGTGTTATTTCAACAATAGATAATTATTATGTACTATTGAAATTTTACAATCCAAGAAAGGAAATCAGCTCTAAATTTATCTTTGCCAATGAACTTGTGTGTGTACTCAGAGTTTACCCATAAAAATGATGATACCTTCTACTTGTAAATTTTAATTTCAAAGAAAAATGTATTATAGCAGCATTACTTAAAAATTCAAACTTTTCTCAAGAGTGAGGGACACTTGTTTTGTAACTTTTACAAAGTAGTTTCATATAATCCAAAATGGGTTTTAGAGTTCAGGCTACATAATGTATTGTTTGCTTAAAGTGATGTGTTATTATTCCTAGGAAAATGCATCTTTTTCTTTTTGAATATGTACATATGTGACTTACATTGTGTGAAAAGTAGATCTGAACAATGGCCATATTTAATGCTTTTTAAAATTGTAAAGTGTAGTTTTTCTTACTAGACACAGATATTTTTCTATCTGGTTATCTTTAATTTGGAGAGTGTGGGAATGGTGTGGGGGCAGGGATTCAGGGGAAGGAGGAAAACTATAAAGAAAAGTATTAAATTCCTGGAAGTAAGATCAAGTAAAACCTGTACATTGGCAACAAAATAGAAGACAGTCAGAAAATCAGCATGTCAGAGAGAGTAGAACAAATCGAAACTGACCAACTAGATTCTCCTGCCTTATTTTTTTTGTAGCAGCTTTATTGAGGTAATTCACATATAAAATTCACCCTTTGAAAATATATAATTCGGTGGTTTTATTATATTCACAGAGTTGTGCAACCATCAACATGATCTAATTTTAGAACATTTTCATACCCGTTAGCAGTCACTCCCCAGACCCTCCGTCTCCCAGGTGGAGACAAATCACTGATACCCTTTCTGTCTTTATGGATTTGCCTCTTGTAGACATTCTTGTGCATAGGATGAATCATTCAGTATATATTCTTTTATAACTCATTTCTTTCCCTTAATGTTTTCCAGGTTGATTCATGCTGTAGTGTGTATTAGTACTTAATTCTTTTTTAATTGCTGTATAATAATCCACTGTATGGATATACCACACTTTGTTTATCCATTCATCTGTTCATGGACATTTGGGTTATTTATACTTTAGGGTGCTAGGATGTCATGTTGCTATGTTGCTATGAATGTTTGGGTGCCACTTTTTGTGTGGACATATGTTTTCAGTTAGCTTGGGTATATATACCCAGGAGCGTAATTGCTGGGTCATGTCCTAACTTTTTCTTTAACATTTTGAGAAACTGCCAAACTATTCCAGTCAGGTTTTGCTCTCCGTACTCCACCAAAATGGATTGTTTCAAGGACACCAGTGACTTCCATGTTGCTAGATCCAGTGATCAATTGTCAGTCTTCTTAATTTATCTATCAGTGGGAACATAATTTCATGAATCATTATCTCCTTTGAAAAAAATTTAAACATTTTCTTATTGAAGAAGCAGTACATGTACATTGTAGAAAAATAGAAAAGACAGTAGCTGAAATACTAAAAACTAAAACTTAATATTCCCATCAAGCTAAAATAGTAAATGTTGGGGCTAGGAGATACTTAAAGGCTATCAGTTAAGAGATATTATTTGAAGTTATAGGTCTGGATAACATGACTTAGGGAGATAGTATAAACAGAGAAGAAGATAAAATTGTGGGCTCGTATCTGAGTGCATTTAAAGGTAAAGACCATCTCAAATGAATTTTGAGGATTGGAAGAAGAGAATATTGAATTCTGTTTATAAATCCTTGAATAGTGCCTGACACATAACAATATATAAATGTTTGTTAAATAAAATAAATTCAACTAAGGTCATCCTAATAGATACATTACCTTCATCTTCCATTTCATTTCATTTTCTTACCTCTGTTTCAACCTACTTGCTCCTTTTGATTTTTCTACTTTATTAAAATAGGCTTTGCTGCTCATGAAATCATCGCACATCCACATTTCTTCTGATATTGTATTCCTTGATTCTGGAATGTGGCTTGAATCTTCTACGGCAAAGATTCCAAAATTTATTCTAATGATCTCAAACTCCTGCCTACTCGTTCTGAAATTCACTCAAATTAGGGTTTTATCTTTACCACTCCGTTAAGGCTGTTGCTTTCCAGGTCTCCAACAACCATCATACTGCTAAATCTAATGGTCAATTCTTAGTCTTTATCTTACTTTACCTGTCGTAGCATTTGACACTTTTTATCAGTCTGTCATTAAAATCTGTTCTTTGCTCTGTTTCCAAGACACCATATCTCTTTCCTACTACCTTATTGACTTCTCTTTCTCAGTCTCTTTGGCTGACTCCCCACCTTCTCCATGATCTCTGAATGTTGGAGTTACAGCTCAGTCCTTGTAGGTCTTTTATTTTGCATCTCTGCTTGTGTGATGATCTCACCTAGTTCTTATGGATCAAAATACCATCCATATTCAGGAACTCCCCTCTGAATTTCAATGTATGTCTAACTGCCTTCTTGACATTTCCACTTAGAAGCCTAATGGGCATCTCAAAATCAACACAGGCCGAACCCAGCTTCTGATTATCATCCACACAAAATTTGCCTCAACTAAGATCTTCTCTTTCAGTTAATGACAAATTCAGGCTTCCACTTATTCAAGAGGAAACACTTGGAGTCCGCCTTGGTTTCTCTTTTTTTCATACCCTACAATGAGTCTGTTAGGAAATTTTTTTGGTTTATGTTCAAATTATACCTGGAATCCAACCATTGCTCACTACCTGTATTGTAACTAGCTTGTATTATCTCTCATGTCGATTATTGAAATAACCAACTGTCTCCCTGCTTCCACTAATGTCCTCCTACAACCTGTACTTAGTACAATAACTGAGTGATTTTGTTAAAAGTATAAGTAAAGAGGAAGAAGACCAAAAACCCAATAGAAAAATGAGAAAATGCGTGAACAATTCACCATTAAAGATATAAAAGTGACCTTCAATCATGAAAAAATGCTCTAATTCACTCAAAAGTAGATAAATGCAAATTAAAACTACTCAGATAGCATTTCTTATAATGTCAGACTAGAAAAGATTTAAGAATATGACAACACATTCTGTTGGCAACACTGTGAGGAAACAGGCATGTTCACACATTGCTGATGGGAATGCAAATTAGTACAGTTCTTCTGGAGGGAAATTTAGCAATGGCCAACAAAATTACAGATGTATTTGCCTTTCAACCAATGGGGCCAGCAATTCTATTTCTAAGAATCTATCCTTGAAGACATGACTCCAACAATGTGAAATTATGTATGGAGAAGTTTTATTAATTATTGTTTTTAATTGCAAAGTATTGGAAACAACCTACATGCCCATTCATAGGAGAGTTGTTGAAAAAACCATGGTATGTCCACACAGTGGAATAAGAAGTAGCTGTAAGAAAAGAATGAGGAAGAGCTCTATGAACTTACATGGAGCTGTTTACATCACATTCTATGAAATGAAAAACAAAGTACAAAAGAATATCTGTAGCATGCTATTCTTCATATAAGGAAGAAGAGATACAAGAAAATACATAGACATCTGTTCATTTGTAGAAAAAAAAAATGAAGGCTATACCAAAAACTAATGAGACTGACTACTTAAGGGAAAAGGATAAAAAGAAGAGGGGAATGGGAATGAGTTCACAGGGATGAAGTGGAGTAACATTTCTCTGATTATATCTTTTTGTATAACTGGCTCTTAGGATCACAGTAATGTCTTGCATACCCTTCATATAACCCAAAATAAACAAATGATTAAAATCAACCAGGAAATGGGGGAAACCCAAATTGGAATGCAAATACTAACAAATGAAAGTAAATGTATGACAAAAGAATAACATGACCACACTTAAGGGAATGGGAAAGAAAATAACTAACCTAAGTAACTTAGAAAGCAGTATCTTCACTGAGCACTGAAAATCTGAAGACTTAAGTGCTGTAATCTAGTTAGTAAAAATGTTTCTCACAGGGGTATGAATTAGCAATCTTGAAACGACCTTTACATATATACTTACAATTGAACCAAAAAGTACATCAATTATAGATGGTGAGAGCCAGGTTTCTCGCTTTTGGAGGAAGATATTATAAGGAAAGGAAGAAGGCTAACACAAACCCTGTGGCATTGGATTAGAATAAGAAGCAACAGTATAAACTCATGGTTTTTAATATACAGATAGATATGTTAAGAAATATACATATGGGTGTATGTGTGGGTGAGTATACATGCATGTATTTCCCCCTGAGAGGGCCTAGAAGTAGTGACTCTCCAGAACAATGAGCACACCTAGCACTAGAACTTGGTTTCTAATACCATTCTTCAGCACAAGGAACCAGGGCTCCTTGGAGCAGTTGATTCCAGGGTGGGCTGGGGCATAGAAAATAGAAGATGAGCCTAGAACATCTTGTAATGTCATAAGGTAAGGAAATGCTCCCCTAAAAGATGGAGACATCAAAACAGAAGAGTCAATCTGAAGGAGCTCCTAATGGCCGAAACTGGAATAATTTGAACAACAATAAATAATGATGGTGTTTTACTTTAATCCCTAGAATAAAATATACCCAGTGAATCTATAACAATATAAAAATCAAATACATAAGTGGAGGAGAAGTGACAGCTCTTCTTTAGAGTTGAATTCTAATTGATGAATATAGATGGAAAAGGGAAATAGAGAATCATCACTGCAAATGTCCCAATAATAGCTGTTGCAGACAAGATTCACCAGTGGATGGTAAAATGAGTGGGCAAAAGTTGGGAGAAACAAGATTTGCAGTTTCAAAGTCTCTCTCCAAAGAGGCTTATTAACTATAAAGGGAAAACTAGGAACTTTATAATGGCAAAAACTAACAGACACCAACCTATCCAAACGATCAAGGTAAATATCACCAGTAATGACATATTGATATCATGAATCCCTTGATATGATGCGTAAGACTTTTGTGTGTATGGTAGTTTTTCCAAAACTACAAAACCTTTCTGTTAAAGGCTGAAAGTGCTACCTCCTAAAAATTCATACGTTGAAGCCCTAACCCCCAGTGTGGCTGTATTTGGAGATGGGACCTCTAAGAAAGTAATTAAGGTTAAATGAGGTCATAAGGATGGGATCTTAACCCAATAGGGTTAGTGTCCTTATGAGATGAGACATCAGAGCACCTCCCCTCTCTCACTACCCACCCATCCCCCTCTTGATACTGAACCTGAAGTGAGTACGCTCACCCATTGCACAGAAAGCCAATCTCTGACACCAGATGTAGTGGACGAAAGTAGGACTTTATTATTGCACAGTGCTGAGCAAGGAGAAAGGGCAGCTAATGCTCAAATCCCAAACTCCCCAAAAAGCTAAAAGAAAGGGTTTTTATTTGGGATTTTAGGTAGGGCAGGAGGAGCATATGGCCTTGCTGGTTGGAGCTTTCCCACCCACCTGTCTTTGGCCTTGAGACTACTTGCAGAGAGGAGGGAGCCCATGATCTTGCTGCTCAGCAGCTTTCCCACCAGCCTGTATCTCTTTGCAAGGAGGAGATAATGAATCCAGGTGCTTATCCTTGGCTGTGTCTGTCTCCATGGATGATAGTGGATTCTGGAGCCAGGAAGCCAGGGAGTAAGCAGGGAATGAGTGTTTGGTTTTAACCCCATGTATGCTGTGTTTGAAGTAGGGAAACTGATATCGGGTCGGTTTCACTCCCACAGTGTGAATGCACTGAGGCAGCATACTTGAACTGAAAAAGGCCATCTGAAGACATAGTGAGAGTGCAGGCATCTGCAAGCCAGGGAAAGAGTCTTACCAGAAACTAAATTGGTTGGAAGCTTGAAATTGGACTTTTAGCCTCAAGTACTATGAGGAATAGATTTCTGTTCTTTAAGTCACTCAGTCTGTGCTATTTTGTTATGGCAGCTTGTGCCCACTAATACACTTTCCAAGCATGAGAAATATCAGAGAAACCCAACCTGGAGGGCATTCTACAAAATTACTGATTAGTATTCTTGCCAAGTGTCAGGGTCGTGAAAGATAAGGAAGAGAGTGAAGAACTGTTGTAGAGTGGAAGAGAGTAAGGAGAGGGAAAAAAACCCAAAACAACTATGTGCAAGTATGGGACCTAGGGTAGGATTCCGGAATGGAAAAAGGACGTAAGTGAAAAAGGAATACATGAAATTTGAATAAGATCTGTAGCTTAGTTAATAATATTGCACCAGTGTTAGTTTTCTGTTCTTGATGTTGTGTTAACATTAGGGGAAGTGGGATAAGGGATATAAGAGAACTCTTTGTACTATTTTTGAGATTTTTCTGTAAGTCTAAAATTAGGTCAAAACAGAAAGTGTAAAACAGAAGAAAAGCTTTTAAAAATGTAAAGCACAACATTCTCTCCCCTGTTCAAAAACCTCTAGTGGCTTACTATCTCACTCAAAGTAGATGCCAAATTCTACACAATGGCCTAAAGCCCTCTACTAATTGTCCCCCTGTTTACTCTCTAACTTCATCTGCTACTAGCACCCCCGTCCCCACTGCACTTCAGCCAAAGCAGCTTTTTCTATTCCTTGAGTGTAGCAGGCACATTCCTGGCTCAGGCCTTCATGTTTGTTTTCCCCACTACCATTCGTTGTTCCCCTGCTAGCTAACTGCATGGCCTAGTCCCTCACATTTTTTGTCTTTACTCAAATGTCTCCTTATCAGTGAAGCCTTCTCTACCACCCTGTTTAATTTTGCACCCACCAGCCTTGTGGAATTCTATTTTCTGATATTATTTTTTCCCATATTAATATTCTGCCTATTTTACTTATTTAATTCTGTAATTATATGTTGACATACAATAGAGTTTAAGCTGCACCTAACTTTAAGCTAGAGGAGAGGTTTTGTTTACTGATGTTCTGCCAATGACCATGAATGGAGAATGAATAGTTTGGGAGGTTGTCTCACCTACAATGTTTCATTCCAGTTTGAAGAAAGAAGCAGTAAGAAAGAGATATATTAGGAAAACAACATTTCTCCATTTGTTATTGGATCACTGGCCAAACTGTGTTACATAGCCACCTCTAACTGCAATGAAGACTGGGATTTTTTTTTTTTTTTGGCTGAGAATAGTACTATTTAAACAAAATTTAGCTTCCATTGGTAAAGAAGAGAGTGAGTACTGGGTAGGCTACTGATAATGTCTGTCATAAGAACCATATCTATCACATTTTGACAAAAAGTTTAGGTTATAAGGACAAATAATGAATACTATAAACTATTCAGACAAGAAAATTAGTTACCTAAAAGGTAGCCAAAAACTTCCAAGAATTTCTTTTTCTTTTTTTACAGATTGGCACCTGAGTTACAACTGTTGCCAATCTTTTTTTTTTTTTCTGCTTTTTCTCCCCAAATCCCTCCAATACATAGTTGTATACTTTTAATTGTGGGCCCTTGTAGTTGTGGTATGTGGGATGTGTGGCCTGACAAGCAGTGCCATGTCCGCACCCAGAATCCGAACTAGCAAAACCCCGGGCCACCAAAGCAGAGCTTGCGAACTTAACCACTTGGCTACCAGGCCAGCCCTATGCATTTCTATCTTTGTTTCAGCAATACTAAAGGAAAAAAACAGCACAACTTTTACAGGGTTCTGAGGAGGGAAAAATGTAAATCAATGATTTTCTACATATCTAAGTTTTGAATGATGTATAATATCAAGAAAAAGATAGTCTCAAATATTCAAGAGCCCAGAAAATATACTTCCTATTTTTTCTTCTTGAGTAAAATTACTTAAACATGTCTTATTAAAACTGCTCATTGTATCTTCTTTAAGAAAAATATTCCTACCTCTGGTGGCCTTGTGCTATGTCAACTTGACTAGCTGAACTACATTTCCGAGAATTCCCTTTTGTGTATAGTGTTTCTAGTTAGAGTGGCCTGCAAGAGAGATTCTTGTGGGAGAATAGGAGAGCAGAAGTGAAGGAGCAGCATTTTTGTAGCCCACACAGATTGTCTGTGATCTACTAGCTCATCTTGTTGGCATGAGTCAGTGGCCAGGTCCGAAATTACTTCATCTTCCCCTGGATCTCTCTTCAGCTTCTCTTACTCCTTGACCAGGTGACTGTATTTAGTTAGCTCTGTGAAAAAGAGCCCTGGCTTCTGAAGGACACATGTACCATCAAGTCAGAGACAACAAGAACTGACACAGATTTCAATCAGTCCTCATGGCCTTCAGCCTGTGTGTTCCAGCTTGTTCTTGCTCTCCCTCATACTACATTCATCTTTCCTTCCTGCCTTCCTGCCTTGTGGACTTCAAGTTCCAGGATAAGACGGGAAGACAATAGCTCCTCATGAGGAGGCAAGGAAGTCAGACTCCTGGAACAAATCCTTTTACACACACACACACACATACACACACATACACATTCTAGTGGTTCTACTTTGAACTCTGACAGATACACTACCCTGAATTTATAAAGAAGTTCTCCAATAATTTCTTCTAAGAGTTTCGGAATTTTGTTTTTCAAAGATTGGTCTTTAATTCATCTCATATTGGTTTTTGTATATAATGTGAATAAGGACGCCAATTTCATTTCTTTGCATATGGTTAACCAATTGCCCTAGCATTCTTAATTGAAAATCTGTTCTTGACCGATATGTAACACCAATTTTATCATATAACAAGTGTCTCATGTATGTGTGGGTTTATTTTCTGGTTCCATTGGTATATCTATGTCTCAGTGAATGCTTGTGTGTTAATTACAACAGCTTTAATATAACTCTCAGCAAGTACTCTATCTTGCTCTTCTTCATCAAAAGTATCTTGACATTCTTGATCATTTGCATTTTAATATAAGCTTTAGAATTATGTTGTCAAATTTCTTAATGAAATCTACTGGGCAGGTATTGAGGTTGAATGGAATCAACAGATAAATTTGGAGGTAACTGATGTGTACAATGTTGATAGATACAATCTCTAAGCATGGTACATTTCTGCATTTATTTAGTTCTTCTGTAATGTCTTTCAATTGAATTTTAAAATATTCTCTAAAAAAAGGTGTTGCACAACTTTTGGAGATTTAATTCTAGATAATTGATAGTTTTGATATATTAAAAATAACAGTATTTTTGGTGTGAAATATAACTCTAAAAGTGCTTAATGGAAGCATACAGTATGTATTTGTCAGTGTGCTATTTTTTCACTCAATATTATGTTTGAAAGATTCATTCATAAGTTCGTTCATTTTCATTGCCATGTGGTATTTCATTGTATCAATATGACACAATTTGTCTATTCTGTTGTTGATAGACATTATAGCTTTTCCCAGTGTTTGGCTGTTATAGACAAAACTTCTATAAAACAGATTTTGTACTTGTATCCTTGTGCATGTAAGTATGCACTTCTGTAGGATACTTATCTAATAGAGGAATTACTGCATCATAGAAAATGTTACACTGTTGTACAGAGGGTTTGTATTAATTTATATGCTCAACAGCACTGGGTAACATTTCCCAATATTCCACATCCTGTCCAACATGGGAACTAGTCAGTTTGTTTTTTTGTTTATTTATTTATCCAAAGTGATATGTATATGGTGATATCCTATTTCCTTGATTCCTAATGAGTATGAGTAATTTAACATATATTTACTGGCCATTTGAATTTCCTATTATCTGAAGTGCAATGTCAAGTCTTTTTCCCTTTTTCTATAGATGGATTCTATAGGTTTTCTATAGATTGTATTTTTTATTCATTTGTAGGAATTATTTATATATTCTGAATATGAGCTTTTTGTTGATTATATGTGATGCAGATGCTTTATCCTTTGCACTTTGTCTGTTCAATATTTGGGGATATTTTCTGATAAGTAGAATGTTATCAAATTAATCAGTCTTTTCCTTTTGTGCTTATTGAGTCATGTTTTTGAGAAGTCCTTATCTACCCCAAGATCATGAAGAAATTTTCCTATATAATCTTCTAAAAACTTTATGGTTTTACACTCATAGTACATGTTTATTTCACCTGGAATTGATCTTTGTAGGGGTACATTTATTTATTTATATATTGATACTCAAATGTCACAGCACCATATTGTAAGAAATCCATCATTTCTCCAGTGCACTATAGTGTCACATCTGTCATATATCAAGTTTCCATATATGCATGAGTGTGTTTCTGTATTTTGTCTTCTATTCCATTGGTCTAACTGTTTATCCTTATGCCAATATTGTGTTGTCTTGATTACCTTAGCCTTATAATGTTTTTATATTTCATAAATCATCTTCTACCATATACTTCTCCAAGAGTATCGTGTCTATTTTCAATTCTTTGAATTTCCATGTGAATTTTAGAATCATTGTCAGCTGTTGACTTACACATACTCACACAATATTGTGCTTTTTTTTAAGTTAAGCTACCATTGGTTTATAATATTATATAAGTTTCATGTATACAACATTGTAATTCCACTTTTGTATACACTACCAAATGCTCAGCAGCAAAATCTAGTTTCCATCCATCACCATACAGTTGAGCCCTTTTACCCATTTTACCCTCCCCTCTTCTCCTCTGATAATTACCAATCAACTCTCTGTATGTATCTGTTTGTTTCGGTTTTGGTTTTTGGTTCATTTATTTTTTTCTGGTATTCCACATATGAGTGAAATCATACAGCATTTGTCTTTCTCCTTCTGGATTATTTCACTTAGCATAGTACCCTCAAGTTCCATCCGTGTTGTCAAAAATGGCAAGATTTCATCTTTTTTTTAATAGCTGAGTAGTATTCCATTGTATATATATATATATATATACACACACATCTTTATCCATTCACCCATTGATGGGCTCTTAGGTTGTTCTCATATCTTGGCTATTGTAAATAATGCTGCAATAAACATAAGATATATATATAACTTTTCCAATTAGTTTTTTTGTATTCTTTGAATAAATACTCAGAAGTGGAATAGCTGGATCATACAGTAGTTCTATTCTCAAATTTTTGAGGAATCTGTATACTGTTTTTTATAGTGCCTGCACCAATGTACATTTCCAATAACAGTGTACAAGGTACAAATGTACATTCTCTCCAACTATTTCCTGTCTTTTGATAATAGCTATTCTAATGACAATGAGGTGATGTCTCATTGTGGTTTTGATTTGCATTTCCCTAATGATTAGTGATGTTGAACATCTTTTCATATGTGTGTTGGCCATCTGTATTTCTTCTTTGGAAAAATATCTATTGAGATCCTCTTCCCATTTTCTAAGTGGGTGGTTTGGTTTTTTGTTGTTGAGTTGTATGATTTCTTTATATTTTGAATGT
This sequence comes from Equus asinus, assembly GCF_041296235.1. Taxonomy (NCBI): domain Eukaryota; kingdom Metazoa; phylum Chordata; class Mammalia; order Perissodactyla; family Equidae; genus Equus; species Equus asinus. Next base: position 43,204,290 of record NC_091805.1, on the reverse strand, counting down.
TAACCCTTTATCAGATATATGTTTTGCAAATATCTTCTCTCATTTGGTAGATTATCTTTTCATTTTGTTGGTGATTTCCTTCGCTGTGCAGAAGCTTTTTAGTTTGATGTATTCTCATTTGTTTATTTTTGCTTTTGTTTCCCTTGCCTGAGGAGGCATATCCAAAAAGATATTTCTAAGACCTAAGTCAAAGAGTGTACTGCCTATGTTTTCTTCTAGGAGTTTTATGGTTTCAGGTCTTACCTTCAAGTCTTTAATCCATTTTGAGTTAATTTTTGTGTCTGGTGTAAGATAATGGTCTAGTTTCATTCTTTTGCCTGTGACTGTGCAGTTTTCCCAGCACCATTTATTGAAGAGACTTTCCTATCTCCATTGTATGTTCTTGGCTTCTTTGTTGAATATTAACTGTCCATAGATGTGTGGTTTTATTTCTGGGCTTTCAATTCTGTTCCATTGATCTGTGTATCTGTTTTTCTGCCAATGCCATGCTGTTTTCATTACTATAACTTTGTAGTATAATTTAAAGTCAGAAAGTGTGATTCCTCCTGGTTTGTTCTTTTTTTCTCAGGATTGCTTTTATTTGGGGTCTTTTGTGGTTCCATACAAGTTTTAGTATTTTTTGTTCTATTTCTGTGAAAAATGTCATTGGGATTTTGATAGCGATTGCACTGAATCTGTAGGTTGTTTCAGGTAATATGGACATTTTTATAATGCTAATTCTTCTAATCCATGAGTGCAGACTATCTTTCCATTTCTTTGTATCTTCTTAAATTTCTTTCAATGTCTTATAGTTTTCAGTGTACAGGTTTTTCACCTCCTTGGTTAAGTTCATTTCTAGTATTTTATTCTTTTTGTTGCAATTGTCAATGGGATTGTTTTCTTAATTTCTCATTCCACTATTTCATTGTTAAGTATATAGAAACAATTAATTTTTGTATATTGATTTTTGTACCCTGCAACTTTACTGTATTTGTTTATTATTTCTAATGGCTTTTAGATAAGTCTTTATGGCTTTCTGTATCTAAAATTATGCATCCACAAATAGTGGTAGTTTTACTTCTTCCTTTCCTATATGGATACCTTTTATTTCTTTTTCTTGCCTAATTGCTATGGCTAGGACTCCCAATACTACATTGAATAAGATTCAATGGCAAGAAAGGGCATCCTTGTCTTGTTCCTGATCTTAGAGGGATAGCTTTCAGGTTTTCACCATTGAATATGACAGTAGCAGTGGGTTTTTCATATATGGTCTTGATTATGTTGAGGTACTTTTCTTCTACACCCATCTTATTGAGAGTTTTCATCATAAAAGGATGTTGAATATTGTCAAATGCTTTTTCTGCATCTATTGAGAGGATCATATGATTTTTATCCTTGATTTTGTTAATGTGGTGTATCATGTTGATTGATTTGTGAATGATGAACCATCCTTACATCCCTGGAATGAATCCCACTTTATCATGGTATATGATCCTTTTAATGTATTATTGTATTTGGTTTGCTAATATTTTGTTGAGAATTTTTGCATTGTGTTCATCAGAGATATTGGCCTGTAAGTTTCTTTTTTTGTGCTGTCCTTGTCTGGTTTTTGTATCAGGGTAATGTTGGCCTCATATAATGAGTTAGGAAGCATTCCAGTGTCTTCAATTTTTTGGAGGAGCTTGAGAAGGATAGGTATTAAGTCTTCTTCGAATGTTTGATAGAATTCACCTGAGAAGCTGTCTGGTCCTAGACTTGTTTTGGGGAGGTTTCTAATTACTATTTCAATCCCCTTACTAGTGATTTATTTAATCAGATTTTCCATTTCTTTGTGATTCAGTTTTGGAAGGTTGTATGATTCTAAGAATTTATTTATTTCTTTTAGGTTGTCCAATTTTTGGCATATAGCTGTTCATAGTAGCCTCTTATAATCCTTTGTATTTCTGTGGTGTACCTTGTAACTTCTCCTCTTTTGTTTCTGATTTTATTTACTTAAGCTGTCTCTCTTTTTTTCTTAATAAGTCTAACTAAAAGTTTGTCAATTTTGTTTATCTTTTCTAAAACCATCTCTTAGTTTCATTGATCTTTTCTATTATCTTTTTAATCTCTATTTCCTTTATTTCTGCTCTGTTTTTTATTATTTCCTTCCTTCTACTGACTTTGGGCTTTGTTCTTCTTCTGTTCATTTATGTGTAAGGTTAGCTTGTTTATTTGAGATTTTTCTTGTTTCTTAAGGTAGGCCTGTATTGCAATAAACCTCCCTCTTAGGACCACTTTTGCTACATCCAGTAGATTTTGTATGTCATATTTTCATTTTCATTTGTCTTCAGGTATTTTTTTTCATTTCCCCTTTGATTTCTTCATTGACCCAATAGTTGTTCAGTAGCATGTTGTTTAGTCTCCACATATTCGTGATTTTGCCAGCTTTCTTCTTGTAGTTGACTTCTAGTTTTATACCATTGTGGTCAGAAATGATACTTGATTTGACTTCAATCTTCTTAAATTTATTGAGACTTGTTTTGTGTCCCAGTATATGATCTATCCTTGAGAATGTTCCATGTGTACTTGATAAGAATGTGTATTCTGCTGCTTTTGGATGGAATGTTCTGTATATATCTATTAAGTATATCTGGTCTGGTATTTCATTTAAGGCCAATGTTTCCTTGTTGACTTTCTGTTTGGATAATCTATCCATTGATGTAAGTGGGATGTTGAAGTCCCCTACTATTATTGTGTTGTGGTCAGTTTATCCCTTTAGGTCTATTAATAATTACTTTATGTATTTTGGTGCTCCTATGTTAAGTGCATATATCTTAGTAAATGTATGTCTTCTTGATGAATTGTCCCCTTTATCATTATATAATGTCCATCTTTGTCTCTTGTTTCTTTTTTGACTTCAAGTCTGTTTTGTCTTATATGACGATAGCTATGCCCACTTTATTTTGACTGTCATTTGCTTGGAGTATCATCTTCCATCTCTTCACTTTGAGCCTATGTTTGCCTCTAGAGCTGAGATGAGTCTCCTGAGGGGAGCATATATTTGAGTCTTGTTTTTTAATCCATCCAGCCATTCTGTGTCTTTTGATTGGTGAATTCAATCCATTTACATTTAATGTGATTATTATTATTATTTCTAAAAGAATGGCACCTGCACTAACATCTGTTTCCAATCTTTCTTTTCTTCTTCTTCTTCTCCCCAAAGCCCCCTGGTACATAGTTGCATATTCTAGTTGTGAGTGCCTCTGGTTGTGCTATATGGGATGCTGCCTCAACATGACATGACTTGATGAGCAGTGCCATGTCTGCACCCAGGATCCTAACTGGCAAGACCCTAGGCCTCCAAAGCCCATGTGAACCTAGCCACTTGGCCACAGGGCCGGCCCCTCAGGTGATTATTATTTATATGAGAACTTAGTACTGCCATTTTATCTTTTGTTTTCTGGTTGCTCTATGTTTTCATTGTTTCTTTTTCCTTGTATTTCTGTCTGCCATTTTAATTTGGTGGTTTTCTATGATGTTTTCCTCAGTTTCCTTTTTTTATGTTTTATGTCTCTGTTCTAGATTTTTGTTTTGTGGTTATCATGAGGTTTGTATAAAACATCTCATAGAATAGTTCTTTTTCTGCTGATAATATCTATCTTCATTTGCCTATACAAGTTTCATTCTTTTACTCTTACCTTTTTATATTATTCTTGTAATATAAAATATAAAAATTATCTCTTTTTATGTTGTGAGTTCATTACCAAATTGAAGTATAGTTATTTTTAATGATTTTTCTCCTTTAATTTTTTTTTTTTGAGGAAGTTTAGCCCTGAGCTAACATCTGCTCCCAGTCCTCCTCTTTTCCTGAGGAAAACTCTGAACTAACATCTGTGCCTATCTTCCTCTACTTTATATGTGGGACGCCTACCACAGCATGGCCTGCCAAGTGGTGCATGGGTCACCACGTGGGATCCAAACCAGTGAATCCCGGGCCGCCAAAGCAGAACACATGAACTTAACCACTGCACCCCCAAGCCAGCCCCTTCCCTTTAATCTTTATGCTATAGTTAATTGTTTAACAACCTATTCTGATATAGAGCTGCAATTTTCTGATTCTATCTATTATTTATCACCTTATTCAAAATTTTGTGTACTTCCATCTTTTTGATTCAGGTAGATGAACTCCTTTCCACATTTCTTGTAAAGCAGGTCTAGTGGTAATGAACTCCTTCAACTTGTCTTTGTCTAGGAAAGCCTTTGTTTCACCTTCATATCTGAAGGATGACTTTGCTAGATAGAGTATTCTTGGCTGGCAGTTTTAATCTTTCAATATTTTGAGTACGTCATTCTACTCTCTTTTGGCCTGTAGAGTTTCTGCTGAGAAATTAGCTGATAGCGTATGGGAGTTCCTTTGTAGGTTATTGTCTTTCTTTCCCTGGCTGCCCTTAAAATTCTTTCTTTATCATTGACTTTTTTTTTAAAGATTGGCACCTGAGCTAACATCTGTTGCCAATCTTCTTTTTTTTTCTTTCTCCCCAAAGTCCCCCAGTACATATTGTACATTTTAGCTGTGGGTTCTTCTAGTTGTGGCATGTAGGACACCACCTCAGCATGGCTTGATGAGTGGTGCCATGTCCACAACCAGGATCCAAACCGGCTAAATCCTGGGTCGCTGAAGTGGAGTGTGTGAACTTAACTGATCAGCCATGGGGCTGGCCCCATATCATTGACTTTCGATAGTTTTAATATAAGTGTCTTGGAGAAGGTCTTTTTGCAATGAGATAATTAAGTGTTCTATTAGCCTTGTAGACTTATATATGCAGTTCCTTTCCCAGGTATGTGAAGTTCTTAGCTATTATTTCTTTAAATAAACTCTCTGCTCCCTTCTCCTTCTCTTTTCCTTCTGGGATACCCATTACCCTTATGTTACTTTTTCTAATGGAGTTAGATAGTTCTTGTAGGGCTTTTTCACTTTTTTAAAACCTTAGTTCTCTCTACTCTTCCACCTGATTCATTTCTTGATTTCTAACTCTGAGATCACTAGTTCTCTCTTCCATATGGTCTGCTCTATTTCCAATGCTTTCTATTGTATTTTTCATCTCATTTATTGAGTTCTTCAGCTCCGGAATTTCCATTTGGTTCTTTTTTATAATTTAAACCTCTTTGGTAAAGTTTTCCTTCTGTTCATTAACTTTACTCCTGAGCTCACTGAACTGCCTTTCTGAATTTTTCGTTGAGTTTCTTCACGATAGCTATTTTGAATTCTCTATCAGTTAGATTACAATCTTCCATAACGTTAAGTTTGGTTTCTGGAGAATTGTCGTTTTCTTTTGTGATACCATGTTACCTTGGTTTTTCATGGTGCTTTCTGAGTTGTTCCTCTCTTGGTGCATTTGAAGTAGTGAACACATTTCTTATTTAAGTAAAGCTTTGTTTACTTTCATTCTAACAATTCAACAGGTTGGTAATTAGAGGTCTTTCTTTTGTTTTTCAGTAGGTGTCGCCATAGAACAATCTTTTTGTTTTCTCTTACCTGAGCTGCCTCTGGCTGTGTTTGCGAATCCTCACTTTCCACCCTCCACCACACCTGCCAGAGGTGTCACTTGGTGCCCTCCTCACTGTTGCTTGTGCCTTTAGGATTGCTGGTGCCTTTGCTGCTGCTGGTGTCACTGCAGTTGCTGGCATCACCACTGGAAGCATGGGGATAGCAGGTGCGTTTGCCTCATCCAGGGTTGCCTGGGTTGGGGGTGCTCCTGTCACAGCAGCGGGCAGGAGAAGTTGGGAGACAGCCAGGGTCATGGTCACCTGTGCTGTGTCTGTTTGTCAGGTTTGTGAGCAGGGCTAGCTGGAGTCCTGGGCACTGCTGCATCTGGATGGACCGGGGTCACAGGCCCCACCACTGCCTCTGCCCGCTTCCCTGTGGCTGTGGGCACTGCTGCAACTAGGAGGCCAAAGTCGTGTGTGCCACTGCTGCTGCACTCCTGGGTTCCTTGGGGCTGCAGGCTCAGCTATTGTGGCTGGGGGACTGAGATCGTGGGCACTGCCTCTGCTCTTCCTCTGGTCCTGCCTCTTCTATGTTTTAATCCAACCCCCTTCAGATAGACAGATGTCTGGATCTCTCCAGCATCCTGGTGTGTTGGACAGAGGCACTTACTTGCATTATGGATGTTTTACTAATTGTAGATTGAAGGGGAGAGACAAAAGGAGTGTCTCAGGCTGCCATGATGCTGATGTCACCCTATTGTGTTTTTGAGTGTTATAACATTAAAACTATAAGTCAATTTGGAGGGAATTGACATTTTTATCAATCTTTTCAATCCATGAAATGGGGTATCCATATACTTAAGTCTACATTAACTTCTTTCAATAAAGTTGTGGTTTTCTCTATATAGTTCTTATACTTCTATTATTAGATTGTTTTATTTACTTGATTTTTAAAATATTTTATATCTTACAATTTCATTTTCTACCCGATTGTTGTTGGTATATCAAAATGCAATTGATTTTTGTATATTGACTGTATATCCAACAACCTTGCTAAATTTACTTACTACATCTAATAGTTTATCTGTAGATGCTTTGGACTTCCTACATATACAGTCACATATCATATGTAAATAATGGTAATTTTGTTTCTTTCTCATCCTTTTATCTCATTTATTTCATTTGCCTTATTCTCTTGCTCTAGTGTAATAATAGTTATTTTTTTCTCAACATCAAAGGGAAGTTTTTCAACATTTCCCCATGAAGAATGATGTTTGCTGTGTGTTTTTTGTTTTTTGTTTTTTTGCAAATACTCTTTCGTAGGTGTATTAGTCAAGGTTCTCCAGATGTGTATAGATAGATATACATATCTATCTATATATATGCATATACATATATACACATACATATATATGTAGAGAGAGAGATTTTAGGAAATTGGCTCATGGGATTGTGGAGGCTGGAAAGTCTGCAGAGTCAGCTGGAAGGCTGAAGACCCAGGGAAGTTTGCAGTTTAAGTGTGAAAGCAGTGTGTGGACAGAATTCCCTTTTCTTTGGTGGAGGTCCCTCGTCTTCTTAAGACCTTCAACTAATTGGATGAAGACTACCCACATTATGTAGGGCAATCTGCTTTACTCAAAATCTATGGATTTAAATGTTAGTGCCATCCAAAAAATACCTTCACAGAAACATCTAGAATAGTGTTTGACCAAATATCTAGGTCTGTGGCCTAGTCAAGTTGACATATAAAATTAACCACCAAAGCAGGTTAAGAAAGTTTCCTTCCATTACTATTTCATTAAGAGGTGTTTGGGTTTTTTTTAGGAATGAGTGAAAGAAACTTTAGCAAATGCTTTTTCTGCATCTGTTTAGATGATCGTGTTTTTCTCCTTTACTTGGTTAATGTGGTGAATTACATTGATTTCTAATGCATTCCCAATATACATTTAACGTCATCATGAGGTTTTATCCAGGAATTTATTCCAGGATTTATTATGTTAATATTTTAAGGTTTTTTTTAAGATTTTATTTTTCTTTTTTCTCCCCAAAGCCCCCTGGTACATAGTTGTGTATTTTTAGTTGTGAGTCCTTCCAGTTGTGGCATGTGGGATGCCGCCTCAGCATGGCTTGATGAGCGGTGCCACGTCCACATCCAGGATCCGAACTGGTGAAACCCTGGGCTGCTGAAGTGTAGAGTGCAAACTTAACCACTTGGCCACGGAGCTGGCCCCTTGTTTAGGATTTTTTGCATGTGTGTTCACGACCGAGAATGGCTATAATTTTCCTTTCTCATATTGTTCTTTTTAGGTTTTGGTATCAAGTTTACCTTGCAGAGTATTCCATCTTCTTCTATACTCTGAAGGGTTTTTTTTTTTTTTGTAAAATTAGAATAATTTCCCCTTAAATATTTGGTATAACTAACTAGTGAAGCCATCTGGGCCTAGATTTTCTTTATGAGAATATTTTAGACTATTGATTCAATTTTGTAAAGAGTTATGACCATGTTATCTAGTTGAAATAGTTTTGATAAATTATTGTCACAAAATTTTTTCTGTTCAATTACATTTTTTAATGTATTATAAAGTTATTCATGAGACTTTTATTTCTGTTTCATGTCTCTGGAATCTTTAGTAATATCTCCATTTCATTCTTCATATTTGTAATTTGTTCCCTTTTCTCTTTTTTCTAGCACAATCTTACCAGAAATTTTTCATCTGTACTACATTTTTTTGAGAAAGATTAGCCCTGAGCTATCCACTGCCAATCCTCCTCTTTTTGCTGAGGAAGACTGGCCCTGAGCTAACATCTCTACTGGTCTTCCTCTACTTTATATGTAGGATGCCTTCCACAGCATGGCTTGATAAGCAGTGCATAGCTCCATGCCCAGGATCCAAACCAGTGAACCCTGGGACACCGAAGCGGAGCACATAAACTAAACCATCACACCACCAGGCGAGCCCTATGTACTAGATTTTTTTAAAGAATCTATTTTTAGTCTTTTTTCGGGGGGGGGAGAAGATTAGCCCTGAGCTAACTGCTGCCAATCCTCCTCTTTTCGCTGAGGAAGACTGGCCCTGAGCTAACATCCATGCCCATCTTCCTCTACTTTATATGTGCGACGCCTACTACAGCATGACTTGCCAAGTGGTGCCATGTCTGCACCTGGGATCCGAACTGGTGAACCCCAGGCCACTGAAGCAGAACGTGTGCACTTAACTGCTGTGCCACTGGGCCGGCCCCTATTTCTAGTCTTATTGACTCTATCTACTACATATTGTTATCTCTCTAATTCCTGCTTATATTTTTATTATTCATTTTATTCTACTTCTTTCAGGTTATTTTGCCATTCTGTTTTAATTTCCTGAGTGAATACTCAGCTGTTTAATAGTCAATTATTTTTTCTCTTATAATATATGAATTTAGAAAATAAATCTCAGTGTAGCACTGTTTTAGCTGCATGTAATACTTTTTTTTTTCCTGCTGAGGAAGATTTTCCCTGAGCTAACATCTGTGCTAATCTTCCTCTATTTTTTATTAGTATGTGGGCCACCAGCACAGCATGGCTGCTAACAGAGCAGCATAGGTCCATATCTGGGAACCAAACCTGGGCTACTGAAGCAAAGCCAGCCAAACTTAACCACTAGGCCACAGGGGCTGGCTCTGCAGCTAATACTTTTTATCTGTTCTGAAAAATTCTCAGCCACTCTCTCTCAATAGTACTTTTGTTTGAGTTTTAGTTTAAAAAATTTCTAATCGTGGGGCTGGCCCCGTGGCCGAGTGGTTAAGCTCGCGCGCTCCGCTGCAGGCGGCCCAGTGTTTCGTTGGTTCGGATCCTGGGCGCGGACATGGCACTGCTCATCAGACCACGCTGAGGCCGCGTCCCACATGCCACCACTAGAAGAACCCACAACGAAGAATACACAACTATGTACCGGGGGGCTTTGGGGAGAAAAAGGAAAAAATAAAATCTTTAAAAAAAAAAAAAAATTTCTAATCGTCATTGTTTACTTCTTTAATGCATGGCAATTTAGGAATGTACTTCTTAATTTCCAAATATATAGACTTTTTGATTCTCTTTTTGTTACTGATTTCTAACAAAATTGCATTGTGGTAAAAGAATATTCTGTATCATTTTAGTCCTTTGACTTTTTTGAGACTTGATTTATGACCCTTGTATGTAGGCAAATTTAGCAAATACTCATTTATGTGGTAGACTGAATAATGGCCCCCTCAAAGGTGTTGATGTCTAAATTCCCAGAATCTATGAATATGTTACCTTACATGATAAAAGGGACTTGGCAGATCTGATAAGCTAAGGACATTGATGTGTGGATGTTATCCTGGATTATCCAGGTGGGTCCAATGTACTCATAAGAGAGAGAAAAAGGGAGCTTTAACTATAGAGTGAATAAGACAATATGAAAATGGAAACAGAGTTTGGTGTGATGGGGCCAGGAGCCAAGGAATGCTACAGCCTCTAGAAGCTGAAAGAGTAAAGGAACAGATTCTGCCCTAGATCTTCCAGAGGAACTAGACCTGCTAGCCCCTTGACTTTAGCCCCTTAAGATCCATTTTGGGCATCTGATATCCAGAACTGTAAGAGAATAAATTTGTGTTGTTTGAAGCCACTAAATTTGTGGTAATTTGTTACAGTACCAATAGGAAAGTAATATTAGGTGCATTTGAAAATAATTTATGTTCTTCAGATTGCATGAGCAGCATTTCATATGAGTCTGTTAGGTTAATCTTATTAATCACGTTTCCTAAATCTTGTGTACTTTACTGAATTTTTACATCTATTTGTTCTATCTATAACTGAAAAAAGTTTGCTAAAAATATTCCACTATAATTATTTATTTCTCCATTTCTCCCTGAGATTACATCAATTTTTGTCTCTATATATTTAGAGACTGTGATTAGGTACATAAACATTTTAAATTATTATGTATTTTTTCTCTGTTAACTGAAGTTATCCTTCCCCTTTTATAATGCTGTTTTCCTGGAAGTATTTTTTTTGCTTGATTTAAAGACAGATTTTGTTGTTATTTTTGTTAATTTTGTTTTTATCCAATGTAATAATTTTTTTAAAAAAATTGGACTGTTAATTATTTTACATTTAGTGTTTCTATTGAAATATTTGGGCTTATATTTGCCATTTTATTTTGTGCTTTCTACTAGTCCCACCAATAGAAAAGTGCTTTCTTGATATTTTTGGACTAAATAAATATTCTTTTATAATCATTTTTTTTGCCTCTACTAGTTTGGAAGTAAGCCATGATATTTCTGTATTTTCACTGGTTACTAAAGCAATGACAACATGCAAACTTAACTTATCAAAGTCTTAATTTAATCAAAGCCTTTACTCACCTCCCAGATAACACAAAGCACCAATTTGTACTCATCTGAAGTACAACTTTTAAAGTTTTTCTTTTTTTACAGCATTTTTGAAGTATAATTGGCAAATAAAATTATAAGATATTTAAAGTGTACAATGTGATGGTTTGATATACATATACATTGTGAAAAAATTCCCCCCAATGAGTTAATTAATGCATCCATTACATCACGTATTTACTTTTTTTTTTCTTTTGGTAAGAACATTTAAGTTCTACTCTCTTAGCAATTTTCAATTATGCAATGCAGTGTTATCAGCTATGGTCACCGTGTTATACATTAGATCCTCAGACCTTACTCATCTTACAACTGAAAGTTGGTACCCTTTTACCAACCTCTCCCTAATTCCTCAAAACTCCAGCCCCTGGCAACTATTTTCTTACTCTGTTTCTGTTTTTTACATTCCACATATAAGCAATACCATGCAGTATTTGTTTTTCTCTGTCTGGCTTATTATATTTAGCATAATACCCTCCAGGTCCATATATGTTTTCACAAATGACAAGATTTCATTTTTGTTATTGAGTTCATAATAGTTTACATCATTGTGAATTTCACTTATACATTATTTCTTGTCCATCACCATAAAAGTGCTCCCTTTCAACCCCTGTGCCCACCCCCAGTCCCCTTCCCCTGGTAACTACTGAACTTTTCTCTGTCCGTGTGTTTGTTTATCTTCCACATATGAGTGAAATCATATGGTGTTTGTCTTTCTCAGTCTGGCTTATTTCACTTAACATAATACCCTCCAGGTCCATCCATGTTGTTGCAAAATGGAATGATTTTTTCTTTTTTTATGGCTGAGTAGTATTCCACTGTATATATATACCACATCTTATTTATCCAATCATCTGTCGATGGGCCCTTGGATTGCTTCCATGTCTTGGCTATTGTGAATAGTGCTGCAATGAGCATAAGGGTACATAGGTCACTTTGGATTGTTGATTTCAAGTAGTTTGGCTACATACCCAGTAGTGGGATAGTTGGGTCATATGGTATTTCTATTTTTAGTTTTTTGAGGAATCTCCATACTGTTTTCCATAGTGGCTGCACCAGTTTGCATTTCCACCAGCAGTGGATGAGGGCTCCCTTTTCTCCACACCCTCTCCAACATTTGTTATTTTTAGTCTTAGTGATTATAGCCATTTTAACAGGTGTAAGGGGGTATCTTGGAGTAGTTTTGACTTGCATTTCCCTGATGATTAGTGATGTTGAGCATCTTTTCATGTGCTATTGGACATCTGTATATCTTCTTTGGAAAAATGTCTGCTCATATCTTTTGCCCATTTTTTGATCCAGCTGTTTGTTTTTTTGTTGTTTAGTTGTGTGAGTTCTTTATATATTATGGAGATTAACCCCTTGTCAAATATATGATTTCTCCCAATTAGTGGGTTGTCATTTTGTTTTGATCCTAGTTTCAATTGCCTTGCAGAAGCTCATTAGTCTGGTGAAGTCCCACTTGTTTAATTTTTCTTTTGTTTCCCTTGTCTAAGAAGACATGGTATTTGAAAAGATCCTTTTAAGTTTGATATCGAAGACTGTAGTATCTATATTTTCTTCCACAAGTTTTATGGTTTCAGGTCTTATCTTCAAGTCTGATCCATTTTGTGTTTATTTTATTTGTGTCATGAGATAATGGTTTACTTTCATTATTTTGCATGTGGCTGTCCAGTTTTCCCAAGACCATTTATTGAAGAGACTTTCCTTTCTCCATTGTATATTCTCGGCATCTTTGTCAAAGATTAGCTGTTCCTAGATGTGTGGTTTTATTTCTGGATTTTCAGTTCTGTTCCACTAATCTGTGTGCTTGTTTTTGTACCAGTACCATGCTGTTTTGATTACTATGGTCTTGTAGTACATTTTGAAGTCAGGGATTGTGATATCTCCAGCTTTGTTGGTTTTTCTCAGGATTGCTTTAGCTATTCGGGGTCTTTGGTTGCCCCATATGAATTTTAGGATTCTTTGTTCTATTTCCATGAAGAACGTCATTGAGATTCTGATTGGGATGAGGATTTCATTCTTTTTTAAGGCTGAATAATATTCCACTGTATGTATGTGTGTGTGTATATATACATGACATTTTTTAAATCCGTTCATCCGCCAACAGACCCTTAGGTTGGTTGTATACCTTGGCTATTGTGAATAATGCTGCAGCGAAAATGAGAGTACAGATATTTCTTCAAGACAATGATTTTGTTTCCTTTGGTTATAGACCTGGAAGTGGGATTGCAGTATCATATGATAATTCTATTTTTAATTTCTTGAGGAACCTCCATACTGTTTTCCACAGTGGCTGTACCAGTTTACATTCTCACCACCATTGTACAAGAGTTCCCTTTTATCCACATCCAGGCCAGTATTTGTTATCTCTTGTCTTTTGATAATAGACATCCTAACAGGTGTGAGACGATGTCTCGTTGTGGTTTTGATTTGCATTTCCCTAATATTGATGTTGAGCACCTTTTTATGTACCTGTTGGTTATTTGTATGTCTTCTTCGGAAAAATGACTGTTCAGAGCCTCTTCCCATTTTTTTAATTGGGTTTTTTTGCTATTGAGTTGTATGAGTTCCTTGTATATTTTGGATAATAATTCATTATCTGATATATGGTTTGCAAATATTTTCTCTCATTCCATAGGTTACCTTTTCATTTTGTTGATGTTTTCCTTTGCTAAGAAGCTTTTTCCTTTGATGTGGTTTGCTTGTTTCTTTTTGTTTTTGTTGCTTTTGCTTTTGGTGTCAAATCCAAAACAATCACTACCAAGAGCAATGTCAAGGCGCTTACTCTCTCTGTTTTCTCCTAGGAGTTTTCTGGTTGTAAGTCTTATGTTAAAGTCTTTAATCCATTTTGAGTTGATTTTTGTGTATGGTATAATATAGTGATCCAGTTACATTCTTTTGCATGTGGTGATCCAGTTTTCCCAACAACATTTATTGAAGAGACTATTTTTCCCCCATTGTATCTATTTGGCTCCTTTGTCATTAATTAATTGAAAATATATTCATTGGGTTTTTTTTCTGGGCTTTCTATTCTGTTTCATTGATCTATGTGTCTGTTTTTATGCTAATATAATACTGTTTTGATTACTAAGCTTTGTAATATAGTTTGAAATCAGGAAGTGTGATCCCTCCAGATTTGTTCTTCTTTCTCAAGATTGCTTTGGCTATTAGGGTCTTTTGTGACTCATAAAAATTTTAGGATTGTTTTTTATATTTTTGAGAAAAAGATCATTGGAATTTTGATAAAGATTGCAATGAATCTGTAGATTGCTTTGGGTAATATCAAGATTTTAACAATATTAATTCTTCTAGTCCATGAACACAAAATATCATTTAATTTATTCAGGTTTTCTTCAATTTCTTTCATCAATGTCTTGTAGTTTTCAGTGTATTTTACAACTCCTTAGTTAAATTTATTCCTAAGTATTTTATTCTTTTTCATGGTCTTGTAAATGAGATTGTTTTATCAATTTCTCTTTCTGAGAGTTTATTAGTATATAGAAATGCAACAGATTTTTGTATATTGATTTTGTATCCTGTAAGTTTACTGAATTTATCAGTTCTATTAGTTTTCTTAGTAGAGTTTTTAGGTTTTTCTGTATATAATATTATGTTATCTGCAAATAAATATAATTTTATCTCTTCCTTTCATACTTGGATGCCTTTTATTTCTTTTTCCTGCCTAATTTCTCTGGCTAGGAATTTCAGTGCTATGTTGAATAAAAGTGGCAAGAGTGGGCATCCTTGCCTTGTTCCTGATCTTAAAGGAAAAGGTTTCAGCATTTTATTGTTGAGTATGATGTTAGCTATGGGTTTGTAATATATGTCTTTTATTATGTTGAAATACATTTCCTCTGTACTCAATTTTTTGAGAGTTTTTATCATGAAAGGATGTTGAATTTTCTCAAATGCTTTTTCTTCATCTATTGAGATGATCATATAATTTTTATTCTTCATTTTGTTAATGTGGTGTATCACATTGATTGATATGCGGATGTTGAACCATCCTTGCATTTCTGGAACGAAGTGGGCTTGATCATGGTGTATGATCCATTTAATATACCTTTGAATTTGGTTTGGTTGAATTTGGTTTGCTAATATATGCCTGAGGATTTTGTATCTATGTTAATCAGGGATATTGGCCTGTAATGTTCTTTTCTTGTAGTGTCCTTGTCTGGCTTTGGCATCAGGGTAATGCTAACCTCGAAAAATGAAAGGAATGTTCCCTCCTCTTCAATATTTTGGAAGAGTTTCAGAAGGATTGGTATTAGTTCTTCTTCAGATGTTTGGGAGAATTCATTAGTGAAGGCTTTTAGTCCTGATGTTTTCTTTGTTGGGAGGTTTTTGATTACTAACTCAATTTCCTTACTAGTAATTGGTCTATTCAGGTTTTCTGTTTCTTCATGATTCTACTTTGGTGGGTTGTATCTTTCTAGGAATTTATCCATTTCCTCTAGCTTGTCTAATTTTTTTTTGCGGGGGGAGCAGATTAGCCCTGAGCTAACAGCTGTCAATCCTCCTCTTTTTGCTGATGAAGACTGGCCCTGAGCTAATATCTGTGCCCATCTTCCTCTACTTTATATGTGGGATGCCTACCACAGCATGGCTTGCCAAGCGGTGCCATGTCCACACCCAGGATCCAAACCGGTGAACCATGGGCTGCTGAAGCAGAACATGCACACTTAACCACTGTGACACCAGGCCGGCCCCTAGCTTGTCTAATTTTTGACGTATAATTACTTATACTAGTGGCTTATACTTCTTTGTATTTCTCTGATATCAGCTGTAATGACCTCTATTTCATTTATAATTTTACCTGAGTCCCTTCTCTTTTTTTATTGGTAAGTCTAGCTAAAGGTTTTTCTACTTTGTTTCTTTTCAAAAAATCAGTTCTTAGTTTCATTGATCTCTTCTATTGTCTTTTTAGTCTCTATTTTATCCATTTATGCTCTTATCTTTACTATTTCCTTCCTTCTACCCACTTTAGGCTCCATTGTTTTCTTCTTTTTCTAGTTCCTCTTGGTCTGAAGTTAGGTTGTTTGTTTGAGAATTTCCTTTTTTCTTAATGTAGGCATTTATTGCTGTAAACTTCCCTCTCAGAACTGATTTCGCTGACCCTATAAGTTGTGGTATGTTGTGTTTCCACTTTCGTTTTTCCAAAGATACTTTTTGATTTCTTCTTTAACGCATTGATTTTTCATGAGCATATTTTTTAATCTCCAGATATTTTTTAATTTCCAGTGTTCTTCTTGTAATTGATCTTTAGTTTCATATGTTTGTGGTCTGAAAGATGCCTAACATTATTTTAATCTTCTTAAATTTATTAAGACGTGTTTTGTGGCCTAACATATGATCTATCCTGGAGAATGTTCCATGTGAGTTTGAAAAGAATGTGTATTCTGCCGCTGTTGGATGGATGTTCTATAAATGTCTGTTAGGTCTGTCTGATCTAACTTGTAGTTTAAGTCCAATGTTTCCTTATTGATTTTCTGTTTGGGTGATCTATCCATTATTAAGTGTAGAGTATTTAAGTCCTTTCAATATTCTGATTTATAAGAAATATATTTTGGTCATATATTTCTCATATGTATTTGGTCTTCATTCATGATTCCTGGCTCATAGCTCCCAAAACCATTGAGATTTCCTGAGCAGTAAGAGCAATGGGTTTATCTTTTGTCATAATATTTGGTCCCTTGTCCTCAGTCCTTGAAATTGCTTCAGAGCCATAAAGGTGAAGTGGGAGTATTGTTATTCATAACAGGCCTCTTTCCACCACACCTGGGTTTATGTTGATGAGGTGACATTTGGAGGCTGTTTGCCCAGGGAACCAACCATGAGCAGAGGATTGGAACTTTCAGTCCCACACCCTGATTTCTGGGGAATTGAAGGGGGCTGAAGATTGAGTTCACTCACCAATGGTCAATGATTTAATCAATCCTGCACCTGTATGAAGGCTCCATAAAAGACCATATGGACAGGGTTTGGAGAACTTCCAGGTTGGTGAACACGTAGAGATCTGGGGAGAGTGGCTCACTTAGAGACAGCATGGAAATTCCATGCCCTTTTCCCGTACCTTGCCCTGTGCATCTCTTCCATATGGCTATTCCTGAGTAATATCCTTTTATAATAAACTGGTGATCTAGTAAGTAAATATTTCTCTGAGTTCTGTGAGACACTCTAGCAAATTAATTGAACCCAAGGTGGGGGTTGTGGGAATCTCTGACTTATAACCAGTCAGTCAGAAGTCCAGGTAACTACCTGGACTTGCAACTGGCATCTGAAGTCTAAGGAGGGTGTCATGGGAACTTCCAATCCATAGCTGGTTGGTCAGAAGCACAGGTAACAACCTGAGCTTGTCATTAGCATCTGGTGAAGGTGCAGTCTTATAGGACTGACCCCTTGGGATGGGAGTCTATCTTGGGGTAGACAGTGTCAGAATTGAGTTAAATTGTAGGACACCCAGCTAGTGTCCAAGAATTGTTGTTGGTAGTGGGGGAACTCCTCATTCTACAGTGGAATTGGGTGATTAGAACTGTTTAGTCTCCTACTATTATTATATTACTATTTTTCCGTTCAGATCTGTTAATATTTGTTTTATATATGCAGGTGCTCCTATGTTGGGTGCAGAAATATTACTAATGTTATATCCCATTGAGGAATTAACCCTTTATCATTGTATAATGACCTTTGACCCTTGTTACAGTCATTGGCTTAAAGCTTATTTCACTTGATAGTATAACTACCCCTGCTTTCTTTTGATTTCCATTGGCATGGAATATCTTTTTCCATCCCTTTAGTCTCAGTCTATGTGTGTCTTTTAGGCTTACATTGTGTATCCATTAATAAATTATTGTAGCTATAGTTATTTTTAATACTTTTGTCTTTTAACCTTCACACCAGATTATAAGTGATTTACCATCACCATTAGAACATTAGAGTATTCTGAATTTAACTATATATTTACCTTTATCTGTGAATTTTGTACATTCATATGTTTTTCTGTTATTAATTAGAGTTCTTTTGTCTTTGTTGAAATTCTCATTTTGTTCTTGAATTGCTCTCCTGACCTTGCTGAGCATCTTTATAACTATTATTTTGGAGTCTCTATCAGGTAAATCATGTCTCCATTTCATTAAGAATTGCTTCTTGTTCTTTTGTATGGTACATATTCCTCTGTTTCTTTATTTTCCTTGACTCTATGTGTTGGTTTCAGTGCATTAGATAAAACAGCCACCTCTCTCAGTCTTGACAGACTGGTCTTGTGTAGGAGAAGAACCTCATTTATTGGTCTGGCAGAAGCTCTTATTTGTCTCTCAAACTTTTATGATTGCCTAAGCCTCCTTCTTTGTTCTCAGTGGCTCCCAGTAGTTTAGGCTGTGTCGAGACCCATCAATATCCCAAAGGGGAGGATCAGAGTCCGCTCCCAGATGGAGACTGATTAGAAGCTAGATCCTCAGATAGCAGCTGGGAAAGTACGCATTTAAGCCCCTTGAAGGGCTAAACTTGGAGATGACAGATGGCCTTTGGCCTGCTCCCTCTGTGCTGATGCAAGGTATATAACCATGGAGGAGGGGGTACTCCTACACCTTTTAAGAACTGTTTCTTTGTTTGTTACAGTGTGGTGGAGCTCATGAATACAAGCCCCATTGGCTGTCAGAGCTAGGTGATCCTGTGATTTGTCCCTCAGGTGGGAGTCACAGAAGCTGAGGGACCAGATATGTGTATACGCTCCTTCCAGGGAGATAGTGTTGACTTAGTTTTATTATTGGAGAAGAGTGGAGGGAGAAGATGGAATATGTATCTGCTGGCTTTTTTGGTCTCTGGGGATGGTTGCAGCCTGTCCCTAGTGCCAGCTAAAATTAGAAGCCTGGCTCTCAGGCAGCAGCTTTTAAAGTTTGCAGATAAACCTCTTTTAGGGAAAGACTGGGAGATGGGTGATTTTGCCTGCTGTCTCTGCGCTAAGCCTTATGGGGTAGCCTGTTAGGAATTGCTTCTTTGTTTGCTACACTTCTGTGGGACTTGTGAATGGAAGACTGGCTATCAGATCCAGATAATCCAGGAATGCATCTCTTGGGCAGAAGCTATAAAATTTGGGGTGCACAGGTGTGTACAAGCTCCTTTGAGGCAGGTATTGGCAACTTGGAATGGACTGAAGGGAGAAGGTGGGATAGGTGTCTGCCATCTTCCTTGGTCTATGGGGAGGATTGCTACCAGCCCCTAGTACCTGCTAAATTGGAATCCTGGCCCTCGGGCAGCAGTTATTAAGGTATGCAGATAACCTTCTTTCAGGGAGAGGCTGGGAGATGGGTGATTTTGCCTGCACCGTCTGTGCTAAGCCCTGGAAGGATAGCTGCAGTGAGTGCTTGCATGCCTGTTAATAGTTGCTTTTTTGTTTCCTATAGTCTTGTGGGTCTCTTGAACATGAAGCCCACTGGGTTTCAGAGCGAGATGTTTGGGGAGCCTGTCCCTCTGGTGAAAGTCTTAAAAGTTGGGGTCTAAAATTTGGGGAGTCCAAATTCTTTGCTCCTCAAGAAGAAGCTGGAAGTTGGGGGTTCCCTCCAAATTGTGCGGGGTGAGGTTTCTGGTAAAAGTGTGTGTTAGCTTTTCCTATCTGTTTTGAGGTAGGTATTTTCTCATTTGTGGATGTGTAGGAATCACTCAGCTAGCTTACGGACCTCTTTCAGAGGGAATTTCTCTGTGCGTAGTTGTACATTCAGTGCATCCATGGGAGAAGGGGAGCTCAGGAGCCTTGTATGTCACTGTTTTAGTCAATCCCAATCTAGAGTTTCTTTTAATGAGGTTTTGCTGGTAATTTGCTGGTAATACATGCTCCTATTATCTTTGTCTCAAATTGTCATTATTTCACTTTTGGTTTTTTGTTACAAACTATTTTTTAGAGCAGTTTTAGATTCACAGCAAAGTTGAGCAGAAAGTACAGAGAGTTCCCATACACCTTGTGTCCCCATACACACACATCCTCCCCACTACTGAGATCTTTCACTGCAGCAGTACATTTGTTAAAATTAATGAGCCTACAGTGACACATCATGATCACTCAAAGCCCATAATTTACATAAGAGTTACTCTTGGTGTTGTACATTCTTGTTTTTGACAAATGTGTAGTGACATGTATATACCATTATAGTATCATACAGAATTCGTTCACTGCCCTAAAAATACGCTGTTCTTGGCTTATTTATTTCTTCTTCCCCCGAGCCCTCCAACCCCTGGTGATCACTGACCTTTTTAGTGTGTTCATAGTTTCACCTCTTCCAGGATATGTGGAATCATATAGCATGTAGCCTTTTCAGATTGGCTTCTTTCACTTAGTAATATGCATTTAAGGTTCCTCTATATCTTTTCATGGCTTAATAGCTCATTTCTTTTTAGCATTGAATAATATTCCATTTTCTGGGTGTACCACAGTTTATCCACTCACCTACTGAAGGATATCTTGGTTGCTTCCAAGTTTTGGTAATTACAAATGAAGTTTCTATAAACATTCATGTGCATGTTTTTATGTGAACATCAGTTTTCAACCCCTTTGAAGAAATTCCAAGGAGCACACTTGCTGAATTGTATAGTAAGACTACGTTTAGTTTTATCAGAAACCGCCAAACTATCTTCCAAAGTGGTTGTGCTATTTTCCATTCCCACCAGCAATGAATGAGAGTTATTATTGCTCCCCAGCCTCACTAGCATTTGGTGTGGTCAAGTGTTTTTTATTTTGGCCATTGTAATAGATGTGTAGTTGTATGTGTTATTTTAATTTGTGATTCCCTGATGACATATGATGTTGAAAATCTTTTCATATGCTTATTTGCCTGCATGTCTTCTTTGTTGAGGTGTCTGCTCTGATCTTTTGCCCCTTTATTAATCAAGTTCCTCATTTTCTTATTGTTGAGTTTTAAGAGTTCTTTGTATATTTTGGATAGTAGTCCTTTAGCAGATGCATCTTCACAAATATTTTCTCCCAGTGTGTGGCTTGTTTCCTTATTCTCTTGATCACTTTCATTTTTGAAAGACATTTTCCATGAGATATAGGGTTCTAGTTTACCAGCTATTTTTTTTCTTTTAGAATTTTAAAGTTACCACTCCATTGTCTTTTAGCCTTCAGAAAATTTCAACCTACCTATCATTTTCTTGAAGGTAATCTTTTACTCTTTGGAGGTTTTAAAGACTTTTCTCATTGAGTTTGATTTTCCACAGTTTCACTACAATGTTTTTTATGTATGGATTTTTTTTATTTATTCAGCTTTATTGTTTCTTTAATATGTCCATTCCTGTCTTTTATTTGTTCTGGAAAATTCTCAGCCAGTTTTTACTATTACTTTTTATATTCTTGCTCTTCTCTCCTACAGCTCTGATTAAACATTTGTTTAACCCTTCATATTAAAAGATATCTTCTGGGGCTCGCCTGGTGGCATAGCAGTTAAGTTTGCACACTCTGCTTTGGCACCCCAGGGTTCACAGGTTCAAATCTGTGGTGCAGACCTAGCACCTCTTGTTAAGCCACGCTGTTGTGGCATCCCACCTAAAATAGAGGAAGACTGGCACAGATGTTAGCTCAGTGACAATCTTCCCCAAGCAGAAAGAGGAAGCTCAGTGACAATCTTCCCCAAGCAAAAAGAGGAAGATTGGCAACAGATGTTAGCTCAGGGTCAATCTTCCTCACCAAAATAAAATAAAAATAAAAAGATATCTTCTATTTTTTCTACCTTTTCTACAGGCTACAATGTGCTTTCTAAATAATACATTCTGTTCTAATTTGTAGCTCACTAATTTTCCCTTTTGCTGTATCGAATTTGCTTCAAAGTAAATCCACTGAGATTTTAATTTTATTTATTGTATTTTTAATTTCTAGAACTTAGGCTTCTGCTGTTTCTTATAGTCTGTTGATATTTTCCTGTTTCCTGTAGGCATTTTAAAGTTTTTTAACGTAGTAATTTATTTTTTTGAATGTAGTAAGCAGAGTTATTTTTCAATCTGTATTGTTAATTTCAATATCTGAAATTTGTGCAGAGCTATTTCTGCTGTCCATTGTTTTTGCTGGTTCTCACTCATGTTGCCATATTTATTGAGTGTCTTTCTATCTTTGGCTGTTCGCTTGTATTTAATCTTGAAAAATTAGCTCTGAGAGCTCTTTAGGGTCACAGATGGAAGTTCCTTCCACTAGAACAGCATCATTGTTTACTTTTTCCAGGCACTTGTAGGTACCACTAGTCAGGAACCACCTCATAGTAAATCTGCAGCCTGAGATTTCTTGGCTGACCTAAGCTATTGCTAACCCAGCTGTAAACCTGAATGAGGGTTAGACCATGGGCCCAACTTCCTATATCTAGTTTTGTCTTTCCTAATTTTTATACTCTGCTTCTGCCAGAGCAGCTGTTCTACAGGCTTCTCTGTGGTGGGGGTGGAGGGAGTGATTTTTCTTCTGGTTGATTCTTAATCTGAGTGTGTAGTCCTTTAGGGTCCCAGTGTAATGTGGGAAATATCTCCAGTAAGATTTTTCACCTGGGCAAGTTCTTCCTCTGACTTCTCCACTCTCCCCATGAAGACTCTGAACCAAAGCCCAAGTGTGTAATGTGTCCAAATGCCCAAGACATTTGTGTGTACTGATATTTTGCTAACCTTTCTCATTACAAAATTGGCCT
Organism: Equus asinus; assembly: GCF_041296235.1. NCBI lineage: Eukaryota > Metazoa > Chordata > Mammalia > Perissodactyla > Equidae > Equus > Equus asinus. The sequence continues at coordinate 43,181,797 of NC_091805.1, read as the reverse complement.
TGGAATTTTCTTTCTGTCTTTTCAGCTTTCCAGTTATTCTAAGATGATTTAAAACACATTTTATCTAGCATCTTTATTGTTTTCAATGCAATAGTCGATACAAATAACCTAGTCACAATGACCAGAAAACCAATCTTTGTTTTTCTTTCTTTTATAATTCTTTGTTACTAGTGTATAAAATTTAATTAATTTTTGAGTTTAGATTTATTTGTCAACTATGATACAGTTTTTTTTTTTTTTGGAGGAAGATTAGCCCTGAGCTAACTGCTGCCAATCCTCCTCTTTTCACTGCAGAAGACTGGCCCTGAGCTAACATCCATGCCCATCTTCCTCTACTTTCTATGTGGGATGCCTGCCACAGCATGGCTTGCCAAGCGGTGCCATGTCCGCACCCAGGATCCGAACTAGCAAACCCCGGGCCGCCGAAACAGAACATGTGCACTTAACTGCTGTGCCACCGGGCTGGCCCCGACGATACAGTTTTTAATATTTCATCTTTACAATACAGCTCAAGCAACCAAGTTCCTAGCATACCATAGATTCTCAATAATATTTTACATGATTATTTAGCTATATATATCAATGATATATATATATCAATGTATATATACACATATATTATATATGTATATACATATATATCCAATACATAGAGAATGTATATACAATGTATATACATATATATACACATTGATAGCAATATATATATATAGCAATGTGTATATATATATATATACACCAAACCATTACTTTGTACACCTTAAATTTACACAATGTTATATGTCAATTATATCTCAATAAAGCTGGAAACTTATTTTAAAATAAATAAACAAGTTGAAAACAGAAATCGTAGTACAGATTACCTTATGGTCAATTTTTGCAAATGTTTCATGTGCACTTGAAAAGTGTGTGTATATATAAATTTGTTACAGGGATTTGACTTTACACAATTGTGGGAGCTGGTTAAACAATCTCTGAAAGGTTCTTGTCTTCTCATCTGATGTTAGAGCTTGAAGTCTGCAGGGCAGGCATTTGGGAAGGAAAGATGGATGTAAAGTGGGAGAGATCAGGAACAAGCTGGAAACTACTAACATGAGCTGGAACCTAAGAGGAAAGACTGGAACAATGTCAGTTCTCACTACTCCAAGCATAACATAGGTGTCCTGAAGGAAAAACTACTGCTGTTTGTCCTCAAGCTGAACATACATCTGGCTCAGCAGTTGGAGAACCTGAAGGAGGATCCAGTGGAAGGTGAAAGAGCTGCAGGACTAGCAGCTGCCCCACACCAACAAGGTGAGCCAGCAAATATGTGACATCTGGTGACCGCCCTGAACTTGTGAGTGTGAAAACACAGTGTGACTGCTGCTTCACTACATCCTCTGAATCTCAGGCATAAATGTCCCTTGTGGCCCACCGTAACCAGAAACGTGCTGAACAGGGAATTCTGGGAAATGTAGTTCAGCTTAGACAAGTTGAACAAAGACACAGCAGGATTGTACAAATGTAAAATTTTATATTTTTCTTATAAGTTGAAAGTATATATAAAATGACCCTCTTAATTTCTATAAGTGCTGTTTGCCTTGAGATCTATTTAATATAGCTTGTTTGGTTTTCTCTTGGTTAGTGCTTACAAGATATTTTTCCATCTACTCACTTTCAGTTTCATTATCTTTGTGTTTTAGATCTGTCTCCGGTAAACAGCTTATAGTGGAATTCATTTTTTAAACAGCCTGGCAAGTGTTGTCTTTCTACAGGTGCATTAGAATATCTACATTATTTGTAATTACTAAGATATTAGTATTTATTGTGATCATCTTATTTTTATTGCTTTCTATTTTCCACCTTTCAGTATTTCTTTTTTTTCTATCTTATTATATTCCCTTGAGCTGATTTGTTTTTTATCTCTTGTTTTTGATTTCTCTACTAATTTGGAGTTATATGTGCTGTTTCTCTGCTTTTAATGTTTTCTCTAGTTAATGTAACATGCATATTTAAACTTATAAGCCTATAGTTAATTAATATCTTTATCTTCTTTCTAAATAATGGAATTACCTTTAAGCACTTTAACTCCATTTGCCACCTTTCCTGTATCTATGATATTCTCAACTTTGCAAGACATTATTATTATTATTATTATTATTATTATTATTTAGATTGGCCCAGAGATAACATCTGTTGCCAATCTTCCTCTTTTTTCTTTTTTTTCTTTCTTCTCCCCAAAGCACCCCGGAACATAGTTGTATATTCTAGTTATAGGTCCCTCTGGTTGTGCTATGTGGGACGCCACCTCAGCATGGCTTGATGAGTGGTGCCATGTCCACACCCAGGATCCGAACTGGCAAAACCCTGGGCTGCTAAAATGGAGTGTGTGAATTTAACCACTCGGCCACAGGGCCTGCCCCCAGATATTATTATTGTTGTTTATAAAATCAAAATGTGTTTAGATTACTTATATAATTATCATTTTACTGGCCTTTTATTTTTTTTCTGGCATTTCAGGCTTTCCATCTGGAATCACTTTCCTTCTGCCTAAAGTACATATTTTAGAATTTCCTTCAGTAAGGATTTGCTCTTGGTAAATATATTCAGTTTTTGTTTTTCTGATATGATCTTCATTTTACCTATATTTAGAAAATATTTTACACTACGTATAAAATGTTATGTTGACATTTATTGTCACCTACCACATCAAAGATATACTTCTGTTATCAAAAATATGCAGCTATGCTTTTTCTGTTAGCTGTTGAGAAGACAGCTGACCGTCTGTTGCTCTTTTGAAGTTAGGTTGTCTTTTCATTCTCTTTGCTTTTATTATTTTTAAAAACTTTTAAAATGTGAAATATGTAGAAAAATGAATAATACGTATATGTGCATTTTAACACGTGGTGGTTAAGGAAATATTGGCCTTATATACAACACTCAGATCAAGAATGGAACATTACTTGCAGACCAGTGCTAGTAATGTTTTCTTTCCTTTTCTTTGTTTTTGTTTTTAATCATGTAATATGTTGAATTTCACTGATTTTTAATGTTAACTTCATTCCTAAGATAAGTTCATTTTGGTCATGATATATTTTCATTTTTATATATTTCTGGATTTTGCCATTCTATTTTCTAGGATATTTGCATCTATATTTATTGCCTATAATTTTCTTCTGTGATCTTTTCTCTGTTCAGTTTTGGTATCAAAGTCGTGTTAATCTCACAGTTGAAGTAAGGTATGTTTCCTCTATTTCGCTTCCTTAGAGGAGTTTGTGTAAGATTGGGATAATTTTTTCCCTGAATATTTGATGGAACTTAACAGTGAAGTCATTTGGCCTGATGTGTTCAAGAATACACTTTTAATCATTGACTCACTTACAAGTGAGTTGATAATTATAAGTTTATAAGATTGTATGTCTATTTGGGTTTTTAAATTTTTCTTGAGTGAACTTTTGTTAGGTACATTTTTCAGAATTTGTTTATTTTATCTAAGTTTTCAGATTAACTGGCATAATTTGTTAATAATGTTTTCTCTGGTAGTCATTAGAGCTGTCTGCCAAACATCTCTGGTTCTTTAATCTTCTTGACACATGGGAGAATTGTACTTTCTGGCCCTTTTGTGCTTGGATGTGGCCATGTGATTAGTTTGGGTCAATGAATTGTGTACTAAGTGATACATGTGACTAGTTTGGGTCAACGAATTGGGAGCTAAGTGTAAGAAGTATGTCACTTCTGACTGGAGCATTTAATTAATGCAAGATCCTCCAGAGATCCTCCTTTCCCCTGTAAAATAAATAGTAACATTTTATATAGTATCTTCTCCATTAGCCAAGGTGTCTGAGTCACTTCCAGGAGAAGAGTCCCTCTGCCAACAATAGGCATGTAACACAAGCAAGAAATAAATCTTTGTTGTTTTCTGTTACTATAGCGTCATCTAGCTTTTCTGATAGATGATGCTCTTATCTGTTTAATGTCGTTGTAGCATCTGCAATGATATTCCCCTTTTCATTCCTGATATTTGCCATTCAATCTGTTTCTGCCTCTCTCTCTCTCCCTCCCATATCCCCTAGTCTCATCACCACAGATTTGTCAATTTTATAAGTATTTTCCAGGAACAAACTTTGGGCTTTGCTCATGTTTGTTTTCTATTTTTTAACTTCTGCATTTTAATTTTCTTCCTTCTGCTTTTTAAACATTGTTTAGGTTTCCTTTTTTGCAATTCTTTTTCTAACTTCTTCAGTTAGCTCATTAATTTTCATTCTTTTTTCCCCTAATATAGGCATTTAAGGCTGTAAATTCTCCTCAAGATTCAACTGCTTCCCATAGATCTTGATATATACTATTTATGTTATCATTCAGTTCAAAATGTTTGCTAATTTCTATTATGATTTTTTCTCTGATCCCTGGGTTTCTAGGAAGTGTATTTCTTAACTTCCAAATAAATGGATATTTTTTATCTTTTTTTAGTAGATTTCCATTCTAAATGAATTATAAACAAAAAGACATATGCTATATATTTTAAGTCCTTTGAAATTTTAAATATTTCTCCTGTAAACAATTCGTAAACAATATATAGTTTGACTTACATTTTTTTTCTTCTTCTCCCCAAAGTCCCCTAGTACATAGTTGTATATTCTAGTTGTAGATCCTTCTAGTTCTGATATGTAGGATACCGCCTCAGCATGGCTTGATGAGCAGTGGTAGGTCCACGCCCAGGAGCCAAACTGACAAAACCCTGGGCCGCTGAAGCAGAGTGCACGAACTTAACCTCTTAGCCACGGGGCCAGCCCCTGACTTATTTTTTTTTAACCCATTGTGATAATTTTTGTCTTTTGACTAGTTAATACAGTCTATTTATATTACCGATATAGTTACCGATAAGTTAAGATTTAGTACTAAGTTACCGATTTAGTTACTGATTTAGTTACCAATAAGTTAAGTTTTCTTTCTACTCTCTTATTTTGTTCTTTACGTTTATCATATATGTTCACTCTTTTTATTTCTTGACTTTTCTTTAACTGACTAAATATTTTATCATTATTTTATTCTATTGGAAGTTTTAAATTGCTCTTTCTCTTATTGTGGTGCCTACCCTAGAAATTATAACGTGTACACTTTATCAAAGTCTGAGTTTAAAGAATATTTACCCACTGCTTAGATATACAATGAACACTTTAAGTCCATTTATCCTCTTCTTGACTTGTTCAGCATTTTAAATCTTATCTTTTTTACCCCAACAATACATTACTATAGTTGTTTTGTAGAAGCAATGGTCATTTGCATTTGTCCACACATTTACCACATATTTTTCCCCGTGATTCTTCTTGTAGTTCAGATTTTCCATCCAGCATCACTTTCTTTATCCCTGAAATTTATCCTTTATAATTTTCTTTACTTAATGTCTTCTGATGACAAATTCTCTTGGCTGTTACCTAGAACATTCTTATTTCAACTTCAGCACTTTGAAGTGCCCTGGAGAGAGTTAGTACTGATAAGTCAGTGGTCAATGTAACTGTCATTTCTTCAAAGATAATCTTTGTTTTCCCTATGGCTGTTTTAAAGATCTTTCTCTGTCTTTGGTTGTCTTCAGTTTTCCTATGATGCTTAAGAGTGTGGGTTTAGGGGCCAGCCCGGTGGTGCAGCGGTGAAGTGTGCATGTTCCGCTTCAGCAGCCCAGGGTTCACCAGCTCGGATCCCGGGTGCGGACAGGACACCGCTTGGCACGCCATGCTGTGGTAGGCGTCCCACATATAAAGTAGAGGAAGATGGGCATGGATGTTAGCTCAGGGCCAGACTTCCTCAGCAAAAAGAGGAGGATTGGCAGCAGTTAGCTCAGGGCTAATCTTCCTCGAAAAAATAGAGCGTGGGTTTATTTTTATTTATCCTTCTTGAGATTAAGTGGACCTTTTCAATCAATGCATTGAGGTCTTTCATCAATTCTGTCATGTTCTCTTCAAATATTGCCTTTGGCCCATTTATTCCCATTTATTCTCTCTATTCCTTCTAGGACCCTAATTAAATGGATTCAAAATGTATTTTCTATGTCTCTAACCCTCTCTACATTTTCTGTATTTTTGTATCTGTGCTGCATTCTCAATACTTATTTCTGTTCTGTCTCCCAGGTCACAAATTCTGTGTTTTGTTTGTGTTTAATCTGTTGCTAAACACATCTATTGAGATTTTTTAATTTCAGGGTTTTTTTTTTCCCATTTCTAGATGTTACTTGGTTCTTTTAAAGTCTGTGATTTTTTTATGGTTTCCTAGTCCCTGTAGAAATTTTAAAGTTTGTGATTTACTTTTATAACATGGTATAGTTGACTTAAAACATGTCTTAAAAGTCCAATATTTGAAGTCTGTGCAGGTCTGTCTCTGCTGACCGTTGTTCACATTGGTTCTTGCTCATGCTATATTGTTGTTTTCTTTTATGACTCATAAGCTTTGATTTCTTGCTGACTATTGTCCTTAAAAAATTATTCTTGGGCATTTCCTAGGCATAAGATGGATTTTCTCTCCTCAGAGAGGTTTTCGGTTTGCTTCTCTCAGGTCTCTGGCGTATGTTTAGTTGGGATGACTTCAGACCGAATTTAATTAGAGAGTCCAACGAGGCCTTACTTACCTGGTGTGCAAAGATATGGGAGACTTGGTCTGTCATCATAACCACACAAGGAGGTTTCCTTTTGCTTTTCCTGTTTTTTTCCATTCCTACCTAGTTCAAAGCCACAGTAGCCCATTCTGCAGTTCTCAGAGTTTGAAAGAAGTATAGTGGGTCAAACTCTGGTTTGTTCTGACTCCGAGGGTGGGGCTCACTATGAAGATGTCCCATCTGATCCCCTCCCCTCCCATAATGGTGGATCCTGTCAAAAAATCGAAACACAAGTTTTTGTGATAGTAGTTCATGCTTTCTGGATATAGGCAATTTTAGTGCTCTAACATTCCACTTCTATTTGCCCATTACTAGAACCCTAACTTCTATGGCTGTTTTTAAATTGTTTTCTTTGTTTTTACCCAGGACGACCATGATATGTCTAAGTGTAATTTTCTTTTCTCCCGTATGAAAGTAATTTATTGGGCTTCTTATTTGTGGATTGAACCGTTCATCAATTTTGGCATATTTTCAGCTGTTATAACTTCAAATGTTGTTTCTACTATGCTTTGTATCTCCTCTTTCTGAAACTCTAGTTACACTTATGTTAGACTTTCAAACTCTGTCCTCATCATTTCTTAACCTCACTTTCATATCTTCCACTCTTTCCATGTGCTGTGCTACTGTATTAGTTTCCCAGAGCTGCTGTAACAAATTACACCAGCAAATTTGGTGGCTTCAAACAACAGAAATTCATTCTTTTACAGTTCTGAAGGTTAGAAGTCCAAAACTAAAGTGTCCAGAGTTGGTTCCTTCTGGATGCTCTGAGAAAGAATCTGTTCCATGTCACTCTCCTACCTTCTGGTGGTTGTCAGCAATTCTTGATATTCTTTGGCTTGTAGACACATCACTCCAATCTCTGCCTCCGTATTCGTATGGCTTTCCCCTATGGGTCTTCTCCTCTGTATCTGTGTTTCAAATCTCCCTCTCCTTTGTCTTATAAGGACACTAGACATTGGATTTAGGGCCCATCCTAAATCTAGAACTTAATCACATCCACAAAGACTCTATTTCTTTTTTTGTGTGTGAGAAGATTGGCCCTGAGCTAACATCTGTTGCCAATCTTCCTTTTTTGCTTGAGGGAGATGGTTCCTGAGCTTACATCTGTGCCAGTCTTCCTCTACTTTGTATGTGGAATGCTGCCACAGCATGGCTTGATGAGCAGTGTGTAGGTCCATGCCCAGGATCCAAATCTTCAAATCCCAGGCCATCAAAGTGGAGTGTGTGAACTTAACCATTACTCCACTGGGCTGGCCCCATTTCTGAATAAGTTCATATTCGCTGGTACGAGGGGTTAGGATTTGGACATACCTCTGTAGGGGACACAGTTCAACCCACTATAGCTACATTCTGATTAATTTTCTCATATAACTCTTCCTGTTTATTAGTCTCACTTTATTGGTATCAAATCTGCTGTTAAACCTATTTATTTAAGTTTTTAAATTTCAATTATTATATTTTCCTCTTTCAAAATATTTAGTCTTTCTTTAGGTTTTTTCTCTGCACATATTTTAAAGTTGTTCTTTATTTTCTTAAATATAGAAAAACATGGCTATTTATATTTTGTGTCAAATAACTCCAATATCTGAGGTTTTGTGGGTCAATTCCTATTGTTTGTTGTTTCTCTTGGTTCATAGTACCTTATTTTCTCATGTGTTTAGTGAATTTTGACTGGAAATAGTTTAATTTCATTGAAAATTTGCTTTTTGAGATTCATGGAGAGCTGATTTTAACATGGGTTCTTTCAGAAAGCGTGTGCATTTTGCTTGTGCCAGAGCCTGGGATAACTTTCTGTGTGAGATTACTTTAAACTAAATTTTTATTTTGAGAGTTTGGGGATAACTCAGACACTATAAATTTGCATTTTGAGTCCACATGATAGCCAGATTATGGATTCAACTTTATATGGATGTTGCCCTCCTCTGCTAAGTTGCCAAGTTTCAGACAGATTTTCATGTAATCTTTGGTGAAAGTGAGTAGTATTACTAGTTCACTGTTATACTAAGATACAGCACTTCAGCATCTCTGCCTTCAAAGAGGAAAGATTTCTGCTTAGACTCCTCACGTTAGGCAGACCCTGAAATTTGCCTCCTGTACCCCATGTCCATAAGGCCATGAAAACTGAAATCCAAGTTCATCTAGTTTGGCAAATGTGCTCCAATTCCTCCTACCTCTCTGGTTCCCACAATCACTAGGTCTCTGGCTTGCATATTCCTTACTTTCTTTCCAACAGAACAGTGCTCTTAATAAAATATTTTAAAGCTTTTATCTAGCACATTTGTTGTTTATAGTGGGAAGTTTAATCTAGTAATAGTGTCTGCTATCTTATCAGAAACAGAAATCTTGCTTTACAAAACATGGTTATCATATAGACAATTTAATTTAGCATATAGATAATTCAATTTAGCTTCTCCTGACCCAACAAACATGGTGTGGGTGGCCACTTCAATGACAGCCCCCAATAATCTCCACCCCATATTATCCACACCTTGTGTAATCTCTTCCCCTTGAGTGTGGGCTGAACTTTTTGACTCACTTCTAAGGAATAGAATATGGAAGAACTAATGAGATATCATTTCTGAGTTAGGTTATAAAAGGACTGTGGCTTGTTTGGTGTACTTTATTTTATGCTATTAGATTTCTTGCTATGGGACAAACCAGCTGCCATGGCATAAGGCAGCCCTGTGGAAAGGCACACATAGCAAAGAACTGAGGCCTACCAAAAGCCATGTGAGAGAGCTTGAAAGTGGGTCCTCTTCCAGTCGAGCCTTGAGATGACTGCAGCTCTGGCTGACATCTTGATTGTAGTCGTGTGAGAGACTATTAACCAGAACCCAGCTAAGCTGCTTCCGGATTCATGACCTACAAAAACTGTGACATAATAAATGTATGTTCTTCTCAGACACTAAGTTTTGGAGTAAATTGTTATGCAGAAATAGCAAACTAACATACTTGGCTTGCTGGCAGGGCAATCAGACTGAGTCATGGAAAGTGTGTTTGAGATGTAGAAATGAGAATATAGTGATTGAGATCATAGCTATTTTATTTATTGAATATTTAAAATAGTACATTAATAAAACTTTGTGTGATAGAGAAATAACACTAGAACTCTTTTGAATGTGATTGTCAACTAAACCACCATAGATACTGGTCCTGCTGAGTTCCTCCATAGTTATGTAAATCAAAGGCTGAGAGATTGGCTGGAGTCAGGATACAAATCTCTGGATCATTTCTTCTGAAAAGACTTAGAATGAATCAATAAAGTCCTTTAATAAGGAAATTGAAATGAAACCTTGCCCTTTGAAGAAAAAGTGGTCTGTCATACTGTGACCAAGGCCTCTAGTCAAAAGGAAACAGAGGGTTGTGACAATGATCTGGTGAGTCTGGCCCCAGAGCTCCCTTCAACTGGTTTCTTGGTTGACTTTGGAGAGTGGACTGTGCATGATTTAGAGGCTAGAGATTTGTTTGACAATGGGAAAATGCAGAAATTCAAGTCCCAGACCCATCCTTTGACCTGGAGCCATTAGTGCCACAGGTTCTCTTAGCCTCTCACATTTGAAAAATGTTCAGGTGTCAGTGTCGACACCTTGAGAGACATGGCTGCTGACATGAGTGAGTGAATGACTGGCTTGCTGCCTGAGGTGGGAAATGACTGCCAGCACCCTCTTCTCTGGTTTTATGAGACAGGAGCCAATACAAGGAAGAGATAGGAGGGGAACAAAGATGCCAGTCCAAAAGGTAGTCATTTAGGGTTTCACATGGTAAGTGGTTTGAGATTTCCAGAGATGAAACAAGTCTCTCCAGGACAAGGCAGCGGCAGGTCACAGCCCTAGGACCTGGCTGGTTTTATCAATCTGGCAGTTCAGCGTCAGCGCAAAGGACATCCCCAACACCTGAGAAAAAAGTTGGGAAAATGTGAGGTCCAATGTAAGAGGACCCATCTCTCCCACAAACCCTGGGATGAGCCTCAAAGAAAAAGAAAGTGTCCATCACAGTGAAACCACCCTTCCTGCCCTCACTTCCAGTTCCTCCTCAGGAGTTCTTTCCTTTAGCTTTAGAATGGCATCAGGGAGATAAGTTGGGTGGCATTGGCAAGACAGTAGATTATAAAGTGTTGGGACATTTTTTTGTCTGCTGAAGAAGTCACAGAAGCTCTGCTGCAGGTATAGTCAAGTTCTGCACAAGTCAACATTTCATGCAATGAGTCATCTCTACCCATGCCCTAAGCCTCCTTAGTTTCTATGTAAAGAAAAATCATTTATCTCTGAGCTTCTTGATTAAGTCTTACTAATGTGCAATATACCCAAAACATTTGGGTATAAAAGTGGTAGAAATATAGCATAATAAAAAAACACAAAACTATCCCCAATTCACCCTTGACTTTTCAAACTAAGCAGAGAAACAAGGAAGAAATTGATTAATAATTGACATCATCAACTTCTGCTTAGCATAAAAGGCCAATTTTTCAAGTGGAATGTTTTATCCATCACAAGCTTTTCCAGACCAGTGAATGAAGGACCAAAGTAGGGATCTATTTGGTGGCTTTTAATTTGACTATGAATTACTCATATCTCTTAGGGATAAGTTGACCAGATAGATCTTACAGCATATTTTTTATATGCCTTAAATTGGTAATAACATCATTTGACTGGGGGAGCTCATATTCACTGAACACATACTATGTCCTTGGTACTGTTCTAAAACCTTACATTACTTAACTTGTTTATTTTCACAATAGCCTGTGGTTAAATTCTTACCTCTACCACACACACGCAGATAGTGATGATTCCAATATACAGGAAATTGGAGTGAAACCACTGTTCTGCTTTTGCATAGCAACCCTAGAAAAAATTACAAGTACAAATGAGACTACTATTATTCAACTTTATCAGAAGGCTTATTTGGGAAGATAGTTTGTGTTTTGCCTTATGCCAAGATACTTAGGCCAGGTATTATATTTTTATTTTCTTTATATGGATGAAGAAACAAACCTAAAGTAGAGAATATTAAACTAGAGACTTTTCTGGTGTTGTCATTACAGTGGCACCTAATGTAGAAGTCCTAGATCCTTACACACTGAGTTAAACTAGCTCCCAAGAGGCATGTCAGCAACAGATGTCCTTATGTTTTTCGAACATTCACCACTGACTTGGGATTAACAAATGGGAATATAGGCTGTGCAATCCCAGCATTGATTGCATTTCAATTTTGCTTTAACAAGGAAAACTTTCATGGCCCTACTAATCTCCAGGACAGTTGCTGGTTGGTGGATGTCCCAGTATTTCTTCACAGACCTAAAAAATTTTGGAGATTTCCAAACAATCCCAAGAGTGGAAAACATGGGTAACAGGATCTTAGGGACTTGGTCTAGAAGATAATTTTGGCTTCTTCTCTGGGCCCAGTCTGGAGGTCCAAATTAAGCAGGCAGATTGTTTCAGAAGTTCCACCAACTTTCTCCCCCAACTCCTTGCTCTTTCATTTATGATTCATTTCATTAAGGGGCTGGATGCTGCCATCTCCAAGGTAAGAGAGCAGAAAGACAGGTAGAGAGAGAAGCTTTCCTACCTCAACATTACAAATTTCACTTTCAACCATAAGGAGACCTATGTCTTGCTGAAGAAAAATCTAGACATAATCCTCTGCCACTATCACACAAACTTCTCCTCTATAATGAAATAGTTTAGGGTAGCAAGATTCTTAATGGTGTCTCTAGTCTAAAATGAGCTTATTCCTTATTTTCTGATTTGTCTAGGTACCTGGGTTGTCTCCCTGGTCTCTATTTTGTTCAAGATTCTCTGTTTCTGGTTGGGAGGACTAAGTCCTATATGACTGGAGTTCCTAAGGCAACTAAAAGTTTAACCAATGAGGCCAATAACAGAAAAGTTGCCCAAAAAATTACCTGAACTTCTGGATATGGAGGGCAAGATGAGGGGTGGGCTTTGCCCCAATCACTCGCATTATTTACACCACAACATTGCAGCTAAAAAACAAACAAAAAAATGTGATGGTTAGAAAGTCAACAGAAAGAAAACTGTGGGCCTTGGAGAATAGGTGGGCCCTTCAGATCTGACTCTATAGCAGAAAATCCAGAATTGGCCTGACTACTGTGGCTTTTTAGGAAAAAAAGTACTTTAAAACCCATTATACCATTTCATTCACATAAGACTCCTTGAAGTAGAGAAGGCATGCTTAATTTATTCACATTTTACAGATCAAAAATTAGGCACACATGGGACTTTATAATGGAGGGATCAAGCCGACTATACCTAGACCCATCAACCAGTCTTAAGATCATAGGAAGTAGGGCAATCAGACATTATGTGCCTGCTTACATGATGCAATAGGAAATATGAGCTATGTTAGTCTCACCACAGATGGAACATGCATCAAGTCTCCATATTCACAAATATGGGAGATAAAGACTCCCTGACACTAAATACCTTGAGGAAACAACTAGCCTGATCCAGAAAATGGGGGATTCTATAGGACAAACAACATAATTTCTTTCCACAAATAAAGAGCATGAACAAAGAGGGATACTGTTATAGATTAAAAAAGATTTAGAGAGACACATCATCCAAATGTAACATGTAGACCTTGTTTGGATCTTGATTTGAAGAAACCAATTAAAACTAACTTCTTGAAGTAGTTAGGGAAATTTGAATATAGATCATTTATTAGTGTCATTAAGGAATCACTGTAAAATTCTATGTGTATTAAAAAGAAGTTATTTTACATGAATATTAAAAAACACACTTCTAAATAACACATGACCAAAGAAGAAATCTCAAGAGAAATTAAAAATCCTTTGAAGTAAATGAAAATGAAAACACAACTTGTAAAAATTTGGGGGATGCAGCAAAAGCAGCACTGAGAGAGAAATTTATAGCACTGAATTTATAGAATTGAAGTTCTTGCTAATGCAATAAGGCAAGAAAAAGAAATAAAAGGTATACAGATTGGGAAGGAAGACATAAAACTGTTTTTGTTCATAGAAGACATGATCATCTATGAAGAAAATTCTAAAGAATTGACCAAAAAAACCTCCTGGAACTAATAAGTGATTATAGCAAAGTTGCAGGATACAAGGTTAATATACAAAAGTCAGTTGGTTTCCTATATTCCTATAATGAATAAGTGGAATTTGAAATTAAAAACACAATGCCATTTACATTAGTATCTCCAAAAATGAAATACTTAGGTATAAGTCTAACAAAATATGTATAAGATCTATATGAGGAAAACTACAAAACTTTGATAAGCAAAAATCAAAAAAGAACTAAGTAAATGGAGAGGTAGTCCATGTTCATGGATAGGAAGATTCAATATTGTCAAGATGTCAGTTCTTCCCAACTTGATCTATTGAATACAGATTCAATGCATCCCAATCAAAATCCCAGCAAGTTATTTTATGGATATCAACCAAATGATTCTAAAGTTTATATGGAGAGGCAAAAGACCCAGAATAACCAACACAATATTGAAGGAGAAGAACAAAGTTGGATGACTGATGCTACCCAACTTCAAGACTTACTATAAAGCTACAGTAATCAGGACAGTATGGTATTGGTGAAAGAATAGATAAATAGATCAATGGAACAGAATAGAGAGCTCAGAAATAAAACCACATAGACATAGTCAACTGATCCTTGACAAAAGTGCAAAGGCAATACAATGGAGAAAATATAGTCTTTTCCACAAATGCTGCTGGAACAACTGGACATCCACATGCAAAATACTGAATCTAGACAGAGACCTTGCATCCGTCCCAAAAAGTAACTCAAAATGGATCATAGACCTAAATGTAAAACACAAAACTGTAAAAGTCGTAGAAGATAATATAGGAGAAAACCTTGGTTACAGTGATACCTTTTTAGAAACAACACCAAAGGCATGATCCATGAAATAAATAATTGATATACTGGATTTCATTTAAATTAAAAACTTCTGCTCTGCAAAAGACAGTATCAAGAGAATTAGAAGACAAGCCACAGACTGGAAGAAAAAATTTGCAAAAGACACATCTGATAAAGGATTGTTACCCAAAATATACAAAGACCTCGTAAAACTCAACAATAAGAAAACAAACAACCTGATCAAAAATTGAGCCACACCTTAACAGACACCTCACCAAAGAGGATTTAGAGATGGCAAATAAGCATATGAAAAGGTACTCCACATCATATGTCATCAGGGAATCACAAATTAAAACAACAATGAGATAGATGCCACTATATACCTATTAGAATGGGCAAAATCTGGAATACTGACACTAAATGCTGGTGAGGATGTGGAGCAATAGGAACTCTTATACATTGCTGGTGGGAATGAGAAATGGTACAGCCACTTTGGAAGACAGTTTGGCATTTTCTTAAAAAACTAAACATACTCTCACCATATGACCCAGCAGTTATGCTGCTTGGTATATTTCCAAAGCAGTTGAAAGCTTATGCCCCTCACAAAAAACTGTACATGGATGTTTACAGAGCTTTCTTCATAATTGCCAACACTTGGAAGCAACCAAGCTGTCCTTCAGCAGGTGAATGGATAAATGAACTGTGGTACATCCAGACAATGGAATATTAATTGACACTAAAATGAGCTCTTCAAGCCATAAAAAGACATAGAAGAACCTTAAATGCATATTATTAAGTGAAAGAAGGCAATTTAAAAAGGCTACATACTGTGTGATTCCAACTATATGACATTCTGGAAAAGGCAAAACTATGGAGACAATAAAAGGATCAGTGGTTGTCAGGGATGAGAGTAGCAGGAGAGATGAATGGGCAGAGCACAGAGGATTTTTAGGGTAGTGAAAATACTCTGTACGATATTATAATGAAAGATTTATGTCATTATACATTTGTATTTGTTCAGTTGCATAGAATGTACAACACCAAGAGTGAACCCTAATGTAAACTATGGACTTTGGATGATACTTATGTGTCAATGTAGCTTCATCCTTGGTAAAAGAAAAAAAATGTACCGAAAAAAAAATGTACCTGGTGAGTGACACTGATAATGGGGGAACCTATGCATGAGTGGAGGCAAAGGGTATATGGGAATTCTCTGTACCTCTCTCTTTGTTCTATTGTAAACCTAAAATTGCTGTAAAAAAATAAAGTATTTTTTCTAAAAAAAATAAATTATTATATTTAATAGGTAAAATGATAAAATGTCTAATATTTGCTTTAATATATTCTAGAAAAAAAAAGCATAGGGATTAGCTGAAATGACACTGGCAAAATGCCAACTGTTGAAGGTGGGTGATATGTACCTGGAGATTCATTTTGCTGCTATTCTCTTTAATTTTGTATATATCTGAAAAGTCTATGATAAAAAGGCTTCTAAAGTGAATTGAAAAGAAAGAAAAAGAAAGAATTGTAGATCTAAAGAGGCTAAGCAACTTTCGCAAGGCCCTCCAATCCTTGTCTCTAGGCTCTAGTTCCTGTGCTATTTTTCTACTCCATACTAAGCAGATATGGCAGGGCCACAGGTGGCTCCATGTGGTCACAGTGGTATTATCTGAGACACAGACTATGCCAGTGCCAGACTGGCTCCCTGACTCTTCTTTATCCCCCAACACACAAAGGCAGGAATGAAGAGATAATATATATGTTTGTGGGTGGGGAAAGGGCATGAGGAATGGGGGACTGGTGGGCTAGCTAACAAGCATGATTTGGGCTTCTCAGGAGTTCAAGAGATTTGCTGTATTGTACAATTTCCATTTTAAGAAAAATTTTGGAAAATACTAAACTAATCCAGTATGACTTGTTTGGGTCTTCCTTACATCTTAGTAGGGTTTAAACAATGAGCCTATCTGAGTTGGTGAAGGAAGAAAGAGAGAATGTAGATAACATTGTACCAATCAGACTGATTCCTATGCTTCCCTGTTTGTGAGAGCCAAGCATTATTCTGGACCTAGGGGCTGTGGACCTTAGATTCTGAAACTTTAAGGAAAAGAAATCCCCTCTAGCCCCTAGAGACTGAAGTTGGAAAATTAAGCCTGGGCTGAGCTGAGGAGGATTCCATCTATACTCACAAATGACTGGATGGAGTCCCACGCTGCCTTGGTGCTGTTGTCTGAGTTGTATCGCCGGATGCTGTCATTCAGGCCTTCAGCCACATAATTACTCAGCTGGGTGGGGCACATTCCAGCAGAGGAGACATTAAAAAAAGGAGGTGAGTTCAAGGAACAAGGAATTTCTGGGAAAGGCTAGTGGTTCCATTTGCTACTCCCTCCAAATGGTCTCCTCAGGGCTGAGGAAGTGAAGAGAGGGAGTTTATATACAGGAAGAAGTGCTGAGGCTGAGATGGCATTGAAGGAATAAGTACACAGTGGTCTGTTGTCCTTCCAGAATTTTGGTTTTACAAAGGAGGAAAAGGGACCATCAAAGCATGAGCTCTCTTAGGCACTGAGGCAGATGTTCTCTACTGCCTAACACATGGAAAAAAGTAAGCAGGAGGAAGATAAAGTTGTTTTACTGTTCTTCCCATTCATTCCTTCAAAGCACCACTCAAATGCAATCTCCTTCATGACTGTTTTTTTCTCCCCAATTACAATTAATCTCTCTTTCCTCCATCCCTCCACTTTGCTTCTGTGTCTATTATAGGACTTATTTTGTGCTACTTCTTTTCCACTGTCAGCAATACAACAATGAGTTGTATTCTTTATAACTTACCTTTTGTTCATACACGAAGAGCAGGATGGCCAAGGTCACCTCAGCAAGGAGGATAATCAGCAGCAGGACAAAGAACTGGGGCAAAGCAAAGACATGCTCACAGTACTGATCCCAGTTCTTCCCCAACTCCCACTCCATCCTGGGAGCATCCAGGCATGTCTCTGCACCTAAGCAAAGGTTCCTGATCCGGCCTGTTCAGGCCTTCATGAGCCTTCTCTTGTTTTGTGAGGAATATTTGCTATTTTCTTTCAACTAGACTCCAAGACTCTAGAGGGTAGATCAGCTGTCATCTAACTTTGTTCCCTCTTTCCAACTGTGCCTATCGAGCTCCATGGGCGTAATGCATAAGCAATACCATTTGTTGAATCAATGAAGCAATTTTGGCATTGGCTTTGTTGAAACAGCTGAGCAAAAGACCAGTAAACTAGACTACGTGTCTTTAGAGTCTGGGGCCTAGTCCTTTCTGCAAGATCAGGGCTAGTTTGGACTGGAGAACAGGTGATGGCGGAGATTGAGAGGAGTCCTCTACACGTAGGGAGAAAAGGTGCTGTAATTATGGTCCTAACTCATATTTATCTCCAACTTTAGATGCTTACTCTCTTTATGTTAATCATATACAACAGAAAACACGTTTTTACTTGTTCCCTCTCCTTCACCTTTTTACCCAACACTAATTTTGACTGATTAAAACCTTTCCCCCATGTCTATTATCTTCCACCTTTTGCCATTAGTCTGGGAACTAACCTGTGATTTCCCTGTGCCTGTAGGTGAGCTGCCAAGAAATATCTTCCATGAGAATTAAGGCAGCATGTCCCCCAACTTAGGGCACCACATCAGCTGCTAGGAACTCACCGACATAAGCAGGCACTTGTTCTCCTTGATGGAGCCCATGCAGCCGAGGAATGCAACCACCATGATAATGGAGCCCACGATGACGAGTGCATTGCCCAGTGTGAGGGAGGGGAGATTATGGAAAAGCACCCCGAAGTTGTTGTGGATCAGGAGGTAGATACCAAAGCCCAGAATGCAGCAGCCACAGAACTGAAAGGAAGAATCCCACAAATTTCTGAGATAAAACATGGTTCTTCAATATCTTTTCATATTTTCACTTGCTTGAGGTCAGAATCATCTTTTTCCACTGGCTCTTTCAAGGTTCTCATGAACAATCTTTATCCAGCTTTCCCTATGAACCTAGAAAAGAGGTGATCCCAGCTTCACCCTGTGATATCCTGTTCATGCACCTCCTTCACATATCAGATACCAGGGGAATCTCACTCCTGGGAGTAACACAGTATCTTCATGCTTCAGATACCCTACTCCTTGTTCCCTGAACTGGTTACACATGGTCTTCCCTGTGGAAACTACAACCACGTGGATGGGGTGCCATGGTTGAGGAAATTCATCTTGGTAGGCAAAAAACTAGAGAAGCCAAACTTTTAAGAATTTTCTCATAGGCACATGAGTACCATCCCATCCTATATCTGAAATTCAATTGCTGAATTTGGTACAGTGAAATCTCCCCAGAAGGGGTGACTTCCTTTTCAATCAGCTATTCTTCCAAGTGGCCCAGAGGGGAAAAAGGAAAAGCTAGAAAAAAAGAGGCACTCAATACACAGCATGTAGAGTCTCAGTTTTTCACCCTTGGGTGTAAGCAGTGAGCAGTAGTAGGCTAAAGTCCCCAGAGAGAGAAACAGCATCCCCATAAGTAACTGCACTGGTACCTTTCAATTTTACAGGCTTCTACTGTGGCAGAATGGCAAGAGGGGAGGAAGTTATTTCCCTGTTCTTAGGTTGAGTATGCTGCACATGACCCAGGTATGCATGGGTTGCACTCCATACCAGGCTCTTCAGTAGAGGAGAGAGAAGTAGAGTGTAGCTGGGGAGGAGGTGGGTGCAGCCATGCTCAGAAGAGACACACTTACCCAAAAGAGCAAGTTGAAGAAAAACAGGACATACTTCAGCAGTTTCAAGCTACTCATGCCCATGTTGGGACAGTTTTACCCTAAAAAGTAAAAGGAAGAAGAGAGGAAGTAAGTGACCTGGCTCTGCAAGGTGGCACAAGAGATCAAAGGCACCAATGTTCAGGGTTCAAGGATCTCCAGCATCACCTTGGATTTGAGCTGTGACTCTCCTCTGGAAAGTTTGCCCAAACTCCCTATTATCTTAGTCTCCAAACTGAGGTAACTATTGGATCATTTTGGACACTTGCTTTTGCTTTAATTCAGCAAGCCCAAAATGCTTGACATTGAATTAAGCACTGTAGAAGAAAGGATTAGAGACACTTTCAGAGGAGGGTGAATCACAGTGACACATACCAGGCCAATGTTCAGGGACCAGTTCCTGGGCACTTACTCAAGGAGGCAGCCCTGGGGTCAGAGATAGGCTGGTCAATCAACTATGGAGAAGGCCAGTGACTTGATTAACCAGTTCCTTAAATTCCCTGAGATGTATATACATACTACATTTGGTCTATAGCCCTCTCCACATGAAAGTGGGAGGGACATATCTATGCCTCGTTCATTCTTTTACCAAAGAAACATTTATGTTTCTAGATGCTGTGGGGGAATGCAACCATGACTAAGCTGTAGCTATCCTTCAGAGGATGTCAATCTTACAGCAGAGATAAAACTGGCCAACAGGGGCTGGCCGAGTGATGCAGTGGTTAAGTTCACACATTCTGCTTCAGAGGCCTGTGGCTCACCAGTTCAGATGCCAGGTGTGGACCTACACACGGCTCATCAAGCCATGCTGTGGAGGCATCCCACATATAAAGTAGAGGAAGATAGGTATGGACGTTAGCTCAGGGCCAGTCTTCCTCAGCAAAAAAAGAGGAGGATTGGCGGCCGATGTTAGCTCAGGGCTAATCTTCCTCAAAAAAAAAACCAAAAACTGACCAACAAATATTCAATGGGGAAATGAAAAGAGATAGCAATGAAAGCTTGACTTTTAAAAAAAATGGAATTACGTTTTCTTGGTGAGGACATCAATACATCAATGTCAAGTCTTGTCCCCAATTCTAGAGATACAGATACACAATTTTGAATTTTCTCTCAGAAATAACAAGGTCCTACAGAGTGACACATATTTAAAAGCTGCATGTGAAACTGATAGATAGAGCATAATGTCAATTTATTGTTTTTTTATCCACTAGAACTATGCCTTTCTAGTGCATAGATTGCTTGTACAATCCATCATACCATCTTTACAATGTCAAGGTACCCAGAAATCAGATGGTCGAGGGATAGTTCAACAAGGCTGTAGATAAGCCTGATGAGCTACTTTTGTTCCACAATACAATAATTCTCTCTGTTGAAAAGACCAAATACTTCTATCTATCTCAAATTGTTTTCCTTTTCCTTTACTTTGTCCTTCTCTTTCCCCTTTTCCTTCTTGTCTTGACTCTCAGGATTATTCTTAATTCTTCATTACTTCAACCAGTTAAAATAAAATTAATTATATTATAAATAAATTTGGGTATACTTGTGAGATAAAAAAGCATGTGATGATTTACTACATAGGCTTTGAGGTCAAACTTAAATTCAACTCTCACGTATGCCACTAGATAGCTGTGTGAGATTTAGAAATCTACTTAACATTTCTAGTCACAATTTATTCCTATGTAAAACAGGGGTAGGGCTGGCCCTGTGGCACAGTGGTTAAGTTCACACATTCCACTTCAGTGGTCAGGGGTTTGCCAGTTCAGATCCTGGGTGCAGACCTATGCGCCACTTGGCAAGCCATGCCGTGGCAGGCATCCCACATATAAACTAAAGGAAGTTGGGCACAGATGTTAGCTCATGGCCAGTCTTCCTCAGCAAAAAGAGAATTGGCAGCAGATGTTAGCTCAGGGCTAATGTTCCTCAAAAAAAAAAAATGGGGGTAATACTTACACCTCAAGAGTAGATGTAAAGATCAAATGATCTATGGCAAAGACGGGCATATGATTAGTACTCAGTAAATGTAACCCATGATTAGTTACTCTTAAAGGACCACTCTTGTTTGTCAGGAATGGATGATGGATTTGAGTGTTTCCCAGGCCTCTATATGTTGACCAAGTATCTCAAGACTAAGACACATCCATGGATAAATAATCTTACTCATTTTGTCTAGAATTTTAAAAATTAATTTAACTCTTAGGATGTGACATTTACAGTTCTCATCTCCAAATTCTTGAGAATCCTTACTGTAGCCCTTTGTACAGGCTGTATCAAGTAATAAAAAATGAATATGTCAAGTCTCAAAGACAGTACCAAATGCCATGGAAATTCAGAGATTTTTCAGCTGGGTTAATCAAGGAGGTGACATTTAAATTAACATATTCAAATGAGTGCCCTTCCTTTGAGCAACTAAACATTGACTATCATGATTCTCCATAACTTAGAGCTCTGGTTGGCTACTGAACACTTGAAATCTGGCTAGTCTGAATTAAGATGTGCTATAAGTATAAAATATACACTTATAATGAAAAAGAGCATATTAATTTTTATATTGATTACATGTTGAAATAATATTTTGTGTATAATGTGGTTACTAAAATATATTATTAAAATTAATTTCACCTTTTTCCTTTTAGTTTTTTAAATGTGAAAATACAAAGTCACATATTTGGGATATGTGTCTCTGGGCAAGATGGATTGACAGGGATCAGATTTACCCTTTTACCTAAAACAACCAAAAAATGTAAAAATTATAAAACGATGGCTTGCAAGACACTGAACATCAGACAACAAGAGACAGTTATCCATGAGAGATGGAAATAAAGGGTGTGAGCCCTATGATTGCCCCAGCTTATTGTGCTGACATAGTTTCCAGACCATGGGGCAGAGAGGAGGAGCCTGGCAGATTCTCTGAGTTGAGGAGACAGAACATCTACAGATGATGCCTATATTATTTTCCTATTGCGTCTATAACAAATTACCACAAACTTAGTGGCTCAAAACAATATAAATTTATTCTCTGATAGTTCTGAAGGTTGGAAGTCCAAATTCAAGGTGTTGGCAAGGCTGAAGTCTGTCTGAAGGGTTCAGGGAGAGAATCTGTTTCCTTGTCTTTGTCAGCTTCTGGAACTCATTTGCATACCTTGACCCCTTCCTTGCAACACTCCAATCTCTTGCTTTAGTCAAACACATCTGCTACTTCCCACTCTGACCTCTTGCCTCTTTCTCATAAGAACCCATATGATTAAACAGGGCCTGCTCAGATAATGAGATAATCTCCTCAGCTCAAAATCTTTAATTTAATCCCCCATAAAAGTTTCCTTTCCCTATAAGGTACATGAACATATTTTGGAGTTCATTATCTAGCTTACCACGGTGTCCATCAAGGATTCAGTTGAATACTGATTAACACATGCATGTAAAGAAATTATCCAAAACTAAGTAGCATATGAACAGTGCTTGGCGCTCACACAGAGCTGGGATTAGTGCTGTTCCCACCAGCCAGAATAGAAAACCTCAAGATTCACAGAGTAGAGTACACAGAAGGGTCTTGCTTCAGTTAGTGGGGAATAAATAGCTCTAGAATGAATGCTGCTCCAGATCCACCTAACAAATCTTAAAAGCAAGGCCCAAAAGTATCAAACACTTTCCAAGTAACTTAAATTCACCCCAGAACAAAGCTTAATAATATTTGTAGGAATATAAAAATATCCAGCCCTCAACAAGGTAAAATTTGCAATGTCTGGATTCACTCAAAATATCAGGCATGCAAGAAATAGAAAAGTATAACCCATAACCTTGAGATATGTTCATCAATTAAAACTTACCTAGATGTTAGACTAGTGGTTTAAGACATTAAACCAGATATTTAAAAAAGTAAGTAGAGACATGGAAAATATTTTAAAAAGATAAATCAAACTTGGATTGATTAATGGAAGATTGGACATTGCAGAAGAAAAGGTTAATGAACTTAAAGACAGCAAGAGAAACTATCTCAAAAGGAACACAGACAGAAAACAAAAATTTTTTTAATGAGAAGAGCATCAGGAGTTGAGAATTTCAAGTGGTTTAACATATACATGATTGAAGTCTCAAAAGAGAGGAGAGATAGGGTGAAGAGAAAAATATTTGAAGAAACGATCACTGAGAAACTCCTATATTTGATTTAAAAAATATACCCACAGATCAAAGAAGCTCAATGAACGAGCACAAGAAAAATGAAGAAAACTACATCAAGACAGTTTATAATCAAATTACTCAAAATCAGAGATAAAAATAAAATCTTAAAACAGCTAAAGAAAAAAAACATCTTAGGTACACAAAAACAAATATAAGGATAAGAACAGACTTCTCATTGGGAAAGAGGCAAGCCATAAGACAGTAGAGCAACATAGTTAAAATACTAAAAGAAAAAATGTGGTCAACCTAGAATTCTACACCCTGTAAATATATATTTCAAAAAGTAAGAAAAAAATACTTTCAGACATACAAAAGCTGAAAGAATTCCTCAGTAGATTGATACTATAAGAAATATTAAAGGAAATCTTCCAGGTAGAAGAAAAATGAGGTCACATGGAAATATAGGACTACACAAAGAAAGGAAGAGCACTAGAATTAGTAACTACATGGATAATTATATAAGATTTTTCTTGTTATTTAAATATCTTTAAAATATCCTGGACTGTTCAGGCAAGAATAATAGCAATGTTATGTGTGGTTAATAAAAAAATGCAAAAGTAAAATTTCTGATAACAATAACATAAGGCTGCAAAGGGAGAAATGGACGTGTACTATTGAAAGGTTCTTATATGTGAAATGGTAATATCACTTTAAGATAGACTGTAATGAGTTAAAGATGTATGCTATACACCACAAAGAAATCACTAAAATAACAAAACAAAGAATTATAACTAATAAGCCAGCAAAGGAGATAAAAATCATAAAAGTACTAGATAAATAATTTTTTTTAAAAAGCCAGAAAAAAAAGAGGCAAAGGAAAACTGCTATCGTCTGAATGTTTGTGGCCCCACCAAATTCACATATTGAAATCCTAACGTCCAGTATAACACAAAATATTGATATTAGAGAGAAGAATGGTCTCAAATAAATGACTTCATCTTCCGTCTTGAGAAACTAGAAAAAGAACGGCAAATTAGACCCAAAATACATAGAAGAAAGAAACGTGAAATCAACAAATAAAGATCAGAAAAACAACCAAGAAAATCAATGAAATCAAAAGTTGATTCTTTTGGCAGATGAGTAAAATTAATAAACCTCTACCCAGAAAATCAATTTAAAAAATAGAGAGGACAAAAATTACCAACATTAGAAATGACAACTAACAACACTAGATTCTACAGATATCAAAATGATAATAAGTGAATATGATAACAACCTCTTGCCAATAAATTCAACAACTTTGATGAAATAAATTCCTTGAAAGATGCAAATTACCAAAGCTCACTCAAGAAGAAAGAAATAATCTGAATCGTATTATATCAAGTAAGAAATTGAATTTGGAATTTAAAAAAGTTCCCATAAAATTCTCCAACTATATGACATAGAAAGGCTGAATGGATAAAAAACAAGACCCAACAATATGCTGCCTAGAAGAGACTCGCTTCAGCTTTAAGGACACACCCAGACTGAAAGTACAGGGATGGAAAAAGATATTCCATTTAAATGGAAACCTAAAGAAATCAGGAGTAACTATATTTATATCAAACAAAATAGACAATGAGCCAAAGACTGTAATAAGAGACAAAGAAGTCACTATACAATGACATAGGGGTCAACAGGAGGATATAACATTTCTACATATTTATGTACCCAACATAGGAGCACCTAAATATACAAAGCATATATTAACAGACCTGAAAGGAGCAATAGAAGTACAATAATATTATAGGGGACTTCAACACATTACTTTCAAAATGTATAGATCATCAAGACAGAAAATCAACAAGGAACTATTGGCTATAAATTACATGTTAGACCAGATGGACTTAAGAGACAAGTACAGAACATTTCTTCTGAGAGCAGCACAATACCCATTCTTCTCAGGTGCATATGAAACATTCTCCAGGAGACGATATATGTCAGACCACAAAAAAAGTCTTAATAAATTTAAGAAGATTGAAATCATATCAAGCATCTTTTCCGGCCACACGAGTATGAAACTAGAAATCAATTACAAGAAGAAAACTGGAAAATTCAAAAAATATTTGGAGATTAAACAACATGCTCCTGGACAACAAATGGGTCAGAGGAGAAATCTAAAAATATCTTGAGACAAATAACAATGGAAATATACCAAAATTTTGGGGATCCAGCAAAAGTAGTTCTAAGAGGGAACTTCCTAGCAATAAAGACCTACATTAAGAAAAGATGAGTATGGGCCGGCCCTGTGGCACAGCGGTTAAGTGCGCACATTCCACTTCAGCAGCCCGAGGTTCACCAGTTCAGACCACAGGTGTGGACATGTCACTGCTTGGCAAGCCATGCTGTGGTAGGCATCCCACACAGAAAGTAGAGGAAGATGGGCACAGATGTTGGCTCAGGGCCAGTCTTCCTCAGCAAAAAGAGGAGGATTGGCAGCAGATGTTAGCTCAGGGCTACTCTTCCTCAAAAAAAAGAAAGATGAGTATCTCAAACAACCTAAGTTTACACCTCAAGTACTTAGACAAAAAAGAACAAACTAAGCCCAAAGCGAGTGGCAGGAAGGAAATAAAAATTAGAGTGGAAATAAATGAAATAGAAATGAAAAAGACAATAGAAAAGGTTAATGAAAATAAGGTCTGAGTTTTTAAAAAGATGAACAAAATAGACACGTTTATCTAGACTTACCAAGAAAAAAAGAGAAAGGCCTCAACTAACTATCTGAAGGAAATGAAAACACTATCTCAAAAAGATACCTGAGCCCCCATGTTCGCTGTGGCATTATTTACAATAGCCAAGACATGGAAACAACCTAAGTGTCTGGTGACAGATGAATGGATAAAGAAGATGTGACATATACATGAAGGAATACTATTCAGCCATGAGAAAGAAGGAACTCCTCCCCGTTGCAATAACATGGATGGACCTGAGGGCACCATGCTAAGTAAAATAAGTCAGACAGAGAAAGACAAATACTGTATGATCTCACTTTTACGTGGAATCTAAAAATAGCAAGCTCAGAAACAGAGAACAGATTGGTGGCTGCCACAGGCAGGGCTGGGGGAAATGAGTGAAGGTGGTCAAAATGTACAAGCTTCCAGCTGTAAGATAAATAAGTTCTGGAGATGTGAGCTACAGTGATAATACCGTGACTATAGGTAACAATATTGTGTTGTATATTTGAAAGTTGCTAAGAGAATAAATCTTAAACGTTCTTATCATAAGAAAAATATTTTTTAACTATGAGCTGATGAATGTTAACTAAAGTCACTGTGGTAATTATTTTGAAATGTATAAAATTTATCTATTTTTTCCAGTTTTATTGAGATATAATTGACAAAAATCGTTACGTTGTCGGGTCTGGCCCCGTGGCCGAGCGGTTGAGTTCGCGCGCTCCGCTGCAGGCGGCCCAGTGTTTCGTTGGTTCGAATCCTGGGCGCGGACATGACACCGCTCATCAAACCACGCTGAGGCGGCGTCCCACATGCCACAACTAGAAGGACCCACAGCAAAGAATATACAGCTATGTACCGGGGGGCTTTGGGGAGAAAAAGGGAAAAAATAAAATCTTTAAAAAAAAAAAAATTGTTACGTTGTATACCTTAAACTAATACAATGTTGTTTGTCAATTATGTCTCAATAAAACTGAAAAATAGATAAATTTTAAAAATAAATAAAAAGCTTCCCATAGAGAAAATACCTGGCTCAGATGCCTTATTGATGATTTCTGCTAAACGTGTAAGGAAGAGCCATCACCAAATATATTCAAACTCTTCCAGAAAATAGAAAAGGAATGTAAACTTCCCAACTCATCCTTTAATGCCAGAATCATCAGATACTAAAAATGTAGAAAGACATTACTGGATGTATAACATAGACCAATATACCTCACGAATATAATATAACAATTATAAACAAAATTTTAATAAATAAAATCTACTAATATAGAAAAAGGATAAGAAATTTTGACTAACAGAGGTTAATTCCATGAATGCAAGGTTATTTTAACATTCGAAAAATCAATTTAATTAACTATACCAACAAATTAAAAAAGAAAAAAATGATCATCTCAATAGATGCAGAAAACTCATTTGACAAAATTCAACATCTATTTCTGATAAAAACTCTCAGCAAAATAGTAACAGAAGGGCACTTAACCTTATAAAGAGCATCTATGAAAAAGCTAGAACTAACATCATACTTAATGGTAGAAGACTAAATGTCTTTCCCCTGTATTAGGAAGAAGACAAGGCTGTCCACTCTTACCAATTCTATTTAGCTTTTGTACTGGAGTTTCTAGGCAGTGGAATACAGCATGAAAAGAATGCCACTCAAATTGGAAAGGGAAAAGTAAAACTGGCATTATTCACAGTTGACATGATTGTTTTTGTAGAAATTCTACAGAAATCTACCCAAAAAAAATCTATTAATAAACTAATAAGTGAATGTAGCAAGATTGCTGGATATGATTCAACATATAAAAATCAATAGTATTTTTATACTTTAGCAACAAATAATCAGAAATCAATTTTTAAATACATTTACAATGGCATTAATATATGAAATACTTAGGAGTAAATCTGATAAAAGATGTGAAAGGCCCATATACTGAAACTGAAACAAACACAAGCAAACAAAAAACGTGGCTGAGAGGAAGTTAAAAAGATGTAAATAAATGGAGAGATATACCGTGTATATGGCCTGGGAGACAATACTATTTAGATGTCAATTCTTCCAAAATTTGCATGTAGATTCATTGTAATCCCAATCAATATCACAGCAGACTTCTTTGTAGACATTAACAAACTGATTTTAAAATTCACTTGGGAATGCAAAGGTCTTAGAATAGCAAAAGCAAATTTAACAAAGAACAAAGTTGGAGCACAACCACTACCTGATTTCATTACTTTCTATAAACCTACAACAACAAAGATAGCATAGCACTGGCAATAAGACAAACAAATAGATCAATGGAACAGAATAGAGACCAGACATATATGGACAACTGACTTTCAACAAAGATGTAAAGTCAATACAACAGAGAAAGGATATTCATTTCAAAATGACTATGAAACAATTAGATATCAATATGCAAAAATAAAAATTAACTTGGATCTGTATCTCTCACCATATCAAAAAACAACTAAAAAATAGATCATAGACCTAAATGTTAAACCTAAAGCTATTAGGAGAAAATATTTACCATCTTGGTTTGGCAAAGAATTCTCAGATTAAGACACAACAAGCACAATCCATAAAAGAATTGATAAATTGAATGTCTTCAAAATCAAAAACTTCAGCTCTTCAAAAGACACTATTAATGAAAAGACAAGCCATGGACAAAGAATCAATATTTCCAAATCAGACATGAGTAGGAGCTACTTCACTCGTCTTTGAATCCTTGAGACCTAGCACAGTACTTGATTACACTAAAAAAAAAATGTAATTTTGAACAAATGACTGGATGTCTGCTCATTAACTCTTAAATAATCCCATGTAGTGGAATGAACACAACGCTGCTGAGCCAGGAGCCTTGGGCTTGAGATTCATTCTGCCAATAAACTAATCTTTGGACATGGGCAGATAACTTAGACAGAAGAAGATTGGGCCAGATGCCTCCTAGAGTCACCTCAGCCCCAACATCCTTGGATCCTGTGACAGCTGCTTCAGGCCCTTGTCATCTAACTGTCCACAGAACACCAACTAATGAGGTGCCTACAAAACTGGGAATAGCCTCCTGATTCTTCTCTTCGCAAACAGGAAGGAGAACCTCTATTTTCTCCTTCCCTGATTTTCCACTTACTCAGACTCACACTAAATTGAAGGAGAAAAGCTGCCCATTTGGTGAAGATTGTCACTGCTTTTACCTCCTGCAATGATGGGCCCAGTTTTCATATAAACCCAGAGAGAATGCCACTCTGTCTCTCTTTCCCGTTCTTCACTATGACTGGCCGGTTCTTGAACTCCACCCCTTCCAACCCCGGAGTCTAGAAGAAGTTAAAGTCTGCAACTTCCAGCCCAGTGACTCATGACTCTGTGAAGAAAGTCCCTGACATCAGCTTCCAGGAACCTCTGTGATGAACTGCAGTTAGCTGTGGCTACCTCCCATGGCCCACTGTGGAGGCCAGGGATGAAGTTCACCCTTTAGCTTCCTCCAAGCAAAGAGCTTGGACTGATAGATTCTTGTGGATCTCTAGTTCAATCCCTCTCTTTTCTTTGACCCACATGTGCAGCACCATCTAATCTGGTCTTGAATTTAATCAAGTTTAAAGGGGCTAAATTTGGACAGAAGCTTCAAGAAACTATCAATTCTTGATCTCCAGCCTCATCTGATTCAATCTTGGAGACCAATCTGGAGCCATAGCAAGCCAGCTTTTGTGTTACACAGACTGTTATATTTATAAGATATTAATAACTGTTCCTCAAAAAAACCAAGCAAACAAACAAAACAATAGAGAGTGAGAGGAATCCACAGTCAAATAACTATGAAAATAAATGGGATTAAATAAAAATAAAATATAAAACAATAAACAGCTTTTTTAATGTATGACTTCTGAGAAACTTGTTAGATGCTAATATACATTATGGGTCTCTAAGAGAAAAATCTACTTAAATAACTACAAACGTGTTCTTATATTGAAAAATTACTTAACAGCTCAGAGAACATAGTGTTCCATGGAACAAAGGTTGATAAATACTAGTAATGAAATCAGACAGGTCTAGTTTTGAATGCTGGCCAGTGCTACCTACCAGAAGTACGGCCTTGGGCAACTTATTTAACCTCTCTAACTGGTGGATGCCTGAAACCACAATAGTATCAAACTCTGAATATACTATGTTTTTCCCTGTACATACATACATACCTATGATAAAGTTTAATTTATAAGTTACAAATACAAAGTCTATAAGTAGGAGATTAACAACAATAAACAGTAATAAAATAGAAAAATTATAACAATATACTGTAATAAAAGAACCTCAGCATACAAGTTTTTTCTTTGCTTATTAACTCAAGAACTCTCACCTTTTCAGTTAAAGGAAGCACTTTATGACTTCTCTTTGGCACATACAAATTGCTAGCATCACTACTCTTGCACCTTGGGGCCATTATTACGTAAAATAAGGATTACTTGAACACAAGTGAAAGTTGATCTGATCACCAAGACAGCTACTAAGTGACTAGCGGGCAGGTAGTGTATACCACATGGATACGCTGGACAGAGGGATGATTTACATCCTGGGTGGGAGGGAGCAGGACTGTGCACAACTTTATCACGCTCCTTAGAACGATGCACAATTTAAAACTTATGAATTGTTTATTTCTGGAATTTTCCATCTAATATTTTCAGATTGTGTTTGACCATGTGCAACTGAAACTGTGGAAAGCAAAATCCTGGATAAGGGGGAGCTACTGTACTGACTAAAAGGTCAAGTTCAGAGCTTTCCTATCAGTCCATTCCTAAGGGCGATCCTGAGCTTCCTGCTAGAGTTTCAGGAATAAAATACATCAGGTGCCAAAAGGCCTTTAATAATCCTTTGCTTGTTTGACTTTTTGTAAATACCTCTTAAAAATAGTTTTGTGTACCCTTTGTAAAAAAATACAAAAAATAAAGAAAGTACAGAGGAGAAAGCATAAAATCTTCTGAAACCCCACCTCCCAGAGATGACCACCATTAACATTTTTGGTGAATATCTTCCAGACATTTCTCCACATAGGTTCCTCTATATACAGATCTATTTACCAATTTACATAGAAGAGCACGGCATTCATAAAGATAGTCATTGTGTTCCTATCCCCTCCTACACAGAGCCTGTGGAAGTCTTTGGTTCATCAGTGAAGAACGTTAGGGCCTTGATTAATAACAATTTTTTCTAAACAGGAAAGAAACTGTTCTCCAAGAAAGCCCTCAAATTAAGGCCCTCACACCAAAATAAATTTAGATAGATGATAGAGTTTGCCAAACCCTGTGAAGTGCCAAGTTCTTCATAGAAACATATCTTATTTGTAATCCTCATATCAGCCCTGCAACTTAGGTGTCAATTTCTTTGCAAACAAGAAATATGACTCAGACTGCCTGCATAACTGGCATAAGATCACGCAGCTAATAATCAGCAAAGACGGGGCATAGGCCCATATCTTTCAGCCACCAAAGCCCAGGCCCCTTCCACTGTCCCAGGCCCCAGTTTTGTGCCTCTCACTTCCCAACTCAACTCACTTGTCGCAATGTGATGAGTCTCCAGGAGGACTCCTCTCTTTCAGTTTGAAACTCTGTGAGCGGTGGCTGAGAAGGGACGGGGTTATGTATGCATGTCTCTTTGAGGGAGCAATTGTGGGGGAAGAGGTGATAGTAAAATAAAACAAAACCAAACCATCAACTTATAAGCATTAGTTTCCTGTCATCTCTCCATCACTTCGTCAAAGGGATGTGTCTGTCATCTTATTCCTCCTTGAAATTGTGGTCTGGTGAAAATTCTTTCATTTCAAGGCTCCTTTTGTGGGAGAGAAATTAATGATTTGTAGAAGAGAGAAAGAAGAAAGAAGCAAAGAGAGAAAAAACGAGGAAAGACAAATCCAGATGATCTTGGAGGCTCATTTCCTTCCCTTTGGAAGCGTAGAAAGATAATAGTTCAACAGAAAAATTATAGATGCTACTGGTAGCTGACCTGGGACAGGAACTTTTATAACAAGGCCGCTCTCTAAATCAGGAACAGTTACATGAAACAGTTATTACTATTGCAGAGTCAGTAAACTAGGGGTTCTTTGTCCTTACCTTAAAGATATGTGGAACTTGGCAGCGGAGGGTCCCTGTCAGAGAGGCCTGTCCATGGTGCGTGCAAGCAAGCTATGCTCAGTGTGAGTAAGGCTCTGTGTGACATAATGAAAGCCACTTCTGTGGTATCAAAAGTTTGAATAACCTGAATCTAGTCATAAGAAAACATCAGACAAACACAAACACAAATAAAGAACATTTTAAAAAGTAACTTGCCTATACTCTTTAAAAATACCAATGTCATGAAACACAAAGAAAGACTCAGGAACTGTCCCAGACAAAAGGAGACTAAAGAAACATGACAATTAAAAGCAATGTATGATCAGAGATTTCCTTTTGCTATAAAGAATATTAATGGGGCAGTTTATGGAATCTGAATAAAATCTATAGATTGTTAATAGTATTATATCAGTGCTAATTCCTGATTTTGATCATTGTAACATGGTAATGTGAGAGAATGTTTTTGTTTGTATAAAATACACCCTAAAGTACTTAGGGGAAAGGATATCACATCAGCAATTACTCTCAAAGGAGAAAGCCAGGGAAGGATAAAGAGAATGTGGTAAAATGTTAATATTTGGGAAATCTGGGTGAAGGGGGTTCAGAAATTCTTGGTACTCTTTCTGCAACTTTTTTGTAAGTCTGAATTTTTAGCAAAATTAAAAGTAGAAAAAAAGAATTGAACATGAGTAAACGATCTACAGGATTTTGATCTCAAAATTATTACAACTCAAGTCTCTGATGGTGTAAATACTGAGATTCTATAATACCTATTTTTAGAACAAACCATTGGGTAACTCTTTAATGCCTCTGTTTTTCCTGATACAGAGTCAATGTTAAGCCATGAGTTCAAATTTACTTGAACAAATTTTAAAAGATGTGAAGTATCAAAATCATTTCTCACCCCTATTTCTCAATCTAGCTCTTCCAAAATAGGAAATGTCAGATGCAGTTGACAAATTAAATATATAACTTGCTAGCATATTGATTTCAGATTAATTGGATTTATAACTAAGTTGTCTTTTTATGTTTGCTTATGTTAAAATGTGCTGGAAGTTTCTTTAAATAGAACACAGTCTATTTAATAAGAAGTCTATAAGAAAAGGGAGAATAGCCTAGTGCGGAAGAAAGAGATTCCATAGAGAATCAGAAAACATTCTAAATAACTAGTTAAGTAATTTTATGACTTTGGACAAGTCACCATACCTGAAAAATAATCAGATTGGAATGTTATAATAATAGCTAATATTTATTGGGCTCTCCCTATGAGTTGGACACTTTATTTGAACCTAAATTATCTCTAAGTTTCCTTTACGGAAGAACATTCTATCACTTGGAATATACTGCTCTTATTTTAAATGATTATAGAAATGTATCCTTGTGGGATCTTTTCTTTCACAACAATTCTTGGCCATAGCTATGATATATCAATGCTACTGCTTGGGTAGGAACTCTATTGTGTGCTGGTGAAAAGGGACAAGAATAGAGGGCTTGCCTCTATATCCCAACACGAAGATCCACAGCCTCCGCTCTAAGTGCTCACCCACTGGCTTTGGAAAGGCATTTTCTTCCTATTTTCCAGAGCCTACTTACAGACAACCTTCCAAAACTGAATGCCCTACTTCTAGCTGTAATCCTCTTCTCTTCCACCCCTACATCCACCCCAGAAGCGCGCTTGACACAGCTGTGTGGTTTCTCTGTGTTAACTTGCTTCAGCGCTCTGCACCTGCAGTGGTAGCTGGGTCCTGGAGCTTCCTGAGGGCAGATGCCCAGTCTCTAAGCCCAGGGTGATTTTCGCACATTGAATGCTCACTGAGTACCGGAAGTGCTGTGGGCTGACTAATGTAGGAACACAAACCAAACCACTGCAACTAAATCAACACAGCATTTCCTGGAACAGAGCTGAAGGCGAATGGCTGTAATCTTACAGAAAGCTACACCCTTCCCTCTAATCCAGGAGAAAATCTTGGTTGAGGAGGAAGAAATCAGCCTCTTCACCCTCATTTCAGGCCACATCCCATCAATTCTGGCATGTGGACCTCTCAGGGGTAGCCCCACCCAAGGTTAGGCCTAGGACCTGCCGGGTTAGTGATCTCACCATCCACTTTCAGGTGCTGGGGTTCCAGAACCAAGTAGGAGAAAGGGATTTCCATTTCCTGTGGTCCTACAACCATGACTTGTTATACTTCAGTCTCATTTGCTTACTCTCATTCCTAACATGCCTGGAAGTTTGCATTTGATTTTGCGTATACTGTGCCCTGTCTGGAAGGCCATTACTTGCATGCTCCATAACAAACTCATACCTCTTTGAAAATGAACGCAAGTAGTCACCTCCCCTCCCAGGGAGTCTTTGGCACACTCCTAAACTCCTCCAACATTTTGTGCTCACTCTTCCTCTGTTATAGAAAAGATCACTTTGTCTTATATTTGTGCATTGCTGTGTCTGTCCTCCACACTAGACTCTACAAACACGTTGAGATTGATAACCACATCAGCTATCTTTGTGTCTCCAGCACTTAGCACAATTCCTAGCCACTGGTATGTTTTGGGGTGGGAGTGAGGAAGAGGAACAGGCCTCAGCTTCAGAGTCTGAAGCCCTCTGGACAGTCAGAAGTCGACCTGAGGACATAAGAAACTAAAGACCAGCAGAGTTTGACCTTTCCAGTTTGTGCCTCTCATTAATTACCAAAGATGAGGTCACTAAGGCAATGGAAGCTGTGAAGGCATGGACTTTGAATCCTTCCCTGTGGCTATAAAGGTACCCAATCCTGTCATTTAAATGCTAAATACTCTTAACTGGCCCACACAGGAAATATGACAGGAAATCACACTTCAGCTCAGCCTCTGCTCTAGTTCAACCACAGTTTCAAAATAGTGCAGATTCCGGTGGAGGTTGAGAAAGCAAAACTTTGCTCAGCCAACAGCTAAGACTCCGCTTTTGCTCAGTTCTCTTCCAAATCATTTGCATATATATCTGATGCCTCTTATCTCCCATGGTAGTTCTTTAGGGGCAGGACTATTTGGTGGACAAATATCCTTCTTCTACCTTGACCCTCCCCTGCCCCAATAGTATTTTCCAAAGCACAGTGCCTGGCCCCAGGAGGCACTTAACCTGATTATTAAATTAACTCATTAAAAACTCTGGTCTTAGCCTGGCCCAGTGGCATGGCGGTTAAGTTCGCACGTTTTGGTGGTCTGGGGTTCATCGGTTCAGATCCCGGGTGTGGACCTACGCACTGCTTGTCAAGCCATGCTGTGGTAGACATCCCACATATAAAGTAGAGAAAGATGGGCACAGATGTTAGCTCAAGGGCAATCTTCCTCAGCAAAAAGAGGAGGATTGCCAGCAGATGTTAGCTCAGGGCTAATCTTCCTCAAAAAAAAAAAAAAATCTGGTCTTTATTTTTAAATTCAAGGCCTAATAGCCCCGGAGGTGCTTTGGGAATCTAGAGCTCTCTGGCTCATTCCCATCCTTCATTGTTAGGTAAGTGAGTGTGGTCCTAAGGGACTTTCTTTTCCCCTCCAGGGCATAATCAGGTGAGATTCTTGGAGGTCATGGAAAGAGAAAGCTCTGATCTAGTTTCCTGTGGTGACCAGATCTCCAGTAACTACTATGGGGTCACAGAAACCCAGGACCAAAGCTTGGCTATCACTTTGAGTCCATGAGACCTCAATCATTAGTTATGGGACATGAATTAGAAATCTTTGCAATATCGAGTTTTGTTAGTTGGTGCATTTTATATTATATTTATCTATATTGATGTTTTGTACACCAAGGACAAGTTTACTTGGGGGAACCCTAAGGATCACAATGTTCTTCCTGCCCTTTGAAAACAATCAATCTAAGCATCACTTAGAAGTATCTAGATTTCGCCTCTCGAAATACAGGTACTGGGCACGTCCTGAGTTCTTGTCTGAGCTGGGGGTTGCGATTTGTAGCTATTGTTCCATTTAGTGGCTGTGAGGAATCACAGTGAGATTCACTAACTTTACTTTTGAAAATTTCTCAAGTGAAAAAGACCTGCATCTCACAGCTGCCTTTCTAAATGGCTCCGGCTGTTGGTTGTCTCCTCATTTTAACATCACAAAACCAGTCTTCTGAAGACCAGAGCATGTAAGAAATCTCCCCAACTTCATCTCGCACACAAATGTCCAGGCATCAGCAATGACTATACACAGAAATTCAAGTTCTGAGGCAACTTAAGCACGTGAATGCCCTGACCCAAACTGATATCAGATACTGTAATTGGAAGCTGGTCAATTAAAAGTGTTTCTGGCCTGATTGCCTGTTGAAGGTTACTAGGATCTTACTGATCTTTTTACTTCCTACACTAAAGATTTGTGAAACAGGCATAGTAGGACATTTTAGGGTTGCTAGAGAGAAGTCTACAGAGCCTCCTAAGATACTCTATCCCACATAATATGGTTCGGGTCTTTGCTCTCAAAGCAGATTAAAATGTCACCAGTCTTACCTTTTGCAAGCACTTCTCCTCAGTCGTTTAGACAGAAGTGGTGATTATTCTTGCGTTGGCTGCGACAAGGCTGGTAACACGGATGTCTGGGGCTATTTGTGTAGAAGGAGAAATGAAAGAGGAATAAGTGTGATCACACTGTGACGACAGAAAGTCCAGAAAAGGAGAAGGAGGAAGTGAGGCTGGGCCCACCCTCTTTAGCCTCAGTTACTATCTTTCCCCTGTGGCTTTTCAGATGTTTACTCCCACGAACCACCCAAATATCTAAACTGGTTTCTGTGAAACACAAGAAAACTCAAAGAGCAAGTTGGTTCTGGGGCTAATCTGTGAGCCCTGATGGGTTCTGGGGTGATTTTGGTGTTGACTTTTCTCCAGGAAAAGATAGTGCTTCCTTAATCAAGGTGACACCTCAGAATTACCTGGATCTGTTCAAAAAGAAGTAAACCTAGCCCTACCACCAGAGTTTCCCATTCAATATTTTAAAACGTTTTCTAGGACTGAGACTTAGGAATGTCTCCTAAGCCACTCCACCTTCTCCCTACCCTCCCTCCAGCTGCCTTCTTTAAAATCTTTGGTCTCCAGTTTGATCAGGTGACTATCTTCAGACTTCTGTGTCTCAGAAGCTGGACTGTCCTTATGTAAGGGTGTTGTCAAGGGCAAACCTCAAGGCACAATCCAAAGGACACTTGTAGAAATGATTTGGTTAGTAGAGGGAGCCCCATATTTAGAGCCCAAAGACCTGGGTTTCAGTCCCAGTTTTATCTCTGTTGGATGTGAGACACTAAGCAAAGCTCAACTTTCAGCTTCAATTACATTAATAGTAACATCTAATAATAATCCTACTAGAGAGTTACTGTTATATCCCCATTTACAGATGATAAAACAGAGGCTCAAAGAGGTCAGACAATTTGCCCAAGATTACACAACTAAGAAGTACCAGAGCTGGTGATGTGGGCTCAGCAAGCTGAGGAGTCGAAAGAAAGATTTCTTGGACTCTCAAGGTCTGGTAGTAGTGCCCCTTTATTCAGAGAATGGCATGGGGACAGGACCCATAGGTAGTGAAGAGCTGCAATGTGTTGAAGGTTAGGGCTAAATTTATAAGGCATAGGTAAGTGAGTTATTTTTTACCAGACAAAGGAGAAATCATGTAAAAAAGTCGTTACAATGGTATCAGTGCAGGTGGAATCTGGTTATCGGGTGGTCGTATAACTTTGGATACGAATCAGGTCAGGACGTCCTATGTGAGATATATAAGAAGATGATATAGATCGGTATGTAGGCCAGGACGCCTTGGGCTTCTCTCCCTGGGGCAGCCTTGATCCTCATCAGTGGGACTCAAATTCAAGACCACAAGAGAATGCTATTTTAGAAATACTGTGAGCAGTAGATTTTGAAAAATATGTTTCTATTTCTCACTCTGCTGTATCTACTGGGATTCTCTTAGATTGAAAGGGTCAAGAGACTAAGTGATAACCCCAATGGATTCCCAGCCAGCTGTCAAATGTGGAACTGACCACTGAGCCACAATATTTTCATCTGATAAATGAAGAGAGGGATACTCTCTCCAGTGCTTGACTTAGCCATGCTTCTGGGCAAGCTGGTGCTCTCTCTTCCTTCACCCTGAGACATCCAGATTCTGGAATAACTCCCACAAGGGCTGGCTCATGGGGAAAGCTGAGTTAAAGAAGAAAAAGATTTTTACAAGGGAGTTAGTCAGTCCTTAATGTTCTCTAAGCGGAGAATATGGTATGTATAGTATGCAGATTTCCCCAAACATATTCGATCATGGAACAGTGTGTGTGCGCGTGTGAGTCTGTGTGTGTATGTGTATGGTTTTTCTCAGGGAACAATTTTTCAGCATAACTACACCTTAGGAAACGCTGTTATAAACTTTCCTCTCATCTGCTGGCGTCAGTCTGAGGAATAATTGCCCCTCACTTGGAGCTGCTGTCATGTCGACAGGCCCCTGAAGTGGAAGAGCTGAGGAAAGATTTCTCGCTTGACTCACATTTTCTATCTCACTCATCCCAATGGCTTCAACTAGTATCACTCTGTGCCAAAGATTCACAAATCTCTATGCACAACCTGATCTCTCATTTGAACTCCACACCCGCACCTTAAATCCAGTATCCATAATTCAGTTTAGTAAACTTTGCAGGCTCCCACTCAAGCCTGCTCCTCCTCGGTATTGACCGTCTCAGGGAAAGGCCTGACTGACCTCCCAGTTGCCCAAGTCAGAAACCAGGCATCCTCTTAGACTACTCTCTCTCCCACACCCCCACCTATTATCAACCACGAAGTCCTATACATCATACCTTTGCCTAAGTGTCTCAAATCAGGCCATTTCTCTCCAACTCCAGAGCCATTACACTAATCCTTATCTCTCACCTGGGTTACTGGATTCCAGCCTCCTTCACGATCAGCTTGGAGATTTTCTCACTCAGCCCCAAGGAGGAGAGGCTTTTAAAATACAAATTTAATCGTGTTACTTCCCAGCTTAAAACTCTTCAATGGCTTCTCATAGTTTTTAAGCAGCTCCTGTTAATTCCTAACACTCTCAGCTGGCTACTCCTTCCCCACCCCCACCCCCACCCCCGTGGTCTTGCTGCACTGGACTGAATTCCTTTATGTTGCTTGAATAAATCAATCTTGTTTTCCCTCTCTCTCTCCCTGCTGTCTCTGGAATATCCTCTCATCTCTTCACCTGACTAATTTCTACACATTCTCCACATCTTATTTCCTCCAGGAAACCTTCCAAATGGAACAGGGTACTCTTGCTATGTGCTCCCATTGCCCACAGGCATCCTTC
Organism: Equus asinus; assembly: GCF_041296235.1. NCBI lineage: Eukaryota > Metazoa > Chordata > Mammalia > Perissodactyla > Equidae > Equus > Equus asinus. Next base: position 43,142,343 of record NC_091805.1, on the reverse strand, counting down.
TATCATTCACGCTTTTATAATTGTCTGTCTTCTGTATAGACTCAAAGCTCTGTAGGTAGGTTCTGTGTTGCTCTGCGTATGTTGAATGATTGTGTCTGACACATAAGAGGTGCTCTATAAATGTTTACATAGCTTCGAGTAGCATGAGGCCTGAAAGTTATGGGAACTGGACATTTGGGAAGGGGAGAGAGACTAGGAGAAAGAGGGATAAGCATGGGGAAAATCTATGGGGGGAGATCTTAGGAATATCAAGAAGAATACCTCAAGACAAGTATTTCTCACAGCAGAAATGGATGACCATTTTAATAGAGAGAAGTTGTCCTTTGATGTACGCTTCTCCATCATGCCAAAGGGAAGGGTTGGTCCAAGTGCTTGACAACCAGAGCTGACTATGGGAATCAAGGAAGAGTAGAGAATTATATATTCACCTAGTCCCAAACCTTCAAGTTTTTGTTGAGAACTAATGCTGTTTCTGACAATCACATGTTTGCAATCCATTTGGAGGGACAAGGGAAAAAACCAAAGAACAAGACAATGTTAGTACAACCTACGTTGTTGAATAATCTAGAAGAACGCTCAAAAACTTTGAAAAAACTAAATTAGAAAAGGGGTTTAGCAGAAGCTCCAACTCATGTTTTGGTCTTCTCTGCGTGGTATATTGATGAAGCACCGTAGGTGATAATGGAACCTGGGAGTTTAGGAGACTTGAAGCTGGCCACACAAGGAGCAGGAATACAAGTTATTGATGCCCCATGATCATGCAAAGTTACCTGCCAAAATGCATCTTAAATGGACAAAATATACATGGAGAGATCAGTGGGTCCCCAATGAGGCCGTTTTTTAAAGGCATTTTAGGTGAGTGAGTCTGTTTTTGTCATTGGAAAATAGTCACTATTGAAATACAAGAATACAGATAGAATTTCCAAGCTTTTTTCAGCAAGTTACCTAAGTATGCAAAAATATTAGAGTTCAGAAGGCATAGATGTTTGTGTAAATTAAATTTAATCTCTCTAATCAGAGATTAAAGTTAACTAGTACCACCTTGGATTTTGCTTATGGACTCTAAAGTTAGAGTTTTGAAGACAGTACAACAGAGCATCATTTTTCTTTTTTTGAGGAAGATTGGCCCTGAGCTAACATCCATGCCAATCTTCCTCTACTTTATATATGTGATGCCTGCCACAGTACGGCTTGACAAGGGGTGCATAGGTTCACACCCAGGATCCAAACCGGCAAACACCAGGCCACCAAAGCAGAACGCACGAACTTAACCATCACGCCACCAGGCCGGTCCCCAGAACATTGTTTTTAAGTAGAAAATTTTTCATGCAATTTGATTCTAATTATAATTTGTTTCTTAGAAATAAATATGAGTGCTTAAAATTCTAACGTTTGGCTTCATATCGTTTGGATATTTCTGGAGCTTCAAAAAACCATTAATATTGAGAGATGAATTAAAAATCTGGGTTTCAGAAATTAGATACGTATTATCTAAAGCCCATATCATTCCTAGGATCTAAATGAAGTAGCTATAATATATCATAGACATTATGTAAAAAAGTGCCAAACTGTTTAGCAGGTGGCATCTGGGACAATGGTCCCAGTAAGGGACTGCCATGAATGCAAGTTTGCCAATCCGTGTCATACTGGATTAAGCCCCAAAGTCAAAGCAGTATCATTGTTGGTTATTGTAGCTATAATAAAAGAAAATTCTGTCTGGGGCTGGCCCGGTGGTGCAGCAGTTAAGTGTGCACATTCTGCTTCAGGACCCTGGGGTTTGCTGGGACGGATCCCAGGTGCGGACATGGTACTACTTGGCAAGCCATGCCATAGTAGTCAGCCAACATATAAAGTAGAGGAAGATGGGCACGGATGTTAGCTCAGGGCCAGTCTTCCTCAGCAAAAAAAAAGGAGGATTGTCAGATGTTAGCTCAGGGCTAATCTTCTTCTTCAAAAAAAAATACTGTCTTAGTCCATTGAGCTGCTATAACAAAAATACCATAGACTGGGTAGTTTATAAACAACAGAAATTTATTTCTCACAGTTCTAGAAGCTGGGAAGTTCAGAATCAAGGTGCCAGCAGATTCAATGTCTAGTGAGAAGCCACTTCCTGGTTCACAGACAGCCATCTTTTCTCTATGTCTTCACATGGTGGAAGAGGGCAAGGGAGCTCTCTAGGATCTCTTTTATAGGGGCACTAATCTCATTCATGAGGGCTCCATCCTCATGACCTAACCATCTCCAAAAGTCCCCATCCACTAAAACTGTCACATTGGGGATTAGGTTTGAACATATGAATTTGGGAGACACAAACATTCAGTCTATAGCACATACCCAGAAGAGAAACTGAATTATGGAATGTTAGAGCTAAGAGTACGACATAATAGAAATAACAGAGGGTTAGAAACCAGAAGACACTCACAGAGATACTTTGAGGAAGTCTTTTAACATCTTTGAGTCATAGTTTCTTCATCTGTACTGCAGGGACAATTTCTACTTTATAGCTAAGTGAGGACCAAATGAGAAACTATGTGGAAAAGCTTTATAAAGTTTAAAGTACGATGTGAATATTAGTTACTATTCTCAGTACAGCATATTCCTTAGAAAACACCTAGCCAGTCTTCAGACTTTTTAGACTCAGATCCTGAGACCTAAAGCACTTAAGAGATTTGCCACAGGTCTCTCAGCTAGATAGGAACTAAGCAGATACCATGACCCTCAGCTCATTTGATGGTTACAGGAATAGTCAGACCCCAGGAGGGTCTGGGGATCCCCTTGTGGTCCCCAGATGGAGTGATGTCCTTATGCTGCACACTCTTGATTTTTGCATGAAAATTGTGACTCTCTCCTATTAAGGTCCCATCTTCTTTCAGCTCAAGTGGGTGTGGATCAGTGAGAAGCCACCAAGATCGTACGACTGTGCCGAAATTAGGTAGATTTTCTTGTAATGCTGCCTGAGCTCACAGAGAGCAGGGTAACAGGTCTCTCTGAAGACCCAGCTACTCCATGTGATGGCAGGAGTGGCTGCAACCTCTTCCCCTGACCTCCATTCAGTTTTGTCTGTACGTCTATTGCCCTTAATATCCATCAGCAAAAGACTGCACAGCTCTGGGACCAGAAGCAGAGACTTATCGATCATCACTTTGCAGTCCGTTTACTTCTCCTCAGAAGGGGTCTAAGTCTGTGGATGACAAAACCTCAGGAGTGGTTAGGAGGCTAACTCATCCTGAGCCTCAAAGAACAAACATGGCTGGGTGTGGCCATGCTAACTGGGAGTATCCGGTGCCCCACAAGGACAGGCACCTTTGATAAGTCCAGAGAACTTATTGGCAAGTGCTGCCTTGTGCTCAACTTTAGAAGAGAAGTCATTTACAGAGATTGAGGCTTAAAAAATACAGTGCAAGTAACTATGACATACAAAACCATCTACAGAAGCTCATTATCCTGGAAGCTATGGCCTTTCTGAACACCCTCTCCTTATTCTCCTCTCAGTCAAGGCACACCAACTGTCCTTGACCTTACAGGACATAAATTAACCCAAACATGACCTCAGTGTTTTGTATTTTTTTTTTTTGACAGAAAAAATAAGAGAAGCTATAATGAAAGGAAAGGTGTAGTAAAAAAAAAAAGTGGTTTGTGTATGTGTGTATTTACATATATAGCAGCAAAAGTCTTTATTCAAATGAAGTTTTAAATGGAACAGAAATAAATAAAATAGATAAAAGCAGAACTACTCAGGGAGCACAGAGGTGGGGCTCAGAGACTGCGCATCCTTTTCTCCACTCTGGTGGCTTCTTAGGCACATTCGCCCAACTTGAAGGATAGAAAATCACTGTCCAGGTGGCCAGATCCTGGGGTCCCTTGTAGGGCTGGGGTTTATTTTTAGTTGTTGGACCAGGGCCGTGGCTCCTCCAGTCCTGCAGGCCTCACTAACTTGGAAAGGGACTTTCCTGGCCTCTTGTTTTATTACCATGTCTCAATGGAAATGGGAAGCCATTTCAACACCCAACATCTTCCCTTCCCCATTTTGGAGGCTGGGAGCTGTGGCTTCCTACAGAAGGAATAGTGGGGAAATATTCCCCCCAGCTGATAGAAATTGTGCTGGCCATAGATATCCTGACGCTTTGTTACTCACCTCGAGGCTGTAAACTTGGAGGTGCAGTGGGGGTCTTGGGGCTGGTGGGGAATGTCAAGGGCTCTGGCATGTGCTGTGATACACTACACTCTCTCCTAGCCAAATATAACAAAGTGGTGATCCTACAAGCAATGCTGGTGTATACAATGGGAGTTCCTTATGTGTTTCTGGGCAAGGAGAAAAGCCACTGAGTTGGTAGGTGGTGTGGTATAGGGGAGAGAGGCCTGGACTCAAATGGAAGAGCTGGGTTCTAGCCTTTGCTCTATAATTACAGAGGGATAGTCCACTCAATCCCCTAGGGGATCACTTCTCTATCTGTGAAAGAAGATAGACCAGATAATCCATGCATTCTCTCCAGGCCTTAAAAATTTTGAATATTTGTAAGTTTCTAGAATCAAAAATGAATTCCTATGACATTAGTTTTGGCTAGGATTTGGTGCAGAAGGTGGAAGCTGGAAGAAGAGTTACAAGAGCAGCCATTTACTGAACTCTTCCTATGGGTCAGACAGGGCACGCTGCATGTTCTCACTTAGTGGCAGTGTGAGGTAGGCACGGCATTTCCTCCTTTACTAGAGAAAGGCTAAGGGCATAACTTGCCCAAAGCACACTGCTAAAAAGAGGCAGAGCCTGAATTAAACACTTTCCCATGACACAAAAGCCTGCTCTCCTATCCAGCTTCCCCCAGAGCTAATCTGACATCAACAGTTGCTGCAGCTGAGCCACCTGCAGATAACCGTCAGCTGACAACTTTTACTTTCACCAGGAGTAGCCCAAGATTATCTCACACTGCTTTCCTAGTTTACAAGAGGAGAAAGACAAGGCAATTCTCTCTTCATGAAGCAAAGTCTGACAATGTTTTCAGACACCGAGCACAGTCTCATATGTGTTGTTTCCCAGACAGGGTTTTCAGTAACTTCCATGAATGGCAAACATAATCTCTTTGCTTAACTCAAAAAAAGAAGAAAGCTTCAGGAGAAAAGTTAAGGCAAGAGATATTCCTATCCTCAGCACTGAGGGAGTGTAATTGGAGGAGCAAGACAAGGAGGCAGGCAGCGCATCTGAGTGTGCAACGCTGACTTCAGCTTTTCTACTCTAAAGTCAACTCAGCTCTTTAGAGTTGCAAAGAACAAACACAGGCCCACCACACACTATGTTCTAACTACTGAGAGCATGTGCCAGCAGGAAGGGGAGTGAGGACAAGCAGAGCCTGGCAGAAGGAGGCAGCACCCAAATACCAAGCCCCAGCTTCCACCTGAGCCTGCCGCTACAGCAGTATGGGAGATGGAGCAAAGCAGATGCTGTCATGGGTCCTTTGCCTTGCCTCATCTCCCCAAACCTTCGATTCCCACTTCTAAATCCCAGAGGGCAAAGTATTAGATTAGTAGATTTGCCTAGGTCAAATCTACTCCAGAGAAAGGAACTGAAACTCCGTATTCTTTTTTTTTCAAGATTTTATTTTTCCTTTTTCTCCCCAAAGCCCCCTGGTACATAGTTGCATATTTTTAGTTGTGGGTCCTTCTGGTTTCAGCATGTGGGATGCCGCCTCAGTGTGGCTTGATGAACAGTGTCATGTCCCTGCCTAGAATCCAAACCAGCGAAACCATGGGCCGCCGAAGCAGAGTGCACGAACTTAACCACTCAGCCACGGGGCCGGCCTCTGAAACTCCATATTCTTGATGCATAATTAATATCTTATAATTATTATTACTATTATCATTTTTAAATAAGTTTATTTTTTGCAGTAGTTTTAGGTTCTTAGCAAAATTGAGCAGAAAGTACAGAGAGTTCCCATATATCCCCTGGCCATACACTTGTGCAGTCTCCCCTACTATCAACATCCCACACCAGAGTGGTATATTATTTATAATCAATGAACCTAAATTGACACATCATTATCACCCAAAGTCCACAATTTACGTTTGAGTTCACTCTTGGTGTTGTATGTTCTATTGGTTTTCACAAATGTATAATACCATGTATCTTCTATGGTAGTACCATACAGAACAGTTTCACTGCCCCCAAATCTTCTGTGCTCTGCTTATTCACCCCTCCCCCCACCCTAACTTTTGGCCACCTCTGATGTTTTTACTGTCTCCGTTGTTTTGCTTTTTTCAGAATGTCAAATAGTTGGGATCATATAGTATGTAGTCTTTTCAGATTGGCTTCTTTCACTTAGTAAAATGCATTTAAGTTTCCGCCATGTTTCTCATATTTTGATAGCTCATTTCTTTTTAGTGCTAAATAATATTCTATTGCCTGGATGTACCACAGTTTATTTTTCCATCCATTTACTGAAGGACATCTTGGTTGCTTCCAAATTTTGGCAATTATGAATAAAGCTGCTATAAACATCCATGTGCAGTTTTTTGTGCAAATATAAGTTTTCTCAACTTATTTGGGTAAATAAAAACGAGTGAAATTTCTGAATCATATGGTAAAAGTATGTTTAGTTTTATACGAAACTTCCAAACCGTCTTCCAAAGTAGCTGTACCATTTTTCATTCCTACCAGCAATGAATGAGAGTTCCTGTTGCTCTACACCCTTGTGAGCATTTGGCGTTGTCTGTGTTCCAGATTTTGGCCATTCTAATAGGTGTGTAGTGGTCATCCTGTTATTTTTAATTTTGAATCACAAATGTGGTTTTACATTTGTATATGTAGTTTAGTTATTTGATTAATGTTTGTATTCCCTTTATAAACTGTGAGTTCAGTGAGAGCAGGGGCTGCCTCTGCTTTTGTTAATTTTATCACTTATATGTAGCATAGTGCCTTGAACATAATAGACCCTCAATGAATATTTCAATGAGTGAGTGACCAGCCTCATCAACTCATTTTGAAGGTGAACTTTTACACAAGGATCCAGGTCTACTGAAGATAGTGGAGCAGAATCCGACCTGCTTAGACCATTCCTATGACACCAGCTCACCTGAGGCTGTCAGAACTCGGCAGTCTCCACAGCCATAGTCAGAGGCATCTGGGCATCTGGCTTTGGTAGTTCCTGGTTTAGGCAGTTGTCTTTATGCAAATTCTAAATTATTCAACCCACTTCACCATCCCTTGGCCAGACACAGCTCTTTTCCTTTTTGCTTCATCTGAGGAAAGCAGACTTCTTACTCAAGCACTTCTTTAGGGTTTCGTGGATGTCCTTGTTTCTCAGGCTGTAGATGATGGGGTTGAACATGGGTGTCAGGATGGTGTAGAGCAGAGAGAACCCTTTGTGCAAGAGTTGGGAAGAGTTGGCTGAGGGCATGAGGTATGTGCCAATCAGTGTCCCATAAAACAACGTGACCACCGTGAGGTGGGAGGAGCAGGTGGAGAAGGCCTTTTGCCGACCTGTGCCAGAGGGAATTCTTAGGATAGCAACAAGAATGCAGGAGTAGGAGGCCATGATGAGGAGAAATGGGACCAGAGTCACTGCAGAAGAGGTGGCATAGGCAATGGTCTCAGTCAGTGAGGTGTCCATGCAGGAGAGATGGACCAGAGGGGTGAAGTCACAAAAGAAGTGATCAATTTCATTGGGTCCACAGAAGGTTAGTTGAGACAGTAGGACCATAGTGATTGCTGTGAGGAAGAAACAGCAGAGCCAAGAGCTGGCAGCCAGCCTCGTGCAGAGGGGGCCAGTCATGAGGATGGGATAGTGGAGAGGTTGGCAGATAGCCAGGTATCGGTCATAGGACATCACAGCCAGCAAGAGGCACTCTGTTGCAGCCAGGGATCCAAAGAAGTAGAATTGTGTCAGACAGCCAGCTACAGAGATAGTTTTCTGTTCAGCTATGACGATCAGCAACATCTTGGGAACAATGTTGGAGGTATACCAGATCTCCAGAAAGGACAAATTCACCAGGAAGAAGTACATGGGGGTGTGGAGGTGATAGCTGACCAAAACTAGCAAGACAATGAGGATGTTTCCAGAAACAGTTAACATGTAGAAAACTAAAAATATCATAAAGAGGAAAATATTCAGCTGTCGGACGGAAGAGAATCCTCGAAGCACAAATTCCACTATAGTTGTCTGGTTTTCCCAGAGTGAGATCGCCATGCCTTGGCTGCCCTACACACCCAGTGGTAAAACACGCCAAATGCAGGAAGTTCTAGCTCACACACAAACACGGGCTGACAGCAGATGACTTTCACTCCCCACTTAGGTTTTTGAAGTTTTTTATTTGAGTTGAGGAGTATCTTCTTTCTTTTTACAAGGCCTAAAATGGGAAAGAAAAGAATTTGCAGTAAGAACTTATGAGCACCTCAATCCCCCTTCTTCTCTTATCTATTTCTTCACTTCATCAGGAGCAATGTCAGGCTTTGGGGAAACCAGGAAATGGAAGAAAGGGGAAGAAGAGGGGAAGGAAGAACAAAGGAAAAAGAAAGGGAAGAATCACCTGATCTACCCTTATCCTGAATGTACTATGATAGCCTGGGGAATTATGGGAAGAAATGAAGGAGATCCAAAAGGAAGATGAACACATTCCAGAGGGTTTATGAGCTCTCAGACAGGATCTAGCAAATCAAGGGCCCAGGACCAAGAGCTCCCCCTCCCTCCTCAAGCACTGGTTATCTTTAGGGAAAACGCTCCTATCAGATCTATTGAGTATTCCTCTCCTTTCAGCTTCTTAGTGAGGTGAGAGGAAAGTTTCTTATCTCTGTTTTGGTTTCCAAAGTACTAGCAAGAGAAAACCATATGAGTGTGAGGTTTAAGATCCTCTGATTATGAGGCCAGTGCCCAGGCTGATGTAATTCAGGGGCAGGAATGTTTTCTCTTACAATTTTAAATAGATAAAATTAGGCCATTAAAAAGACTTTTTAGGGGGCCAGCCTAGTGGCATAGTGGTTAAATTCCTGTGCTCTGCTTCAGCAGCCCAGGGTTCATGGGTTCAGACCCTGGGCGTGGACTTACACACTTCTCATCAAGCTATGCTGTGGAGGCATCCCACATACAAAACAGAGGAAGACTGGCAATAGATGTTAGCTCAGGGCCAATCTTATTTACCAAAAAAAAAAAAGAAAAGAAAAGATTTTATTTGGGGCTAAATGGGAAAAGAAGATTTGAAGATTTGGAACCAGGTGGCCTAAGGCACTGTGTGCAACCAACCAACTGAGTATAAGATAGCCTCAGGTTCTTTTGAGTGAGATAAGGAAGTCTTCTCCTCAATTCCATCTTGGTCTACACCATACACCCTACCATGAGTTTAAGACAGATAGAGAACTGCCCAAAACACACTGCTGTCCACAGAGGGTCTGAGACTGAAACCACTTTACCATTCTCAACCCCCTTGTACTGGATCTGTATCTCCTTAAGATAGCTGTGGAGGGACCAGATTGCTGCAGGTTAGCAAGTGGAGATGGGAAGACCCACGTGCAATTCAGAAAGCACTCTGTGAGTGTAATAATGAGGTACTTATTATGAGTGGCCAGAAAGCCCTAAACAAAGTCAGGGGCTCTGCTTTATAAGAAACATCCTGTGCAAGTTAACACCTCTGAGATGCAGTTTTTCATCTGTAAAATAAGATACAGGGTAGGAGAAGAATTTAACATGTGCTTAGCATGTGCAAAAATCGTATAAATGATTGTGAAATCATAGGGCTGCCAATATCACTTAAATCTACCAAGGAATTGCCCTTACTTTGAAGGAGGTATTGACAACAAATCCTGGTTTCTTTTGCTGCATCCTGCAGCGTATATGCATGTAATTGTGTGAGTAATTAAGCTCTTCCTGCTATGTCTTATACTAAAAGGTTTTGGCAATACATCAATCTCATTTTAAAATTGATCCAGTGTCCTAGGTACCATTCTGTGGAGCCCTAGTTCCAGCTTTTCAAGTGGCTCAGAACTAACCTGGAATCTGTGCTGACCAACAGTCCAGGTACTCAGATGATGCTCAGCAGCTGGCGATCAGAATCTGAGCCCATTGAGCGAAGCATGGTGAAGATACAAAGAGAGGACTTCGCTCCATCCCCTGCAAAGCACAAATAAGGATCTGAGACCTCAGAGATAGGGCTTCGGTTCTGACAGAACACAGCTAGACTCCTGAGTGCTGCTAATGATGACGTTATTACTTGATACCAGGCACTGTCTTAAGTGCTGAAAATATATAACTCAATCATCACGACAAGCCTATGTGGTGATACTCTTAATATCCTTTCTTTCCAGATGGAGTCACAGAGAAGTTAAATAACTTACCCATGGTTATCAGCTAGAAAGTGACAGAGATGAGATTCAGTATTGCTCTGGAGCTCTCAGTCCTAATTACTAACACTGCCTCCTATAGGGCCCTGGTACATAGGCTAGCTTGCATTATCTCACAGAGATGGGAAGAGGAAAGTTTCCACAAGCAGCCTCTCATCCAGCTTTTCACTTCAAAGCAAGTGAGGCTTGCTTTGTTGGTTGGTGAGGGAGCAATCCCATAAAGGGTCACGAACTCTGACAAGATAAGGTTTCTACCTGTCTCCTGGAGTTGCTTTCACACTGCTACTTTTATGTCCTTTCTTTATAATCTTACAAAAAAAGTCAGGTCAGCCTATTACCTTAAAAAAATCTAAAAACACTTTTTGAGAATGTGCACAGGGAATTACCACTTGCTCTTACCGGAAAATTACATTTCTGCTGCAGGGCTGCTGCACCAACTGGATGCGGTGCAGAAAGGTATGATGGAGAATGAAAAGCCACTGAAAGGTAGGAGACAACAGACAAGAAAGGCAGTGAAGCCTGGTTAAGAGCACAGGCTCTAAAACTAAATAGGCCTGGATTCAAATCCCTGTTCACTCACGAAGACATGTGAGCAAAGACGTCTTATAACCTTTAAGAGAAGAACAACTCTGCTGCCTCCAAGTCTGTGAAAATGTGGTTTTAGAGGTCAACAGAGAAGTTGATGACACTAACCTCCCTACCCTAGCATGCAGCCACTCTCTCTTCTATCTCCTGAGCAGAAGTGAGAAAACCGAGAAAGGCTATTATTGAAAAAGCTAGAGATGTGGACTCTGCTAACATGCTCCTATGTTAACTTTGCTCGTGTATGCTGCATGACTCCAGAGCCAGACACCAAAGTCACACAATATGTCTGCAATTCATGTTAGCACAGGGCTGAGTCCAGAGTAAGTGCTCAATAAATGGCAGAGCTTCTCTCCTCTCCTCTTCCTCTCTCTCTTCCACTTCCTTTTTTCCTCCCAATTATGCCAGCACAGAGAGCTCTTTTAGGAAGGCTCACCGGAGATGTCCAACAAAAGAAACTTATGAAGACAATTAAAGGAGACTAAAGCACTGGAGAAAGTGGATTTGATGATTTTTAACATCCCTTTCAAACTTGAAATTTTTTTCTAATTGAGAAGCATTCCATTCCCCCAGGACACACACACAAATCAAGCTTGTGGGAAGAAGAGGCTTATCACAAAGCAAAGGAAAAACACAAATACTCCGTGAATAATCACAGGTTTTGTTGCTTCCACTAACAAAAAAGTAAGGGATGACATGAAGTGACTCAAGTGCCATCTAGACAGGGTCCGTTCTCTTAACTGAATTAAGAGGTCAATGAATTAACCAATCAATTCAGCCAACGTTTGGCTTGATAACAGCCGTTGACTCTTGCCAGCTATTACTTAATTCAGGTGAATAGTTGGTCAACCAGATAGACAAATAGTTTGATTTTTGTCATTAAACTGATAATTGATTTTGTATGCACGGGAATTGTACCCCTGGCCTCATCTAGGGAGGGCAGGCTCAAAACAGGAAAAACTGAAGTGTATAGCAGCAGAATAAATGAGCTTTACCTGTCAGTGCCTCAGAGGGATCCACTCCTACTTTGGGGAGCCAGGCCGAGACAATGGCGTATCCATCTCCTCTGGATTCAGAGAAATGGGATAGACATCTGAAATCCCACTTTTATTCAAAAGTACACGTCCCTGTGCACTTGACAAAAGCTAAGTCGGGCTGTTTTTCTGCATGAACCTAGGTGCCAGTTGAGTTTTGGGCCCATCTCTCAACCTCCTTCCTCTGTGTAAACTTCAGTCCCACTGTGAGCAAAGCCATCACCTCCCCTGACACTGGTGCTCGTGGGCATTTCCCAAATGACCCTGGTGGGGAATTGCTGTTTATTTTGCAAACTATATGAAACCAAATTTCCTTTACCTTAAAGGAAATCTCTTTTTCTCTTGCTTTGTTTTAAGCTTCTACTTTAATGCTCTGTTGTATTTATATGACCTTTATAAAGAGATTTAACTTGATAAAAATGCATGATTATGTTATGCTTTGGGAGAATGGATTAAAATAATATTTTGAGGAAGTATTCAATTCTTTTTATTCTCTGGAAGAAACATTATTATGCATTTCCTTATTGTGTAGTTTTGATAGGAAACAGAAACAAGTATCAGTGATAGTAAACACATTATCAAAACCATTAATTGGGATTCTAAAGAACTTATGTCCTCCTGGATTCTTGTCATTGATGCAAAATAGTAACTAAGGCTAGCCTTGTTATAGGAAACGTAAGTTTGTAAGCAGCAACCTTATTGAATTAAAATTATCATTTACTGACTGGCATTAACAAACTGGAGAGATATTTTCTCAAACTAAGAAATTAATACAGCTGTCCAATAAGTGTAACAAATGAAACAATAATAAAATAATCAATGAATTGAAACTACCTCATTTGTTCTTTTTTTTCCTCAAGATTGGCACCTGAGCTAACATCTGTTGCCAATCTTTTGTTTTTTTCTGCTTCCTCTCCCCAAAGCCCCTCAGTACATAGTTGCATATTCTAGCTGTAAGTGTCTCTGATTGTGTTATATGGGGCACCGTCTCAGCACGGCTTGATGAGCAGTGCCATGTCCACGCCCAGGATCTGAACCAGCGAAACCCTGGGCCACCCAAGCAGAGCGCGTGAACTTAACCACTTGGCCATGGGGCCAGCCCCTCATTTGTTCTTTAGAACTGAAGTATTTTCTCTATGAACCAGTACCCAGACTTCCTGAAACCCTGGTATTTGCCACTATTTGAATGTCTTTCCTGAAATCTACTAGGAAACCACTGTATGCCTACGCCAGGCATTGTGCTAAGCCTGTATTATCTGTAATCTTCACAACCCCTCTGCATGCTGCCTATTTTACAAATGAAGAAATACAGGCTTTGAGAGATGAAGTGACATGTTCAAAGTTACTCAGGCAGAATATGAGGGAGCTGGAATCCAACTGAAAGCTCCATGAGGACAGAGCCTGTCTATTTTAGTTATTACTCTATCTACAGCACAGTCTGGCACATAGTCAGATTTTTAATAAATATTTATAAGTCAAACAAATGACTAAACATGTGAGCAGATGTTTGACTTCAAATCCAATGTTATTTCTGTTTTAGCAAGCCCCTTCCTCCAACCTTCACAAAATGGTACTGTTACTCAGACAAGTTACAGAAAGGGCTCTAGAACCTGAGTTGAGGCTGAAGAGGTGATGAAAGCAGTTAATGATGCTGAATTTTTTTTAAGTGGCAAATTATACCTAAAAAAGTCAAAGACATTGATAAAAAAATTATTTTATTTAGAGTAAGACCATTTAGGAGAAGCCTGCTTCAGTATTTGAACCAATTAGTTATTTCACAGAAAGGCTACTTTGCAAATTCTAAGAGGTTGTGAAACCATTTTCTACTCTTAAAAAGAAGAGAGATTTATTTTTTGGAAACCAAGCCACTGATACGAATTTATTCAAGAATACAGGCTGCAAATATGTCCTGCAGATACAGACTCAGCTAAATATTTCAGACTCTCAATCCATATAGCACAGCACAAGAAACAATTATAACTCTGATCCTTTGACTTCAAGATGGATTTAAATTATAATGTCTATATACTATAAGTCTAAAAAAGGTGAAAAATTCTAAAAATAAAATAAAAACGGTTAAGAGAAAAGAATTTTTGAGCCTAATGTGTTAATTTCAGTTATTCAGCATGACTGGGAATGTGACTTTGTGGATGAAGTGGGAAGTTAACTGTGTTTGGCTGCCTATTACTTTTTTTCCTCCCTTGTTCCCATCTCTTAAGATCCCTTCTATCTCAGAGACTTTGTAATTGTTGGCTCTTCCTAGACTATGCCCTGTGTTTATTTCTATGAGTCAGGTATCTTTATTTCAGTTCATTTTATTTGTTTACTTGGTTATTGACCATCTCCCTGCCAAGACTGCAATCCTACAAGAGCAGGGAACTCTTCTGTCTTGTCTGCTGCTGTAACCCAGTGCAGATACTACGTGCATGTGCACATAGTAGATAGTAACTGGATCATGGTAGATAATAAGTATTTGCAGGAAATAACAAAAACAAAAATATATAGTATTACCATGAAGTTTGTAGTTCTCCTCAGTGATTGGATTCTCAAAGCCAGCCTTCTGGAAACTGGTTATTTTTTTCCAATTATTTTATTGAAATCATAAACATTTAAAACATTGTATAATTTTGGGTGTATATCATTATTTTTAAATTTCTGTATAGACTTGTGCTCACCATCAGTAGTCTAATTTTTATCTGTCACCATACAATATGTGCCCCTTTACTCCTTTCACCCACCCCCCAGTGCCCTTCCAATCTGGTAAACACTAATCTGTTCTCTTTAGCCATGTGTTTGTTTATCTTCCAGATATGAGTGAGATCATGCTGTATTTGTCTTTCTCTGTCTGGCTTATTTCACTTAACATCATACCCTCAAGGCTGGTTGGCTACACAAAATGGATGTCGAGGCAGCAATATTATGGAGCAGTTTAGCTAAACTCTTAACTAACCAGCCAACTTTTTAGGGGCCTTGCCCTCAGGGGAAAAATGATACTTGTGTGACTGTTGTGACTTTTTTAAATTAACGTTTGTTAAGGAGAGCGCTGGGGTGTCAGTTGTTGAGCCCAACTGAAGACTGAAAAGGAATTGAAACTGAAAAGTTCATTACTCATAGGTTCTGGAGGAGGTGCGTTGCACATCTCAAGGCACCGAATGCTGAGGTCAAGGCAGGGTGCAGGTAGAGAGTGTGACAGGAGCTGGGGCACATGGCTTTATTAGTGCTTTGGGGTTCCTGGGCTAATGCAGGATTGGTCAATTCAAGCCAAAAAGTGTGAGATTTTGGTAAGCTTTCCAAGGAGTCATCTAAGGGTGCAGAGGGGAAGGCCGTGGGAGACAAGGGAGAGTGCTTATCACAAGGGCAGCTGAGGGAGTCATATCAGGATCTTACGTTTACTCATGACTCTGCAGGCTATTATCTAAGGCACACACTCGTGGGAGGGGCTAGAGTCAGTTCAAGGCCCTGCAGGCTACTTGGCTACACAAAATGGATGTCAAGGCAGCAATATTATGGACTAGTTTAGCTAAACTCTTAACTAACCAACCAAGTTGTCTTCACATACAGATCACAGACAGAGGGAGTGTGGATCACACAACCCCACTCCTTAGACTTTCTAGAAACATACTTTAAAAGAGAGATGTAAATATTAAGGAAGTAAATTACTAGTACTGTACAAAATTTGTGAAGATAAAGATTTAAAAATATATATTTATGTGAATTAGTTAACTATAGATTAGTTCCTCTTAGGTTATTTTATAGTAATGTCTGGGCCTCAGTAGCAAAGTTAACCTGAATCTTTGAGGCCAAAAGCACTGTGGGGAACTGTGGATTGCACTAGCACTTGGGCTTCAGGCTCTATTGATAGGTGGCTTTGTACAATCTCACTTCCCTGTTCATAACCTATGACAGAGAAGAGAAGGTACTAATTTACCTCCTGAGGACTCTGAAGTGACTTGTGAGCAATAGTTAACAGAGGGAGGGGGAAATCTCTTTTTGCTTTGTAAAGCTTTATTTCAAAGCTCCTCTTCATCTTTATTTCTTGCTATTTTCTTTGTGACATGGAAGAAGGAACAGAACTATTTCTCAAGGTGACTCCTGGAGCCTACCTAAATTGTTTGGTGGTTCCCCTCCAAGCAGAAAAGGATTTCTTGGCAACCATGGTGCTAATTTACTCATTCAAAATTTATCTTGCTAAACCTGTGTTCCAGACACTTTGTGCTTGAAGGTTCAGAGGGGAGGAACCTACTTACCTACACAATTACTAGGTTTCTGGTTCCATTTGGTTTATGTCTTCATTCATTTATTGACTATGTACACTGTGCTAATTTAAGTTTAAAGACAGAAAATTATGAAGGTACACTCCTTGCCTTCATGTTACTTATAGTCAAATTAGGGAAGTTGAGTACAAGCAAATAATGTCAATAAGGTAAGATACAACTATTTTAAAAGAAGACTAAGAGAAGGGAGGGTCAACCAACATGACAACATAGGAGGCTCCTGAACTCCCCTCCTCCCATGGACACACTGAATGTACAGCTACACACAGAACAATTATTTCTGAAAGAAATCCAGAAGCAAGATGAGAGACTCCTACACATTGGGCAAATGAGAAAATACCCACATCAAAATGGGTAGGAAAGCTGATTGAGACACATGTTCACCATATACCCCACTCCAGCACAGTGTCATATAATAGGAAGGGAAGCCCCAACTCTAAACTTCTCCCTGAGGGTTGAAGGGTTGGGACCCCATTTTTAGGGCCACAACTTTTTAGACTCTCACAAAAGGAACAGGCCCCCCAAACACCTTGCTCTGAAAGCCAACTTGTGGTCTGCATCCACAAGACCAACAAAACTATAGCAAACAAAGAAGCAGTTGTTAGGAGGTGCACACACCATGCCTATTTCCCCAGGGCTCAGTGCAGAGAAGGCAGGCAAAATTGCCCATCTCTTAGTCATTCCCTGAAAGAGTTCCACGTGAATACTTTAAAAGCTGCTACCTGAGGGTCAGTCTTCTAATTTAGCATGCATCTGGGGGCTGGCTATGATCCTCTCCAGAGACCAGGGAAGATGGTGCATACCTTCCCTGCCTTCTCCCTCTAGCCTGCCCCAAGCCATCAATATCTCCCTGGAAAGAGCTTGTGCACATAACTGGCACCCCAGCTCTTGTGGCTGCTGCCTGAGGCATGGGCCTCTGGATTGCCTGGTTCTGTTAGCCAATGGAGCTTGCATTTATGACTCCCACAGTATTGTAGCAAACAAAGAAGCAATTCTTAACAGATACAGAAGCACCCCTCTGCAGCTGGGTGCAATGGAGAGAAAACAGGCAAAAATACCCATCTCCCAGTTTCTTCTCCTTTGGAAAGGGCTGAGCTACATACTTTCCCAGCTTCTGCCAGAGAATATAGCTTTCAGTCAGCTTGCATCTAGGTGCTGAATGTGATTCTCCCCTTTGGGACACTGATGGGTCTTGGCACACCCACAGCTTTGGAGGGGCCACTAAGAACAAAGACAGCTGCTTAGAAAATCAAAGATTTCAGAGACAACCAGGAACTTGGGCTGGACTGATTGACAAAGTTCATCTCCTACATAAGAAAACTCTATCAAGATGGGGAAAGTATCAAGGCAAACGAAGAAAGAGAGAAATATATTCCAAACAAAAGAACAAGATAAATCTCCAAAAACAGATCTTACTGCAACAGAAATAACTGATTTACGTGATAGAGTTCAAAATAACAATCATAAAGATGCTCACTGAGGTCAGGAAAGCAATGAATGAACAAAGTGAGAATTTCAATTAAGATATAAAAATATTTAAAAGTATCAAGCAGAAATCACAGAGCTGGAAAATACAATAACTGAATTTAAAAATTAAATTTTAGGTTCAACAGCTAGAAGATATAATCATTGAATTGAAAAATTCAATAGAGGGGTTCAAAGCAGAAGAAAGGAATCGGCGAAGTTGAAGACAGAGAAGTAGAATTATTCAATCAGAGGAGCAAAAAGAAAAGAGAATAAAAAAGAATGAAATAGCTTTCAACAATACATAGATCATCCAGAGATAAAAATAAATAAGGAAGCATTAGGCTTCAACTACACATTAGATCAGATGGACTCAAAGACACTTACAGGACATTCCATCCAGCAGCAGCAGAATACACATTCTTCTCAAGTGTACATGGAACATTTTCTAAGATAGATCATATGTTAGGCTGCAAAGTAAGTCTTAATAAATTTAAGAAGATTGATATCATATCCAGGATCTTTTCTGATCACAATGGTATGAAACTATAAATCAACTACAAAAAGAAAACTGGAAAATTCATAAATATGTGAGGATTAAATAACATGCTCTTGGCTAACCAATGAGTCAAATAAGAAACCAAAGAGAAACTAAAAATATCTTGAGACAAGTGAAAATGGAAACACAACATACCAAAACTTACAGAATGCAGCAAAAGAAGTTCTAAGAGGTAAGTTTACAGTGATAAACGCCTATTTTAAGAAAAAAGAAATACCTAAAATAAACAACCTAACTTTACACCTCAAAGAACCAGAAAAAGAAGAACAAACTAAACCCAAAGTTAGTGGCAGGAAGGAAATAACAACAATCACAGTTGGAAATAAATGAAATAGAAACTAAAAAGATAGTAGAAAAGATCGAGGAAACCAAGTACTGTTTTTTTTTTTAAAGATAAACACAATAGACAAACCTTTAGCTACACTTATCGAGAAAAAAAGAGAGAAGACTCAAATAAATAAAATTAGAAATAAAAGAGTTATTACCACACAAATTGATACCACACAAATTTGAAGATCATAGAGAATACTCTGAACAATTATATACCAACAAATTGGACAACCTAGAAAAAATGGATAAATTCTTGGAGACATACAACCTACCAAGACTAAATCACAAAGAAACAGAAAACATGAGTAGGCCAATTACAAGTAAGGACATTGAGTCAATAATCAAAAACCTCCCAACACAGAAGAGTCTATGACCAGAAGAATGAATACCAATCCTTCTCCAACTCCTTCAAAACACTGAAGAGGAGAGAACACTTCCAAACTCATTTTACAAGGCCAGCATTACCCTGATACCAAAGCCAGACAAGGACCCTACAAGAAAGAAAAACTACAGGCCAATATCTCTGATCAACACAGATGCAAAAAAGTCAGAAAATCAAATTAAACAATACTTAAAAGGATTATACACCATGATCAAGTGGGATTTATTCTAGAAATGCAAGGATGGTTCAATATCCACAAATCAATCAACATGATATACCACATTTAAAAAATGAAGGATGAAAATTATATGATGATCTCAATAGATGCAAAAAAAAAAGTGACAAAATTCAACATCCATTCATGATAAAAACTCTCAACAAACTTGATATAGAGGGAACATACTTCAACATAATAAAGGCCATATATGACAAGTCCACAGCTAACATCATGCTCAATATTGAAAACCTGAAATCTTTTCCTCTAACAACAGGAACCTGACAAGCATACCCACTCTTTTTTTTTTTTTTTAAAGATTTTATTTTTTCCTTTTTCTCCCCAAAGGCCCCCGGTACATAGTTGTGTATTCTTCGTTGTGGGTTCTTCTAGTTGTGGCATGTGGGACGCTGCCTCAGCGTGGTCTGACGAGCAGTGCCATGTCCGCGCCCGGGATTCAAACTGACGAAACACTGGGCTGCCTGCAGCGGAGCGCACGAACTTAACCACTCGGCCACGGGGCCAGCCCCAAGCATACCCACTCTTGCCACTTTCATTCAACATAGAACTGGAAGTCCTAGCCAGAGAAATTAGGCAAGAAAAAGAAATAAAGCCATCCAAATTGGAAAGAAAGAAGTAAAAGTGCCTCTGCAGCTGATATGATATTATATAAGAAAACCTCACAGACTCCACCAAAAATGTTGTTGGAACTAATAAATGAATTTAGTAAAGGTAAAACATTAATATGTAAAAATCAGTTGTTTCTATACACTAAAAAAGAACTATCAGAAAGAGGAAGTAAGAAAACAATCCCATTTGCAATTGCAACAAAAGGAATAAACCACCTAGGAATAAATTTAATCAAAGACGTGAAAGATCTATAAACTGAAAACTATAAGAGACTGCTGAAAGAAATTGAAGGAGGCACAAAGAAGTGGAAAGATATTCCCTGCTCTTTGGGTTAGAGGAACTGATATTGTTAAAATGTCCATATTACCTAAAGTGATCTACAGATTGAATGCAATCCTTACAAAAATTCCAATAGTATTTTTCACAGAAAAAGGGAAAACAATCCATTCATGTGAAACCACAAAAGACCCTGAAGAGCCAAAGCAATCCTGAGAAAGAACAAAGCTGGAAACATCACATTTCGTGATTTCAAACTATATTACAAAGGTATGGTAATCAAAAAAGTACGGTATTGTCATAAAAAAACAGACATATAAGTCAATGAAACAGGATAAAGTCCCCAGAAATATACTCACACATATATGGTGAATTAATTTTTGACAAAGGAACTAAGAATATGGGGAAAGGATAGTCTTTTCAATAAATGGTGGTGGGAAAATTGGACTGGCACAGGTGAAAGAACAAATCTGGACTGCTATTTTACACCATACACAAAAATCAACTCAAAATGGATTAAAAACTTGAACATAAGACCCAAAACTATAAAACTCCTGGAAGAAAACATAGAGAGTAAACTTCTTGACATTGGTCTTGGCAATGATCTTTTGGATTTGACACCAAAAGCAAAAATAAGTGTATTGCATCAAACTAAAAAGCTTCCACTCAGCAAAGGGAATTATCAACAAAATAAAGACAACCTATGGAGTGGGAGAAAATATTTGCAAAGCACAAATCTGGTAAGAAGTTAATATCCAAAATATACAAGGAATTCATCAACTGAAAAAAAAAAAACCCAAACAAACAGAAATAACCCAATTAAAAAATGGGCAAACTGGGGCTGGCTCCGTGGCCGAGTGGTTAAGTTTGAGCGTTCCGCTGCAGGCGGCCCAGTGTTTCGTTGGTTCGGATCCTGGGCGTGGACATGGCACTGCTCATCAAGCCATGCTGAGGCGGCGTCCCACATGCCACAACTAGAAGGATCCACAACTAAGAATATACAACTATGTACTGGGGGGCTTTGGGGAGAAAAAGGAAAAAAATAAAATCTTTTTAAAAAAATGGGCAAACTACCTGAATAGACATTTTTCCAAAGAAGACATACAAATGGCCAACAGGTACATGAAAAGGTGCTTGACATCATCAGAGAAATGCAAATCAAAACCACAAGGAGATAGCACCTCACACTTGTTAGGACAAGTGATAACAAATGCTGATGAGGATTAGAGTAAAGGGAACACTTGTACACTGTTAATGGGAATGTAAACTGTGGAAAACAGTATGGAGCTTCCTCAAGAAATTAAAAATAAAACTACCATATGATCTAACAATCCCAATTCTGGGCATATAACCAAAGGAAATGAAATCATTATCTTGAAAAGGAATCTGTCCTCCTGTGTTCATGGCAGCATTATTCACAATAATGATTCAAGGTATGGAAACAACCTAAATATCTGTCACTGAGTGAATGGATCATGAAAATGTGGTATGTATATATACAATGGAATATTATTCAGCCTTTAAAAAAAGCAAATGCTGTCATTTGCAACAAAATGGACAAAACTAAAGGGCATCTTGCTAAGTGAAATAAGCCAAATACTGCATGGTATCACCTATACGTGGAATCTAAATTAAAAGCTCATAGAAACAGAGAGTAGAAAAGTGGTTGCCAGAAGTAGGGGGTGGGGGAAATAGGGAGAGCTTGGTAAAAAGGTACAAACTTTCAGTTATAAGATTAATAAGGTCTGAGGATCGAATGTATAATATGGTGAGTATAGTTGATAACACTGTATTGTATAATTGAAATTTGCTAAGAGAGTAGAACTTAAATGTTCTCACCAAAAACAAATAAATAAAAAACCAATGGGTAAATATCAAAGTGATAGTTGGGTTAATAAACTAGATGTGGGGAATCCTTTCACAATGTGTATGTATATCAAATCATCATGTTGTATCCTTTAAATATCTCATAATTTTATTGTCAACTATATCTCAAACAGAGCTGAAAAAAAATAACTAAAACAAATATGATAAGGTCGATGGATAAAACTTATAAAATAGTATTATTCTTAAAAAGAAAAAGATAACTGAAACTCAGAAGAGTTAAAAAATACTTGCCTGAGGTCCACTGGTTCGTCAGCAGCAGAACTGCTGAACCCATTTCTTGGGACTCCAGCTTCTTTACGGTGGGCTAGAGATCACAAGTAACCAAAGAACTCATTATCCTTTTCGCAAAACTCTATCATCAGTTTCTCTTCCCTGTAATTGTAGAAATCTTTACCACAGGGAGACTGTAAAATTTTCTCCCCCTGTTTGGTAGCCAGAGACAGAAGGCAGAAAGGAAGTAGACAGAGCCTCAGCAGGTCCTCCCGCTCTTGCCACCTCTAGGTCCCCCTTCCTGAGTGCTGTGCCCTGGTGGGACCAAGAGGTCACAGTACTCACGGCTGCTTTGGTCAGCTTGATGGCTATGGCTGAAATCCAGCAAGACCTTCCACCCTCAAGGTCATCACCAGATAGCAAAGACTTTGTCAGAGGAGCAAATCATATTTCTTTTTATTTTCCTTTTTTAAGCTTATTTATCTTGAGATAATTGCAGATTCACACACATCTGTAAGAAATAATATAGAGAGATCCTATGTACCCATTCCCTGATTTCCCCCCAATGAACACATCTTGCAAAACTATAGCACAATATCAGAACTATACTATTGCCACTGATAGTCAAAATGAAGAATATTTACATCACCACAAGGATCCCTAATGTTACCTTTTTATAGCCATACCCTCAGCTCTCTCACCTCCATCCCCTCCTTAATCCTGGCAGCGACTAACCTGTTCTACACTTCTTGATTTTTATCTCCTTTTCTATAACATTATATAATGTAATATAACTGTTATGAATGTTATATAAATGGAATCATACAGTACCTAGTCTTTGGGATTGGCTCTCTCACTAGTTTTCTGGAAATTCATCCAGAGGAGACTCCAAGGCATGCATGTGACAGTTTGTTTAACTATTCACCAATGGAAGGACATCTGAGTTTTTACCAGTTTTTGGCCATTACCATAAAATTGCTATAAACATTTGAGTACAGGTCTTTGTGTAAACATAAGTTTTCATTTTTCTAGGGTAACTGCACGGGAGTACAATTGTTGAGTAGAATGATGGTTGCAGGTTTAGTGTTTTAAGAAACTGCAGAACTGTTTTCCAGAGTGGCTGTACCATTTTATATTCCCACCAACAGTGTATGCATGATCCAGTTTCTCTGCATCTTTGCCTGCATTTGGTGTTATCACTAGTTTTAAAAAAATTTTCATCAAGGTAAAATCCACATAAAAAATTCAGTATTCTTACTATTTCAAAGCATAGAATACAGTAGCTTTTAATATATTCACAATGTTGTGCAACTGTCATCATTACCAATCCCAGAATATTTTCATTACTCCAAAAAGAAATCCTTTTACCCATTAAGTAGTCACTCTCTATTGCCTCCCTACCACTAGCCCCTGGCAACTACTAATCTACTTCCAGTCTTCATGGATTTGCCTATTCTGGACATTCCATGTAAATGGAATCATACAATATGTGACATTTGTGTCTGGTTCCTTTCACCTAGCATTATGTTTTTAAAGGTTTATCTATGTTGTATAGTACTTCATTCTTCTTATGGTTGAATAATATTCCATTGTATGGACATACCACAATTTGTTTCACCAGTTTATGGAAATTTGGGTGGCTTTAATTTTAATTTTTTGGGTGTTATAAATAGTACTGCTATGAACATTCATGTACAAATTTTTCTTCTGTTTTTAATTCTCTGGAGTGGATGAGTAATGTGGTAATTCTATGTTTAACATTTTGAGAAACCGCTAACCTGTTTTTGACAATGACTGTACCATTTTACATCTTCAGTAGCAATGTGTGAGAGTTCCAATTTCTTCACATCCTCCTCAACACATTATTTTCTTTTTCTTCTTATTATAACCATCTTAGTGAGTGTGAAGTAGTATATCATTGTGGTTTTTATTTGCAATTCCCTAATGACTAATGATGTTGAGCATCTTCTCATGAGTTTATTGGCCATTTGTATTTTTTCTTTGGAGAAATGTCTATTCAAGTTCTTTGTCTATTTTTAAAATTTGGTTACTTTTTGTTGTGGAGTTGTTAGAGCTGCTTACATATTTTGTATACTAGATTCTTATCAGATATATGATTTGCAAATATTATCTCTCACTCTGTGGTTTGTCTCACTTTCTTTTTTTGTTGAAGCTCACAGCAATTTCCTATTTTTTCATTGAGTTCATAATAGTTTACATCATTGTGAAATTTCAATTGTACACTTTTTCTTGTCCATCACCATATATGTCCTCCCCTTTAGCCCCTGTACCCACCCCCCACCTCCCTTCCCCTGGTACCCACTGAACTGTTCTCTTTGCCTGTGTGTTTGATTATCTTCCACATATGAGTGAAGTCATATGGCGTTTGTCTTTCTCAGTCTGGCTTATTTTGCCTAACATAGTACCCTCCAGGTCCATCCATGTTGTTGCAAATGGGATGATTTTGTCTTTTTTTATGACTGAGTAGTATTCTATGGTGTATATATATATATATATATATACACCATACCTTCTTTATCTGATCATCGGTCAATGGGAGCTTGGATTGCTTCTACATCTTGATATTGTGAATAGTGCTGCAATGAACATAATGGTACACAGATCACTTTGGATTGTTGATTTCAAGTTGTTTGGGTAGATACCCAGTAGTGGGATGGCTGGGTCATATGGTATTTCTATTTTTAGTTTTTTGAGGAATCTCCATACTGTTTTCTACAGTGACTGCACCAGTTTGCATTCCCACCAGCAGTGTATAAGGGTTCACTTTTTGACACACCCTCTTCAACATTTGATGATGTGCTTTGCTGTGGAAAAGTTTTTAATTTTTATTAAGCAATTTATCTTATTTTTTAATCTTTTGCTTTTGGTGTCCTAGCTAAGAATCCATTGAAAAATCTAAGGTCATGGAGATTTACCCCTATGTTATCTTCAAAGAGTTTTTATAGTTTTAGCTCTTACATTTAGATCCTTGAACCATTTTGAATTAACTTTTGCATATGGTGTGAGGTAAGGATCCAACCTTATTCTTTGGATGTAAATATCCAGTTATTCCATCATCTATTGTTGAAAAGACTCTTTCTTTCCCCAGTGAATGGCTGGGGCACTCTTGTCAAAAATCAATTAACCATAGATGTAAGGGTTTATATCTACACTCTCAATTCTATGTTATTGGCCTATATGTTTATCCTTGTGCCAGTACCACCCTGTTTTGATTACTGTTGCAGTGTGGTAATTTTTCAAATTGATAAGTGTGTGTCCTTCAGCTTTATTATTCTATTTCAAAATTGTTTTGACTATTCTGGGTCTCTTGTAATTTTATATGAATTTTAGGATCAGGTTTTCAATTTCTACAAAAACACCATTGGAATTTTGATAGGGATTGTTGTGAATCTGTTTACATCTTTGGGGAAGTATTGTCTTCTTAACAATATTAAGTCTTCTAATCCATGAACATGGATATCTTTTCATTTATTTAGGTCTTTAATTTCTTTTGGTAATCTTTTGTAGTTTCCAATATGCAAGTCTTGTACTTCATTGGTTAAATTTATCCCCAAGTATTTTATCCTTTCTGATGGTATTATAAATAGAGTTGTTTTCTTAATTTCATTTTCAGACTTCATTGCCTATGTGTGGAAATACAACTGATTTTTGTATATTAATCTAGTATCCTGAAACTTTGCTAAGTTTGTTTATTAACTCTGTTATTTTGTGTGTGAATACTTTAGGATTTTCTTTATATAAGATTATGTCATTTGCAAATAGAAATAGTTTTAGTTCCTCCTTTCCAATTTTGATGCCTTTTATTTCTTTTCTTGCCTAATTGTCCCTGCTAGAGCTTTCAGTACAATATTGAATACAAGTGGCAAGGTGGACAATCTTTTCTTGTCACTGATCTAAGGGGGAACTTTCAAACTTTCACTATTAATATGATGTTAGCCATGGACTTTTCATATATGGCCTTTATCATGTTGAGGAAGTTTCCTTCTATTCCCAGTTTGTTGAGCAGCTTTTTTTTTTATCATGAAAGGGTGTTGGATTTTGTCACATGCTTTTTTTCCACCTGAATTGGATGATCACCTGATGTTTTTTCCTCATTCTGTTAATGTAGTATATTACACTGATTGATTTTCATACATGGAGCCACACTTGCATTACTGGGATAAAGACCACATGGTCATGGTATATAATTCTTTTAATATGCTGTTGGATTTGGTTTGCTAGTATTTTGTTGAGAATTTTGTATTGATAGTCATCACGGATATTGGTGTGTGGTTTTCTTTTCTTGTGATGTTCTTTGTCTGGCATTGATATCAGGGTAATACTGGTTTTGTAGAATGAGTTACTAAATGTTTCCTCCTCCTCTGTTTTTGAAGGAGTTTGAAAAGAATTGGTGTTAATTCCATAAACATTTGATAAAATTTACCAGTGAAGCCATCTTGCCCTGGGCTTTTTTGGTGGAAGTTTCTAAATTACTGACTCAATCTCTTTCCTTGTTATAGTTCTATTCAGATTTTCTATTTCTTCTTGAGTCAATTTTCGAGGTTTCTGTGATTCCAGGAATTTGTCCATGTCTTTTAGGTTATCTAATTTTTTTGGCAAACAATTGTTCTTAGTATTCTCTTATAACTTTCTTTTTCATTTTTGTAAGATTAGTAGTAATGTCCCCACTTATATTTTTATTTGAGGAATTTGAGTCTTTGTTCTTTTTTCTTTCTTCATCAGTTTCTTGTCAATTTTGTTGATCTTTTCAAAGAGCCATTGTTGCTCCATTCTCTATTTTGTTTATCCATGCTTTAATCTTTGTTATTTCCCTCTTTCTTCTAGCTTTGGGTTTGTTCACTTTTCTTTTACTGTAGGCATTTACAGTTATAAATTCCCCTCTGAGTCCTTCTTTTGCTGTATTCTATGTGTTTTGGTATGTTGTGTTTTTGTTTTTATTCATTTCAGAGTTTTTCCCAATTTCCCTTGTGATTTCTTCTTTGACTCATTGGTTGTTCAGGAGTATGTTCTTTAATTACCATATATTTATACATTTGGGGGTTTTTCCTACCATTGAGTTCTAATCTTATTCTCTTGTTTTAGAGAAAATACTTTGTGTAATTTAAATATTTTTAAATTTATTGTGACTTTTTTTGTAGCCTAACATATAGCCTATCTTAGAGAATGTTCCATGTGCACTTGAGAAAAATGTGTATTTAGTCTTGTTGAGTGAACTGTTTTGCAACATCTGTTAAGTCCAGTCAGTTTATGGTGTTTTTCAAGACTGCTATTTACTTGTTTATCTTTTGTCTAGTTGTTCTACACATTATTGAAAGTGGGGTGTTGAAGTCAAGAACTATTATTGATGAGTGTCTATTTCTTCCTTCAATTCTGTCAGTTTTCATTTCAGATATTTTCGGGCTCTGTTCTTAGGTGCATATATGTTTATAATTGTTATATCTTCTTGATGAATTGACCCTTTTATCAGTATATAATGTCCTTATATATCTCTTGAGACAATTTTTGTCTTAAATGTCATTTTGTGTTATATTAATATAACCACCTCAATTCTCTTTTGGTTATTGTTTGCATGGGACATATTTTCCATCCTTTTGCTTTAAACCTCTTCATATCTTTAGATCTAATGTGAGTCTCTTATAGATAACATATAGCTGGATCATTCTTTTTATCTATTCTTGCAACCTCTGCCTTTTAATTGGAGAGTTTAATCCATTTATATTTTTGTGATTACCAATAATGTCAGACTTCTACTATTTTACAATTTGTTTTCTATATGCCTTATATATTTTTTGTTGCTCAATTCCTTCATTACTGTCTTCTTTTATGTTAGATAGATATTTTCTAGTCTACCATTTTTGACTGCCCTCTGATTCTGGTGGTTTTTTTTTTAAGATTTTTTATTTTATTCCTTTTTCTCCCCAAAGCCCCCCGGTACATAGTTGTATATTCTTCGTTGTGGGTCCTTCTAGTTGTGGCATGTGGGACACTTCCTCAGCATGGTTTGATGAGCAGTGCCATGTCTGCGCCCAGGATTTGAACCAACAAAAGAGTGGGCCGCCTGCAGCAGAGTGTGTGAACTTAACCACTCAGCCATGGGGCCAGCCCCTGCCCTCTGATTCTTTTGCTATATATTTTCAAGTTATTTCCTTGGTTATTTCCCTGTGGATTACAATTAACATCATTTTTATAACGATATAGCTCAAATATACTGACGTAGTTTCAACAGTATACAAAAACCTTGCTCCTATATACCTACAGTCCCCTCTTACATTGTTATTATCACAAATTACAACTTTATACATTGTATATCCACCAACTTAAGTTTCTAATAATTTTATTTAGTTTTTTTCTAAATCATATACAAAAAAAGAGAAATTACACACTAAAAGTACATTAATACTGATTTTATATTTATCTATGTAATTATCTTTGCTGGTGTTCTTTATTTCTTCATACGGATATGAGTTATTGTCTATTCTCTTTTCATTTCAGCCTGAAGGGCTCCCTTTGGCATTTCCTGTAGGATGGGCTACCAGTCACAAATTCCCTCGGTTTTTGTTTATTTTGGAGTATCTTAATTTCTCTTCCACTTTTGAAGGACAATTTTTCTGGATATAGAATTCTTGGTCAACAATTTTTTCTTTCAGTATTTTGAGTATGTTATCTGTTTTAAAATGTACCTGAATTTGTTTTAATAGGGTATGGTAAGAGACATTGTCACAGAAATGACTATCATAAAGGAAGAAGTTTTTACTCATGGCTCTTTAGAAGTAGGAGGCACAGCATGCCATGCAGGACCACTCAGGGAAAATGAGCCTTTATTGTGGTTTTTTGAAGGAAGAAATGGGCAAGGCAGGATAAGCAGTCTTCAGATTGCCTAGTTGAATAATTTCAGTGGCCTCTTGGGTGTAGAGGCTGCCTCTAGGTGTCTAGTACCCAACCTTGGGGTGATTAGAGCAGGGGAAATAAAGGCCTGTAGTGTAAGAGCTCGATCAAGGAGGTTGTTGAGGGTTTTGGCTTTGGATTGGTTGGTTTACATATCAAAGATTTGCTCACAGGCAAGTCATTTACCTTCTCTAGGAATTAGCTAACACTGACAAGGGCTGTCCCTCCCTGAGTTTACAAGACCTCGGATACTAGAGCATCAAGAATACAGAAAATAAGAAAATACGGTTAATACATCATCCCACTGCTTTATGGCCTCCATGGTTTCTGAGGAGGAATGAGCTGTTAATCTTATTGAAGATTCCTTATGTGTAATAAGTCACTTCTCTCTTCCAGAATTCTCTCTTTCTCTTTGGTTTTCAATAGCCCAGAGAGTTCCAAGTAAGATAAACCCAAAGAGACCCATACCAAAACACATTATAATTAACATGTCAAAATTTAAAGACAAGGAGAGAATATTAAAAGCATCAAGAGAAAAGCAACTTGTCACATACAAGGGAATCCTCATAAGACTATTTTTTAGGAGAAACTTTGCAGGCCAAAAAGGAATGACATGATATGTTTAAAGCACTGAAAGAAAAAATCTTCCAACCAAGGATACTCTACCTGGCAAAGTTATTATTCAGAATTTAAGGAGAGAGAAAGAAGTTTCCAGACAATAAAAAGCTAAAGGAGTTCATCACCACTAAATTGGCCTTACAAGAAATGATCAAGCGACTTCTTTAAGCTGAAAAGAAAGGGTGCTAATTAGTAACAAGAAAACGTATAAAAGAGTAAATCTCACTGGAAAGGTAAATATATGGTAAATTTAGTAGATTAATCACTCAACCTATATAAAGGTTAAAAGACAAAAGTAGTTAAAATAACTATGACTACAATAATTAGTTGAGGGATACACAAGATAAAAAGATGCAAAATGTGACATCAAAAATATAAAACATGGAGGGGGATTAAAAATTTTGAGCTTTAAAATGGGATCAAATTTAAGTTATCAACTTAAAATAGACTGTTAGAGATATAAGTTGCTATATGTAAGCCTCATGGTAACCACAAAGCAAAAACCTGTAGTAAATATGCACAAGAGGAAGAGAAAGGAACATAAGCATACCACCCAAGAAGGTCGTGAAACCACAAAGGAAGAGAGCAAGAGAAGAAGAAAGGAACAGAGAGGAACTACAAAAACAGGCAGAAAATAAATAACAAAATGGCAATAAGTACATATTCATCAGTAATTACTTTAAATGTAAGTGGACTAAATTCTGCAATCAAAAGATATAGAGTGGCTGAATGGATGAGAAAACAAGACCCATCTATATGCTGTGCTTGGATTTTAAATCTTCCAGTATAATGGGTACTATTTGAATGCCTTAATTTCCCAAAGAAACTCTCTCCAAAATTTTCCTCTCAGACTTTAGGCCTATTCAAAGGGAAATTTTTGCTGCAGGAAGCTGTGGAATTTTGTTCACCTTACAATGTTTTCTCAGAACATTCACTGCTTTTCTGTCCTGAGTGAGTTCTGACTTAGATGAAACAGAGACCAATGACTTGCATGTCCGTCAGGCAGTCCCTAGACAGGTTAGAATAGATAAACAAAATAAACTGTAAATAAAAAAAATATAATCTTTTCACTCTAGAACCAGGTCCTAGGGTCCCACACTGGAAACATAGGCTACCACCTTCAAGACCACCACCAAGGCAAGGAGCTGAGATAGGGATAAGTAAAAACGCCACAAAGCTTTCCTACTATTTTTAAGTTGCCTTTTTTTTAATTCAGATTTCACTTGGTTGCTGTAAATCTTTTACTGTTTTTGTAGAGTTCTGACAAAGTTGGTTCTTACAGCTTCTGTTTGTTTTTTGATGTTTCTGTGGAGAGACAGGAGTTTGGACGTACCTACTCTGCCGTTTTGCTGATGTCCATAGATCTATTTTTAGCCTCATATCTTCTGCTTTGTATTTTGCTCTGATATTTCTGATCTTTTATTTATTTATTTTCTTGGCTTTTTCATTTTCCTTCTGCCACTGTCTTGAAAATATGAGTTCTATTTCTTTTCTTTTAATATTTACCCTTAACATTTTAATATCTTACTTGGCAAGGTTAAAAGTTCATTGAGAGTCCACATAGCATAGTGGCTAAGTGTGTACATCCTATAACCAGACTGACTTAATTTAAACCCTGGCTCTACCATTTAATAGCTGTATGACATTGGGAAGTTACTTAGCCCCTCATTCCTAAGTTTCCTCACCTATAAAATGGACCTAACAGCAGTATCTACCTCTTAATATAAAAAGATAAGGAAAAATACAGAAAAATAGATACATGAAACATCAGCAGTGTCTAATACTTAGACAATATCAAATTGTTAGGTATTATTACCATCAATATCAGTCAATAGGCATTATTATTACCAATAGCCTCACATTAAATACAAGGACCCTTAGAATGTTTTAATTTTGATTCCTCTCCATGCTATTTCCTCCTGTATTTTAGTTCCACGTTTTTAACCCTCTAAATTACCCATTATTTTTATTATTTTTTATAATTAATGCTTTTATAATCCAAATATTTCTTTGCACAGCCTTCTTTCTTTCTTTCTTTCTTTTTTTTTAAGATTTTATTTTTTTCCTTTTTCTCCCCAAAGCCCTCCAGTACATAGTTGTATATTCTTAGTTGTGGGTCCTTCTAGTTGTGGTATGTGGGATGCCGCCTCAGCGTGGCTCAATGAATGGTGCCATGTCCGTGCCCAGGATTCGAACTGACGAAACACTGGGCTGCCTGCAGCGGAGTGCGCGAACTTAACCACTCTGCCACGGGGCCGGCCCCACACAGCCTTCTTTCTTGCATCTCAGTCTTCTTCTGGGCTCAGTTTTCTTCTCCATGAAGTCAATCCTCTTTAGCAGTGACTTTCAACTAGTTTGACCATGAATTACCATAAGAAATACATTTTACATCATGATTCAGTTTACATGTGTGCATTTTTTAATTTCAGAAATACTGTTTTAGAAGTTTTTTCAAAGAGGATATTTAGCAGTAACTTTCTGTTTTTATCTGAAAAATGTGTGTTTTTTAGAACATTTTGTCTTGTATATTAATTTAACAGGGTATAAATTTTTAAGATAACAGGTCTTTTTTCTTTCAGACTTTTAAAGATTGTTATTTCACTGTCTTCTGCTTCTATCATTAATGTTCAGGAGTCAGAAGTCAGCCCACTTTCTGACCCACTGTAGATAATGTAGCTTTTATCTATGGCTGGTTTTCTGCCTTTGCTGAATTGCCATTTTACTGAGACGTGTCTATGTCTAGATTTCTTTTTTTCTACTTTTTAAAATGGAAAATAATGAAATACATTTATTTAATAGTAAAATACACATAAGATAAAGTGTTGATTTTATTTTGTTTATTATCCCTGCATTTCATTGTGCTTCTTGTATCTGAAGAGTCATAAATTTTATCAATTCTGGAAACTTTCAGCAACTATTTCTCTGAATATTGCTTCTCCTCCATTTCTTTTAATATCTCCTTTTAGAATTCCAGTTACACATATAACAGTTATTTCTGTCTCTTAACCTTTCAACATATTTTTCATCTCACTGTCTATCTACACTTATCTATATTGTCTATGTAGCTGTATTTTAGTTAGCAATTTTAAATTTATATTCCATTCTAATAGTTCTTTTTAAATCTGTGTCAAAGGTACTGTTTACTACATCTGCTGAATGTTTAAATTTTAGTAATTATATTGGTCATTTATCAATGTTGTATTTGTTTCTTTTTAAAACTCTCCTCTGGTTTTGATGGCGTTTTATTCCTTTTTCACTTTTTTCCTAATGTAAGTATTTTTTACTTTCTCATGTTATCATTTATTGCAAAATTTTATTGTCTAGAGACTCTGGAGTCCAATACTGCTGGTTTTACTTTCTTTCTTGGCTCTCATTAATGGTATCTTGTTTCTTTATGAGCCTTTAAGATTTTGTATTATAACTCATGAGACTTTACCTGTGGGAGCCTTCGTAGTCTAAGTTGAGAGAGTGTAATTCTGTTTTCTTCTATGCCCTCTTAGTGGCCGTCAATGTGGATACCCTTTTTGTTAATTTTTTTTGGTTAATTTTCCTAAATTCTGCAGGTAAATATGTACTCACACAGTCATGTGTATTAGTTTCCTATTGCTGCAGTAACAAATTACCACAAACTAAGTGTCTCAAAACACAAATTTATTATCCTACTATTCTTGAGGTCAGAAGTCCGAAATGGTTTCACTGAACTAAAATCAAAGTGATCAAAGTGTTACCAAGGCTGAATTCCTTCTGGAGGCTCTAGGGGAAAATCCATTCCCTTGTGTTTTCCAGCTTCTAGAGGCCACCTGTATTCCTTGACCTATGGCTCCTTCCTTTATCTTTAAAACCAGCAACATAGAATCTTCAAGTATCTCTCTGACTCTGACACTTTTTCCCATCTCCTTCTCATGTGAACCCCTGTGATTACCTTGGGCCCACCTGGACTATTGAGGCTAATCTTCCCAACTCAAGATCCTTAAAATAATCACATCTGCTGAGTCCCTTTTGCCATATAAGGTAACATCTTGACAGGTCCCTGGGATTAGGACATGGACATCTTAAGGGGAGAGCGGGGGAGACATTATTCTACCTGTCACATCATGTGATGAGAGGTTGTGATTAAGAATTTTAGATTACTCTGCTTTTCCTCTCAGATAGTCTTAGCTATCTCTCCTTGACAGAATGTGCCTATTTTCTAGTCCACTCTTTCACTGAATGCATAGGACATGTAGGGTCTCAGCTTTAAACAGAGACCTAAGCTGAAACTGTACTTCATTTGGACACAAAGCCGTGTTTCCTGGCCTCATGTAGTCATTAAAAAACAAGTCTCCTGTTTACAGAGATTGGTTAATGTCCCAAGGGCAGCTGTGACTTCAGCACCCACTCATTCCTCTGGTTTTTGCCTTCTCTGTTTTCTTCCTCTTTCTGTCTTTAAGTTTGGTCACATATGAAAGATGTTGGTTTTTTTTTTTTTTTTAATCTAGCATTGAGGCCTTTCTAAGATGTTTTTAGGTGGAAAATCTTTCAGATTATCTACTCCACTATAATTCCTCTTCTTTAACATGTTATTAGTTAAGACACTTGAATTGGATTTTCTGATAACTGCAATCAGAAGCATCCTAACTTAATCACCATGTCCTAAGGAGACCACATCTTTTCTTTGTAAATGTTTGATCTCAGTTATTTTAAAATTTCTGGGGGAAGTTAGGAACTTCAGAGAGGTTAGTGCTACCTACCCCTATCTTCCCAGAAATAACCAATGTAGAAATAACCTGAGTTCCTATCACCTTCTTACATGAACAAAAGCTTTATCTCAATACCGTGATATATTTTGTTTCCTGACTTTTCTGTTTTACTCTTTGAATCTGGGCCTGACCATTTGATTTCTTTGGCTCATGAGTTGTTAGCAAATTTGATACAAGTAGAGATTTCAAAAGTGCTTGAGCAATTGGGTTTGCTCTTGCTCTTGTATCTCTGCCATCAACACAAGAACATGCCAGGGCTATTGTGTTGGAGGACTAGAAACAGGTGGGGCAGCCAACCTGTTTGGAGCAGCCATCAGGTGAAATAAGCCAATCCATATGAGGCATCTTAGATCAGCCAAAAGATAGCCCATCCTTGAACACATGAGCAAGCCCAACCAAGATTAGCAGAGTCACCAAGCCAACCTCCAACAGGCTCCAGATGCATAAGCAATAAATATTTCTTATTTAATGCCACTGAGGCTTTGTTGTTGTTTGTTATGTAGCACATTTGTGCCAATAGATAACAGATAGAAAAATCTGTTTCTGCTGAAGGAAGTTTATCTTGTCTCTTTTTCCTCAGTGAGAGTAGCTTCTCTTTGCTCTTTCATGAATCAGTTAGGAATAGGGTTTAGCTATGAGTAACAGAAAAGTTGTCTACAAAATGGTTAAATGTATTTTGGATGTTATTTTTCTCATGTAACAAGAAGGGTTTAGTTAAGTAGTTACTGGCATAGGTTCAGTGGCCCAGGATCTTAGGAGTGAGATCTCTGTGATGTTCTTGACATTTCCTTCTTTATTGCAAGGTGGATATCTACACCAAATCCTCACATTCATATTCTTGGAAGAAAGAAACAGGAAAGAAGAGGGGGAAGAAGAAGGGAATGCTAGAAAAAGGAGTAAATGGAAGCAAGCAGTTTCCTTTTAAGGATTTGACAATGAAATTGAACACATCACTGCACTTACACAGTGGGAACTGTCATCTCTAACGTGGTAGACATATGCCCTGCTAAAATTTTTTGAGGGGAGAGAAAGTTCTGTTGTTATTAGGAAGAAAAGGAGAATGCCTACTAGGGGACCTGTATTTGACCCAGCAACACAACTAGTTTAACTGTTTAATTTCATCTTTTAATTCTGAGCATCCAGCAAAGTAGAGCCAACTGTTATTTTATCTTCTTTTTTAGAATTATTCTTGTTTGTTTCATTCTTCCCAATAGGCTTTATGAACATTGGGAGACAATCTTGGAAAGCTATCCTCTCATGTTAAAAGACCGGCAAGAAAGTAGAACATTTTAAGAGAACAGAGGTGAGCAAACTACACAAAAGATGTGCATGAGATGCCAAAGTGAATCATAACAGTACTGAGCAACAGGATGAAAATAGAAATCAAGGCTGTCATCATCCCAAACAGCAGTCAACGTCATTTCACTCAAAATCAGTACCAACAATCAAGAGCATCAAACTACAGCAGTCCAAAACAAGCATTAATGAGTGTTTACTATGTGTCTGGTTCAAAGAAAAATAAAAGAAAATTATAAATAAGAAATATAAAAACAGTTATGCCCAAAGTAGAAAATCACTGATTAGAGGAAAGCATTAAGATGTATTTAATTGCTTATAGGAACTAAAACTCCAAACACATGCTGTGTAAAGAGTTAAGCTCTAAATATTGTTGGAGGTTTTTTACAGAGTAAATTTGGTCAAGTTGTTAATTTTTTTTCTTGTTTTTTCAGTGGGAAAATAAAACCATACAGATGAAGAGTTTTGTAAACTATAAAACAATACAAATGTAAATTACTATTACTATTATTATTGTTATTAATCTGTTATGCAGAAATCAGGTGACAATAGAAACAGAATTGAAGCTAGAGGGATTCAGAATTTCAGCATTGGGTTGGCCTATGTAACAGAAAGCTTCTCCCCATCATTTTGTAATTAAAGAAATAAATTATGAAGTCACAGATGGACTGAAAACAGAGACTATACTTTTGAAAAGTTCTTTTTTAAAGAAGAAAATAAAATTGCTACATCTCATTACCTAAGGATAACTACTGTTAATATTTTTATATATATTCTTTCATATCCTTCTCTCTTTCTCTCTATACTTCTGCCTCTCTTAGGACACACACATTCACATATATACTACATGTGTTCTTATGAAAATCAGGTAATACTGTTCAATCTGTTTTGTAACAATTCAATGTAACACTAATAACTTTACATATTAATAAATATATTTAAACAACAGTGTTCTTATTGGCTGCTTTTTATTTCATTGTTTGACTGCCCCATAATTTGTTTGAAGAGTTTTCTTGTTAGTGCTGTTGTGTCATTTCTGACTCCTAGTGACCTTGTGTGCAGCAGAGCGGAACCCTGCCTGGTGGTTTTGTACCACCCTCTCACCTTCCGGTGCTATATCAGACAATGCTCCCCTGCTATTCATAGTTTCCATGGCCAATTTTTTCCCGAGTGGGTGGCCAGGTCATTCTTCCTAATTTAACTAATATAATATTTTTATTATTTATTTGTTTCCTTTTTGTTATTTTAAGAAATGCTCTGGTTAATATCTATATCTATTACCTTAGCTACATATTTATCTATCTGTCCATCTATCATGTGCAGTTTTCTTTAAAAAATAAACAATGTATAAAGTCCCATAACAGGAGATATAGAGGTTGGACAAGCTTCAGGATGGTTTGATTCCATAGTACTATGATGGCATTGATGACCCAAAGTAATTTTGTCCATAGTTCTGCTGTCCACAGCATCATTTTCATCTTTAGACTGGCTTCCTTCACAGGCTTAAGATAGCCATAGTAGAAATCAGAGCCATGTGCTTCCCTGTACATATCCAGTGGGACAGAGAACAAGTAATTCTACCTAAACCATAGAACAAGAGTTCTCTTCAGTATGGACCAACTTAAGCACCATGCCCATCTCTGGACCAAAAACTGTTAGTAGAGTAATGCTGTGCAATATATGACTTACACCAGGGTTTCCAGGCCACTGCCCAGTAGAATAAACTAGCATGATTGATGTAATCAGAGCCCAAATCTAAAGCTGGATTAGTTCCTCTAACCATTCTACAGCTATGTAATGAGGGAGAAGTAGAAATGAAGAGTCCACTACACTTAGTCCTGACGTTCTTGTAGGTTAATGTTGTATAACTGAGAAACTCATATATAACAGAGACTATAATATTGGTTGCTGTTGGAGATTATTGTAGGATTATAAAACTTCATTAAAATTTGAATTGTTTATCTTATGGATACACAAACTGAGAGACATACAAAAGGATTGTGTAGACCTCATTTTCACTGGAGACCCCATTTATTTTTTTTCTGGAAACCAATGGTTTCTTGTCAATTACTCTACTTTTTTATGTAATCTTCCCTGGGATACAACTCTCTTCCACAACTTTTTCTTAAGGAAAGTATTTCTCTTCCAAGACCTTAGAGTCCTGCTTCCAATAACCCTGAATTTCTCTAACCAAGACATGATTCTTTACTAATTCTGTGTTTACTGTGGTTGTCT
The DNA here is from genome assembly GCF_041296235.1 of Equus asinus. Classification (NCBI taxonomy): domain Eukaryota; kingdom Metazoa; phylum Chordata; class Mammalia; order Perissodactyla; family Equidae; genus Equus; species Equus asinus. The sequence goes on along the minus strand of NC_091805.1, from coordinate 43,104,389 downwards.
TAGTCTGTTTGGGCTGCTGTAACATAAATACCATAGACTGAGCAACTGATAAACAACAGAAATTTGTTCGTCACAATTCTAGAGGCCGGGAAGTGCAAGATCAAGGCTCTGGCAGAATCTGTGTCTAGTGAGCATCCACTTCATGGTTCATAAATTGCCATCTTCTGGCTGTACACTCACATGGTGGAAGGGGTAAGTCTGCTCTCTGGAATCTCTTTTATAAGGGCATTAATTCCATTCATTAGGGCTCCTCCTTCATGACCTAATCACCTCCCAAAGGCCGCACCTCATAATACCATCACTTTGGGGGTTAGATTTCAACATATGAATTTGAGGAGGACAAAAACATGCAGTCTATAGCAGTGGTGCAACTTCATTTGGGTTACTATGAAGGTGTTTCTTTATCCCAACTTCTATTTATTTATTTATTATTGAGGTAACATTGGTTTATAACATTATACAAATTTCAGGTATACATCATTATTTTTTTTTCCAAGGAAGATTAGCCCTGAGCTAACATCTGCCAATCCTCCTCTTTTTGCTGAGGAAGACTGGCCCTGAGCTAACATCCATACCCATCTTCCTCTACTTTATATGTAGGACACCTACCACAGCATGGCTTGCCACAGCGGTGCCATGTCCGCACCCGGGATCCGAACTGGCAAACCCTGGGCTGCAGAAGCGCAAGTGAGCACTTAACTGCTACGTCACCGGCTGGCCCCAGGTGTACATCATTATATTTCAGCTTCTATATAGACTACATCGTGTTCACCACCAAAAGACTGGTTGCCATCCATCACCATACAAATGTGCCCTTTACCCTTTTTGTTCTCCCTCCTCCCCCATTCCCCTCTGGTAGCCACCAATCTATTCTCTGTATCTATGAGCTTGTTTATTTGTTGTTGTTGTTTTTTATCTTCCATGTATAAGTGAAATAATACAGTATTTGGCGTTCTCTGTCTGACTTATTTCACATACCCTCAGGTCCATCCATGTTGTTTCAAATAGAAAGATTTCATCATTTTTGTGGCTGAGTAGTATTCCTTTGTACGTGCATATATATATATACATATATGCACATATATATATGTACACCACATCTTCTTTATCCATTCATCCACTGATGGGCACTTAGGTTGTTTCCAAGTCTGGCTATTGTGACTAATGCGGCAATGAACATAGGAGTACATATATGTTTTAGAACTAATGTTTTCATGTTCTTTGGATAAATACTCAAATGGAATAGCTGGATCATATGGTAGTTCTATTTTTAATTTTTTGAGGAGTATCCATACTGTTTTCCATAGTGGCTGCACCAATTTACCTTCCCACCAGCAGTGTATGAGGGTCCCCTTTTCTCCACACACTCTAACACTTATTTCCTGTCCTTTTAATAATAGCCATTCTGTGAGGTGATATCTCATTGTGGTTTTGATTTGCATTTCCTCAATAATTAGTGATGTTGAACATCTTTTCATGTGCCTGTTGGCCATCTGTATATCTTTTATGGAAAAATGTCTGTTCAAATCCTCTGCCCATTTTTAATTAGGTTGTTTGGAGTTTTTTGTTGTTGGGTTTTATGAGTTCTTTATATATTTTGGATGTTAACCCCTTATTGGATATACAATTTGCAAATATCTTCTCTTAATTGGTAGGTTATATTTTCCCTTTGTTGATGGTTTGCAGTGCAGAAGCTTTTTAGTTTGATGCAGTCCATTTGTTAATTTTTTCTTTTGTTTCCCTTGCCTGAGGAGACATGATAGTCAAAAAGATACTGCTAAGACCGACGTCAAAGAGTATACTGCCTATGTTTTCTTCTATGAGTTTTATGGTTTCAGGTCTTATATTCAAGTCATTAGTCCATTTGAGTTAACTTTTGTGTATGGTGTAAGACAGTAGTCTACTTCTGTTCTTTTGCATGTGGCTGTCTGGTATTCCCAACACCATTTATTGAAGAGACTTTCCCTTGTCGAAAATTAGCTGTCCATACAAGTGTGGGTTTATTTCTGGGATCTCAGTTCTGTTCCATTGATCTTTGTGTCTGGTTTTCTTTCAGTACCATGCTGTTTTGATTACTATAGCTTTGTAATATATTTTGAAATCAGGGATCGTGATGCCTTCAGCTTTGTTCTTTTTCCTCAGGATTGCTTTAGCTATTCCAGATCTTTCGTTGTTTCATATAAATTTTAGCATTCTTTGTTCTATTTCTGTGAAAAATGTCATTGGGACTTTGATAGGAATTGGATTGAGTCTGTAAATTGCTTTAGGAAGTATGGACTTTTTAACTATGTTAATTCTTCCAATCCATGAGCAAGGAATATCTTTCCACTTCTTTGTGTCTTTTTCTATTTCTTTCAACAATGTTTTATAGTTTTTAGTGTCTAGGTCTTTCACCTCCTTGGTTACGTTTATTCCTAGGTATTTTGCCCTTTTTGTGGTGATTGTAAATGGAATTGTATTCTTGATTTCTCTTTCTATTATTTTGTTGTTAATGTATAGAAATGCAACTGATTTTTGTATGTTGATTTTGTGCCCTGCAAATTTACTGTATTTGTTTACTATTTCTAATAGTTTTTTAGAAGATTCTTTAGGCTTTTTCTGTATATAAAATCATGTCATCTGCATAGTGACAGTTTTACTTCTTTCTTTCCAATTTTTATCCCTCTTATTTCTTTTTCTTACCTAATTACTCTGGCTTAGGACTTTCAATAGTATGTTGAATAAGAGTAGTGAAAGTGGGCATCCTTGTCTTGTTCCTATTCTTAGAGGGATAGCTTTCAGTTTGTCACCATTGAGTATGCTGTTGGCTGTGGGTTTGTCATATAAGTCTATTATTATGTTGAGATAACTTCCTTCTATACCCACTTTATTGAGAGTTTTTATCATAAATGGATGCTGGATCTTGTCAAATGCTTTCTCTGTGTCTACTAAGATGATCATGTGATTTTTATTCTTCATTTTGTTAATATGGTCTATCACATTGATTGATTTGTAAATGTTGAACCATCCTTGCATCCCTGGAATAAATCCCACCTGATCATGGTATATTATCCTTTTAATGTATTGTTGAATTCAATTTGCTCATATTTTGTTGACAACTTTTGCACCTGTGTTCATCAGTGATTCAGCCTGTAATTTTCTTTTTTTGTTTTCTCCTTGTCTGGTTTTGATATCAGAATAATGTTGGCCTTGTAGAATGATTTAGGAAGCATCTCTCCTCTTCAGTTTTTTTGAAGAGTTTGAGAAGTATAGATATTAAATCTCTTGAATGTTTGGAAGAATTCACCACAGAAGCTGTCTGGTCCTGGACTTTTGTTTTTGGGGATCTTTCTCCCAGCTTCTAACCCACTCTGTATCAAGCACACTTGTTCCTTGGATCTGTAGTTGCATTTCTTGGGAGAATGTATTAGATTTACTTTTGACTCAAGCATTTTATTCTTTCCTTGTGGAAAAATGTCTTGCCATAGCGAGTAAAGATAAATAGATTTTTCTCTGGGATAAGTGGAGATTACAGAATTTTTCAAAAAGAAGTGTCATACCCCTGTCCACCTTATTGATACTCCCTGGGAAGTAAGTAATTTAGGACTCCCTGACTCCCACCATTAGGTCCTTTCAGTTGTACATCCAGAATATCTTATGAAAACAGCTGCTTTTCCCAATCTGCTGACATCAATTTAGTCCAAGACACCAACCTTGGAAATTGTAGCAGCTTCCTAGTGTCTACACTCTAACTTTTGCTCACTTTAATTTTTTAACTTTGTGGCCAGAAAACAAAAATATTATCTTTCCCTTGATTAACATCTTTCTATTTTTTCTCCTGATTGTGAGGATAAAGTCTCAAATCTCTACAAGTCACCATATGATCCCACCATAAATCTTCTCAGATTCATTCTGCCTACTCTCTTGTTAGAGTTCAAACTTACTGGCATCCTATAAATTCTTAAAAGGCACTATGCTCCTTTAAGCTTTAGGGCCTTTTCAATGGCCATTACCTGTGCCTACAAAGCTCTTACCCCAAATTATCGTTTGTTCTGTGGTGTTTTTTCTTATATAAGTGGTTCTATGGATTATATTTTTCCATCTTTATATTTTAAGACTTCCTGTTTTAAATGTGTCTCTTCTAAATATAATTTCATTAAATTTCTTTTGTCTAATATAATAAACTATGCTTTCAGCTTCAGCAATTTGTAGTTAATTTAGTTCTGGATTTAAATCTATTGTCTTATTTTGTTTTTATATTTGCCCTGTGTTCTAAGTTTATTTTTCTTTCCTTTCTTAGCTTCTTTTGGATTTTATGAGTTTGTATTTCCATTTCTCCCTACTAGAATCAAAGTTATGCTTTCTATTTCTACTCTTTTAGTGATTTCTCCATAAATTAAAACTTACATACTTAATTTACTCAAACACAAAATTCTTCAATACCTTTACCTTCACCTAGATAATACAAGGATCTTAGAACATTTTAATTTCATTTATTTCTGTCTCAACTTATACTGATTTTGAGTATCTTAATTCTATTATTTTGATTCCATTAGAAATTTTATACAGTCAATATTTATTTTTACTTACACGCATATTTACGTAATTTTTGCTCTTCATTTCATCTTAAGTCTCCAACCTTCCAACTGCTTAAACTAAAGCCCAGCCTTAGAATTTACTAAGAGTCTACTGTTGATAAAATCTCCTAGTTTTTATTGTCTGAAAATGTTTTTTTTAATCTTCCTTCTTGAAGAATATTATTGCTGGATGTAGAATTACAGGTTGACAATGTTTTTAGCCCATTAACTATATTATGAACATTATCTTCTTGTTTTCTTTGTTGTCGCAATGTCAGCTGTCAGCCTAGCTGTTCTTTCGATACTCTGTATTTTTCTCTGAAAGCTTTCAGGACTTTAGCTTTGTCTCTGAATTGACTGTAGATTTCATTCTATCTTCATAACTTCTTAGCCTCTCTTCTCTGTCTTCTCCATCTTTTTGTTTGTATATGCCACCTTTTGGATAACTTGTTTTAATTGTATTTCAACTTATTAATTCTGTATTTATCTATTATAATCTGCTTTTAGGTAGCTGAATTTTAAATTTGATTTTTGTTTGTTTTTAGAAGTTATTTGGTTTCTTTTTCAAAATCATTGAATTACTTTTTATAGTTTCCTATTCCCTGAAGATATTTTCAGCTCTTCTTTTGTTTCATTAAACATAATGACCACTAGTGTTTTATACTGTGTTGAATAATTGCAATATCTGAAGGCTTTGTTGGTCTTTTTCCTTTGTTTACTGTTTTTTTTTAAAAAAAAAATTCTCTTTATGCCTTTTTTTCTTGTGTGCCTGGTTGTCTTTTACTGTGCGCTAGTCATTGTTATTGAAACAATATTTGTAGAAATAATTTTATGTATAGGATGAAGTTGCCTTCCTCCAGAGAAACTTTACATTTGTTTCTGCCTGGTGCCTGAGTGACTACCTTGAACCGACTTCAAATCTTTATATTTTCCTGATCCACTGAAGTGATGTGAAGCAGCTGAAAAAAAAAAATGTCTGTGTAAGGGCTAATCCTCTTCTGGTTTGGTTTTTCCCAGAGGATGTTGTCTTTTGAAATCCTGACTCACTGCGAGAGAGTAACCTGTTAGACTCCTTATTTGTGTAGTCCTGGAAATGGATTTCTGTCTCCTCATGCCCTACAACACTACTAAAGTGAAAGTTTAAATTTACCACGATTGGCAATGTCGTGGTTTCAGGGTAAGAGAGGATTCCATGCTCTGTTTAATTCAATGAATTTTCTTTTTCCTTCAATTTTGGCACTTTGATGCTTTTTAAAAGATTTTTTTAAATTATCTAGAATTTTTATTTTCAGGAGGCAGTTTGATCCAAATAACTTAAACCACAGCTATGAGAAACCAGTAGTCCTCGTTCATATGTCATTGTGCATTTTGCCTGATTACTTGGTTTGGATGGGTTCCCAGCACCAAATTTCTGAATGAAAGGGAAAACACATTGTTAAGTCTTCTGATACATGTTGAAAATTTTGCCTTATATAAGGTTTTCTTCTTTAGATTTCCACCAATAATGTATGAGAGCTCTTTTCCTACATCTCAGCCAGTATTATCATTTTCTAAAATTTTCATTTAACTAGAAGATACATGTTATTTTTAAAGTATAGTTTGCTATAGTTTGGTTATTTAATCTGTATTTAAAAATTAATAATAAAGGAGAATCTTTTTCTGAAGTGTATCAACAATTTATATTTCTTTTTGTGTAATATCCTTTTACTCCTTATACTCCCTCTTTTATGTCTTTGATGTCACTATTTACATCTTTTTATATTGTGTATCTATTAGCAAATTGTTGAAGCTATAGGTATGTTTAATATTTTTGCCCTTTAAATTTTATGTTAGAGTTAAGTAGTTAATACTTACCATCATAATAACACAGTATCTGGGTATTTTGAATCTAACTGTATGCTTACCTTTACCAGTGTGTTATATATTTTCATATGTTTTCATATTACTAATTAGCGTCTTTTTGTTTTGGTTTGAAGAACTCTATTCAGTGTTTCTTGTAAGACAGGTTTAGTGGTGATGAATTCCCTCAGCTTTTGTTTATTAGAAAAGATCTTTATTTTGCCCACCTTTCTGAAGGACAACTTTGCTGAGTAGAGTGTTCTTGATTGGCAGCTTCTTTCTTTCAGCACTTTGAATAAATCATTCCATTCTCACCTGGCCTGCAAGATTTCTGCTGAGAAATTTGCTGGTAGCCTTATTAGAGCTCCTTGTATGAAAGAATATTTTTCTCTTGCTGTTTGAAAATTTTTCTCTTTGTCTTTGATTTTAGACAGTTTTATTATTATGTGTCTTGGAGAAGATCATTTTGGATCGAAATTTTGATGTGACCTATTAGCTTCATGAACTTGAATGTTCAAACCTCTTCCCAGATTTAAAAAGTTCTCAGCCATTATTTCTTTATATAAGGTTTCTACCTCTTTCTCCCTCTCTTTTCCTTCTGGGACTCCAATGATGCATACATTGTTTCTTTTGATGGTGTCCCACAGGCTTTCTTCATTTCTTTTTATACTTTTTAAAATTTTTTGCTCCTCTGATTGAATAATTTCAATCAATTTGTATTCAAGATCATTTATTCTTTCTCCTGCTTGTTCAAGCCTGTTGTTGAAGTGCTTTATTGAAGTCTTCGGCTCAGTCATTGTCTTCTTTAGCTTCATATTTCTGTTTGGTTCTTTTTTCTATTTTCTATTTCTTTGTTGAACTTCTAATTTTATTCTTGTATTGTTTTTCTGATGTTATTAAACTCTTTATCTATGTTCTCTTGTAGCTCACTGTGCATCTTTAGAACAATTATTTTGAATTATTTGTAGGGTGATTCCGGGATATCCATTTCTTTGGGCTCAGTTACTGGAGGTTTACTGTATTCCTTTGATGGAGTCATGTTTCCTTGATTCTTCATGATCTCTGTAGTCTTGCACAGGTATCTGCATATTCGAAAAAGCAATCACCTCTTCCAGACTTTATGGACTGACTTTAAGGGGAGCCTATCACCTGAAGGTGGGAGCATGCTGGATCATGGGTCTAATGGGGCAGGGTGCCAAGTGTGGAGGTGTGTGATAGCACTAGGTCCTAGGGAGCATGATATCTCTTTGACTCAGGCCACTGGAGTTCACAACACTGACAACCATGTGGTCCCTGGTTAGCACTGTGGGGGGGTCTGCAGTGGGTGCAAGAGCTGTTGGGGTCTTCAAAGGCACCTCCAGGTCCAGTAGCTAGAGACCGGGGTAAGCAGCAGTGGTGTCCAGAGCCAGTGCACACACTTTTCTGTGGGGGCCAGCCATAGGTTCCTACGTAATGGCAAGAGTCAGGTGCAGACACATACATAGTACTGGGGGACAGGGCACGTGGCAAAGGCAGGGGCCAACTATGGGCTAACTGGCAGCTGCAGAGGATCTGGCTGTTGGCATACTCTTCCGTGGTGGCATATTCTCACCTTGAGTGTGCACACTGTAGTGGAGGCTGGTGATGGAAGTCAGGGTGGGAGAATGCAGGTGCACAACTGTAGGGACTACCTACAGGTGGGTGCAGTGGTGCTGGCCAGTGACAGAAGGAAGGGACTGATCTGGGCCTGCAAGCAGCTGTGGGGGCCCTTACTGTTGGTGTGCTCACCTGTGGCTGCACACTCTCCCCCTGTGCATGTATGCTGCAGTGGAAGCTGGTGACAGGCTGGTGGGTGCAGGTGCACAGCTAGAGTGGCTAGCCTCCAGCACAAGCACAGAAGTGAAGGTCAGCCAGGGGAATCTGGGCTGGCGTCTTATACTCATGCAGCCACAGAGACTGTTAGTGTGGTTCCTAGGGTCCAGCAAAGATGGGGAGGGAGTGAGGAGGAATGCAGGCAGCTGGCATCAGTGGATACAAATACTCATGGGACGAAAGTTGGCAAAATCTGCAGGGGCTCCGTGTGGCTGTACTGGCCATTGGCTTCCTCGTTGGTAAAATGTGCTGAATTTGTCTGCAGAACAGGTCTCTCTGAACTGCAATCACTCTCACTGTGTGTCTGCTAAAAATAGCCTCTGCTTTCCTTCCTTATGCCTAGCCAGTCTTGTATGCCTCAGCTTTGCCAGTCTGGGTGAAACCAAAATGGGACCTTTGAACAGTGCCTTGAGAGACCTGAGAAGCTGATTGCTCACGCTGTTCTTCCTTTTCTGGTGAGAGAAACTCTTTATGGCTGAGAAGTTAGCTCTTTATGCTGATTAAAGCCGGCTTATGGGATGGAATGATGAAGACAAAGTGAAGCTGTCTTCCTTCTCTTCTTGTGTAATTATTCTCAGGATTTGTGTTCCACTGTGTCGCTAAAACTTCTAAAGTGGACTCTGGAGGATTCCCAGAGCTGTTTTTTTTTTTTTTTCCTGTGAATAGCTGTCCAACTGTTTATCTTTGTGGGGAAAGGGGAAACTGGGTTCTCCTACATGGCCATTTTTTCTGTTTCCACAATCTTTCTCTTAATTCATGTTTCAAAACGTGTGTGAGTGTGTGTGTTTCTCAGTTCTCTCTCTTGTTCTATTAGCCTATTTCTCTCTGGGCCAATATCAGTGCCTTATTGAAAGTAGCTTTATAATAAATCTTGATATCCAATACAGCAAGTCCTCCCATCTTGTTTCTCTTCTTTAATAGTGTCCTAGCTATTCTTGGCCATTTGTATTTTTGTAGAAATTTTAGGATCGGATTATTATAGTCTACACACATTTGTGCACATACAAACACACAGACACAAATTTGGGATTTTTATTGAGTTTTATGAATCATGATTATGATTTCTCTCCATTTGTTTAGGTCTTCATTAATTTCCCTCACTAAAGTTTTCTAGTTTTCTGCATAGAAGACTTGTATATTTTTAAAGATTTATTTCTAGGTGCCTGATATGTTTATGCTATTTCAAAGTTATAATATATTATTATTTTGTTTCCTGATGATATATAAATATACAGTTGACTTTTGTGTATTTACTGTATTCAGAAATCTTGCTAAGCTCATTTTTAAATTCTAATAATTTATCTGTAGAGTATTTTGGATTTTCTACATAGACAATCATATCGTCTATGAATAATGACAGATTTGTTCTTTTATTTCTAAATACACACACCAATATAAATTTAATTTTTTTTACCTTTTTGTAATGGCTAGGATTTCTAGTACAATATAGAAAATACTGATGTTAGCAGGCATCTGTCTTGCTCCAAATCTCAAATGGAAAAATTTCAATATTTTTCCATTAAGGATGATTGTAGATTTTTGAGACTATCTTTTTCAAAGCAAGAAAATTTCTTTCTTTTTTGAATTTACTTAAAGTTGTTATCATAGATGGTAGTTGAATTTTGTAGTCTGATTTTTCTGCATCTATCGAGGTATTCATATCATTTTCCTCTTTTAAACTGTTAATGTGTTGAAGTACACTTATTGATTTTTCTAATGTTAAACCAAACTTCCACTACTGAAATAAACTCAACATGATTGTTACATAACATCCTCTTTTACACTACTGTATTTGGTCTGCCAATATTTTAAAAATATATTTGCATTAATATTCATAAGCAAGATTGTCCTTTCAATTTCCCTTCTTATATTTTCTAAAGGAGAAATGTTAATAGAAACTAGCCTAAAGTTTATCATTCCTCTAAATATTCCACACTCTACCTGGATTGAACCGTACCAGCAAAGCATTGTTTATCTGGATAGTATTAAATTGACCCTCCTCCTATACTTTTACTTTGCATTTTGATGTGTTTTCATTGATCTCTCATAAATAACAACCCTTTGAAATTCTTCATTGTGTTTATTATAAGGATGATGTCAAGGACATGGCTCACTATGTTGGTTTTAATCTTTTTTTGAGGACACTTGGGAGAAACTTTTCTCTTACCTTAACACTAGAATGATGTTTCTTTTCCTAAGCTATTTGCTTTTTTAAAGGTCCCAGTTTTCAAGGGTCACAAGTTTTTATCAGGTTTAAATTTGTTATTTCTCTTAGCAAGTGACTACATGGAATGCATGTTCAGTTCTCTATTCTAAGGAAACAATTCTAAATGTTAAATATTGAAAAAATATTTAAGACAAAGCTATTTATTATAATTCTATAGATAATATTTTAATAAAAAATAATATCCAATTACATAAGCATGATTTGGTCAATTATGGAACTAAACATAATCAAATGTTATGCTTCTACTTAAAAAGGTGTATTCAAAGAGTTTATAATAACAATAAATACATGTGCCACTATGAAAAATAGCAATGTACACAACTGCGTTGCATAGTCAAAATGGTCTCAAATACGTAGAAATATATGGGGGAAAAGACTAGAGGGAAATTAAAATAGATAATATTCATAGTTGATTGGAGATAATGGGTTTATGGGTAATTTTTTTCTTTTCTTTTTAAACTCATAATCAGAAGACAAATTTTACCTTAAAATTTTTTTTAATGGAATTCAATACTGCATTCAAAGCATAACTAGGACAGACAGAAAAACAGAAGATTCTGCTCTACAGAATCAAAGAGAATTAAAGGCGGAGGAAGTTCAGTACCCTGGACAGCTCACCGGAAGGGCAGCTTTCATCCTAAGAATGTGAGATTTATGTAATTGGTTATATCTAAGTAAAACAACGTTATTAATAGAGCATTCTCTTGCCTATCTTCTTTCCAGCTTTTCCCCTTGTAGCCATGGAATCAACTCCATATTTTTAAGCTTTTCTTTGAACCATGGGACAATTTTGTAGACTAAAGGACAGAGGCAAGGAAATTAAACCAAAGGAAGATGTTGGTAAACATCAATCAGCATCTTGGAGAAGAGGGTAATTGTTGCTGAAATTTATCGCACTTGCCCTAGCCCAAACGCCGGATTCAAATTTGTTTTTTTTTTTAAGATTTTATTTTTTCCTTTTTCTCCCCAAAGCCCCCCGGTACATAGTTGTGTATTCTTAGTTGTGGGTTCCTCTAGTTGTGGCATGTGGGACGCTGCCTCAGCGTGGGCTGACGAGCAGTGCCATGCCCGCGCCCAGGATTCGAACCGACGAAACACTGGGCCGCCTGCAGCGGAGCGCGCGAACGTAACCACTCGGCCACGGGGCCAGCCCCTCAAATTTGTTTTTAATTGGAGACTGTTCTGTTCGTCATTAGCTAGTGTGTTTAACCCCTGGATGATCTTACAATGTTATTCAGACTTCAATGGCAACCTTGATAAAGAGTTATTTTCTTTATTCCTCACTTTCTTCCTTTTTCGTTATTTTTCTTTTTATAGCTACTTTCCTCCCTCTGGGGTCACTGTGACAAAAATACTGATGAAGCAGAGAAAGCTGAACTTTTTATGGATTTGGACTTGAATTGCCCTAATGATGATGCTATATTACAATCATACTAAAAGAGGCAAAGTAAACAAGAATGGAGTTCTGTACTAACCAGAGTTTTGAAAGATTAAAAATCTATTAGCAACCAGAGGGCCGTTTAAATAGTTTCCTCTTCTAAAATAAGTTGGCCAATCATAATCGACATGGGATCAATCGATATTCTCCCAGGAAATCTAAAAAAAAGTCTATAATGGCCTACACATCCCTCCAAGCCATGATACAATGAGGACAGCCTCATGCTAAGTTCAGTGGATCAAAAAGTGGATCAAATGAGCCCAGGTTCTTGTGCCATCTTTGATTCATGATATCATCTCTGGATTGCTTACATCTGAACTTCTCAGTATTTTAGAAAAAATAAACCTAGAATTCTTTAAAGGCACTTTAGAGGCTTTCACTAGCCACAGCTAAATACATTCTTCTTTAAAATGTAGGGTAGTCACTATTGTAGAACTGGGTTTGTTAAGTACTATTACTTATTTATTATGTACTTCCTATATGCCAGGCACTGTGTGACACCCTACAGTTACAAAGAAGGTTGTTCTGAATTTTCTGAAGTGTGCATGCCTTGCCTTTTTAACTTTTGGGAGGCTGTGATGGAATACACTGTCCTATGTCTTATCAGTCTTCATCAGGTCACAGAGCAAAAGCAGAGTACACTGTGAGATTGGAATAATTTTAGATAGATTTTTAAAAAGAAGATACTGACTCTGGCCACAAAGATTCTTGGGTCTAATAACGAGGAATTGACATAACAGTGGTTAGGAGTATGGCCTCTGGAAACAGAGTATGAGGTTCAAATTCTGGTGCTACAACATATAAATTGTAAGACCTTGAGTCAGTAAGTTGACCTGCTAAACCCCAGGTGTTTTTTATCTGTAAAATGGAAGCGGTAATATTACCTACCTCTTAGAGCAATCACGTGGATTAAACCATCTAACGTACATAAAGCACTCAACGGTGTCCCTGGCATGAGCTAAATACTCAAAATGTGAGGTATTATTATCATTAAAATAGAAACAAAAATATAGTTATTGCCGACATGCACTAGGGGAAGAGATGAATCATGGATTGTTCTGGAAGATGGGGGAGAGAAGGGGTGGACCAGGGAAGACTTCATGGAACAGTTGTTCTTCAGCAGCACCAATATCATGTTGGGCCAGTTTGAAGTCAGTTTCCCCCAAAACGGCTGTAAACATTAGAAATCTAAACAAAAACCTGTTTAGATACATTCCATTCTAGCTGTCAACCAAGTTATTGGCTGTAGTGAGTGATGCATGTCCTGGAGAACTGGAGACTAACGTTGAGACACATGATGTAATGACCTCATTACCGTTTGGCCTGAGTATCAGAGGAATCAATCACAGGGCTTGCTGCCACATGTCTAAGTTTTGTACTCCCTAAGGGTGTCCATTCAAAATGTGAGTAATACACTGTCTCTTCAGAGAAGAAAGGTCTTTAACTGGAACTGCTCCATCATTCACATTCCCCCAGGGACCCATAATTTTGTAATTTTACAAACCTGCCTATAGAGGATTACATCTACTAACTCTAGGGGAGGAGCTGATTCCTAGATCTTAATTATGTATACATAAAGATTGGGCCATTTTCTCATTAAAACCAGAGAAGTCTAAACAAATCTACATGCCCTTGGTGTTTAACACTTTCAATTATTAATGAAATCCCTCAGGATTTAGGGTCAATTTAAACAAAGAAAAAAGTATGAAACTTTCAAACAATGATTCATGGAACTCATTTTAATTAAATATTTAATCCACCCCCCCCCTTCATGAGTGTATTCTAAGATCATCAGTTGTTAAAATCTGTCAGCTCTGCTCTCTTCTTAGACCAAGCTATTCCAGGTTGGGGGATAGAGATGTCTGCAAAAGATTTCCCCCTCTATCTTTGTTCCTTTTACCAACCATCCCTCTCTCATTCATAAGCATGGGGTAGGAAGGTTCTGGATAATTACCTGAGTTATACCCTTAAGGGGTAGAGGGTGGTAGCTGCAGAATTTCTTCAGCAGTTCAACCACATCAGAGCTCTGAGATGCTTCTCAGCAATTCTTTGGATCTTTCTCCAATGGTTACATGACTGCTGCATTATCTCCAAGCATAGGAAAAAAAAAATCCCTTGAACAACTATACATAAAAGCAGAAATGGAAAGGCAAGAGTTTCTCCACATTCCTCTTCAGGGAGGAAAATCTTCCCAGAATTCCTTCAGGAGACTACTCCTTATGTCTCAGCCAAGATTAGGTCTATCTCATGTACAAAGCTTTGACACTTGACTCATCAATGTAATTTTAACTTTTATCACTTCATGAAAACTTCAATGTCAAAACACCCTTGCATCCCAATTTCTTGACCTTCTCTTTCTTTCAGCCACTGCATTCCTGACCACATCCTATACATTATCACTCTCCATCTCTGAAGCGATGAATGATGATAACTAAAGCCTAGTGAACTTCTAATTTTCTCCCTCTTTTACCACCATCATATGTATGGTCTGATAATGACATTTGATCACTTTACATTTGCCTAGCCTTTGTCCTCAAAGTTTAAAGATCCCCTCCAATTTTTATTGTCACCTCTCTCCAGCTGAGATACCCACTGTATCACTATTAACTCTTTCTTTTCAGCATCCTTAACTCTTGTGTCTCATAGTCTTCCGGCGACATCTGCCCAACATTGATTAATCCAGCCATCTGCGTCTTCTACTCCTATTTGGACTGATGGAAAACATAATAGAAACATGCAGATTGGTGCCACTTCAAAAATACAGTGTCAATTCTTCACTGCACTGCTTGGCAATTCTCTTACATTCCAGAAGACAGCATTTTCTCATATTTTCAGTGGCTATTCAAAATATTTACTTCTCTCCTCAGTCCCAAAACATCGCATCTATTTCCTGCCTCTCAGCAGATAGACTTAATTCCATTTCACAGAAAAAGAAGAAACATTTTCATTTTGTGTACTAAAGTAAGAATAAGCATTCATGCACACTATTAGTAAGATAATGGATCCACAAGAATCCTTGGTTTGTTTATAGGAAAATTTTTGAGACTTTTCTAAAAAGAAGATAGTATATATTTTTATATAGAGATGTCTGCAATTTACTGTGAAATGCATAAAAAAAGATTGATAAATAGAAGGATGGATAGACATGTGATAAAGCAAGTATCCCATTATTGATAGAATCCAGGTGCTGAACATACAGATGTTCATTGTAAAAATTGTTTCAAATTTTCTATGTGTTTGAAATTTTTCATAATAAAATGCTGGGAACCAATTGATATTTTCAGAAATCAGAGATACCCGTTTGAACATTATTATCCCAGGGCTACCAATTATTGAACAAATATAAAAGCAGAGTTTAGGTTATATCTATAGGCCACAGCAGTCATCTCTGAAGCAGATTGTCACAAAAATATCTACTTTGTTGGATGCCCAATGGAAAGCCAACTTTTATTTGTTAGTTACTTAATTCGTTTTCTAACAGGAAAGGGAATAGAATAGTTACAAATTAAAAATGTTGACACAAGTCCCCACAATGGACAAAATAGTAGGTTCAATATTATTTTAAGGCTTTTCGTCCCCAACTGTACCTTAAATTTTTCTTCTAAATTACTTTGTTTAGAATTCCACTTTATCTCACATCTGCATCAACAGTTCTTTCCTCTCTCTTGTCTTTTCCTTCATAAGGAGCTGCTAACTAAATGGGTCATATTCTCAAAGTTACTCCCAAGAATTCCATTTGTTAGCAATGGATGAAAGAGGGCAAGTTTAAGGAAAACTAAGGGCTTACAAATAAAAAGAAAATAGAATTTTAACAAATGGAACATGGGGCAAATAATATTCTACCTCATCGGTAGGATCAGGTCTGGGAGCAATGGAAAAGGAAAGAGATTTCTGGGAGAGGGTGGAGGAAGGGGCATGTTTGGATAATATGACGACAGACAAACAACATTTACCAGATGGGTCTAGAATGATAGCTAAGCCACCCTAAATTATTTTGGGAATGAGAAAGTATATATAAATAGTTGACTTTTATGTTTGTTTTTCCTCTTGAGAATTTATGGTTTTATGAGATCTTGTGCTCCGACCATGGGATCAGCCAGGCGTTAGGAGCCCTAGGTCAGGCTTAGACAAGAAGAGGTAGAGAATAGTCAGGAGGTAGCTCAAACAACAACTTGTCTTTTCCCTCGCACAGGTGAACTTTTTGTGGAACAGAGTAATTAGCCATTAGATCCAACTCCTTAATTTGTACTCCTTGGGTTTTCTTATCTCTGATCGTATATCTATATCTATATAGATATAAATATAGACTCATTCATTCATTTCTTTTATCTCTATGTCACACTCTATTCTACCCCTCTCATAGGCAAGTGCTCTAACATATTTAACAAGTATCTTTTGCTTCTATGGGTTCATGCCAAATGTTTTAATTTACCTAAATGATGTTGCCATGTTATATATAATACATATGCAATATGTATCGCATATATACTACAATATATATTATACATATAATACATATTATATATATACAATCTTTTGTACTTATTTTACTTAGGATTATGTTTTTAAGATTCATCTCTTTTATATATGTAGAAACAGTTGCTTCTAACTGTTGCTGAGTACTCTAACCCTTGGGTATTTAAAGCAGCCTCTGCTGCTACAGATATTCCTCATGGTATGTTGTGGTCATTTTCCTGAAGACTCTTTTCTGGAGTCTCTTCCTCATTCTACCCACCTGCCAGTAAGACAGGCCCTGAGAACTCCTTCTCTGGGAGCTATCCTCCCTAGAATTCAGCTTCACCATCCCCAAGATGCCGAGGTTCAGATACTCTCACAGTTAATACCACACAATGGTAGAACTTCTTCTCCCTGGGTACATTGAAGACTCACCTGTCGGTAATTTTCAGAGGCTCCCTTTGAAAACTTGATCAAAGTTATGAAGCTTCTCCCCATGTAAATGCCCATTTGCACATACACACAAAATTTTACCCTCAACTTAAGAAAATTCACTGACTTCTAGAACCCTATCCATGTATCTCTAATGGTTTGATATTCTCAGTTCTAGGGTTGTTTGCAAGTGTTCAAGGGGTGAACATTCAAATTAAATTGAAGATAAGGATGTTAAGAAAGATCAGAGACAATTTTATAAGTTTTTATAAAGAGTACCATACATAAAATATGTCATTATGAATGAGTGAAGTTTAGTTGTTTCCTAAAGATGAAGTCATATTTACTGAGATATAATTTATATATAGGAAAATTCACCCTTTGTAAGTTTACATATTGATAAGTTTTGAGAAATGTATACAGTCATGTAGCCCCCACTACAGCAAGAATAGGGAAAAAATGTTCTAGCCTCTAAAAAGTGCCCTTGAATTTTTTTGCAATAAATTTATTCCCATTTACACACACACACACACGCACCCTACCTTGGCAACCGCTGATCTGATTTCTTTATCTATAGTTTTTCCTTGTCCAGAATATCATATAAATATAATCATGCCATTTGTAGACTATTGAGTCTGGCTTCTTTCATTTAGCATTATGCTTTTAAGATTCACCCACGTTTTTGCAAGTTAGCAGTAGTTTCTTTTTCTTACTGAACTGTATTCCATTGTGTGAATATACCACAACTTATTTATCTATTCACAAGTTGATGGACAGTTGGGTTGCTTCCAGTTTTGGATATTATGAACAAAGCTTCTATAAAAATTTGTGTACAGATCTTTGTGTAGACATATGTTTTCATTTCTCATGAGTAAATGCTTAGGAGAGAGATTGCTGGGTCATATAGTACATACATGTGTACCTTAGTAAAAAACTATATTAGAGGCTGGTCCCATGGCCTAGTGGTTAAGTTTGATGTGCTCCACTTGGGTGGCCTGGGTTCACGGGTTCTGATCCTGGGCATGGACCTATACCACTCATCAGCCATACTGTGGCAGCATGTCACATATAAAATAGATGAGGACTGACACAGATGTTAGCTCAGGGCTAATCTTCTTCAGTAAAGAAAAAAAAACTGTCTTAAAGGTATTTTAAGAGAGAACTATCTCTGAAAATTTCTGATCACATGTCTGAGAAATCTCAACCTAAAAGTTCTGAGTCATTAGATCAGATACTTCAGATCTCTGAGGCTCAGTTTCCTCATCTGCAATGTGGTTATAATATCTCCTTTATAGAATTGATTAAATAGATAAATAAAATATTAGTGAGCTAACATATGTAAAGGATTAACAAGTTAACCCCATGTGCAATGAATAACACAACACTCAAAAATTACTACATATGCATAATAAAACTTTGACTCTATCTCCATCTGGTGGCAGCCTATAACACACTCCTTGAGTGTCTAGTCTTCTGTGTTGTAAGGATAGCTGTATTTACTCCTCTTAGGATTGTTGTGATGATAAAAATTAGATAACATACATACAAGTTTAGTAAGCCAGAAATCACTACACAGATGCAGAGGACTTCCCAACTTTGAAAAGACTAATCCTGATTAAAGATATGTATTTGGGGGCTGGCCTGGTGGTGCAGCAGTTAAGTTCACACATTCCACTTCTTGGTGGTCTGGGGTTCACCAGTTTGGATCCCAGGTGCGGACATGGCACCACTTGGCAAAAGCCATGTTGTGGTAGGCGTCCCATATATAAAGTAGAGGAAGATGGGCATGGATGTTAACTCAGGGCCAGTCTTCCTCAGCAAAAAGAGGAGGATTGGCAGTAGTTAGCTCAAGGCTAATCTTCCTCAAAAAAAAAAAAAAGATATCAGGAAGATCCAAGATGGCACCGTGAGTAGTCCTCTTTGTTTCTCCCCCTTCGAGTCTACAATTATTTGGACACTTATCGCTTGACAAAGGATATCCAGACAGCATCTCAGGATGTCTGAGATACCCACGCGACTATGCATCAGAAGGTGGACGGACTTTCCTCCGGGAGGATGTGGAAATAGGTGAAAACTCTCCGACCCCGACCGAGCAGCCTAGTACCCGCAAGCGGCTTTCTTCCAACGGACGCCCCCAGAGGATCTACACACATCTAGGGCAGGAGCGAGCACACAACAGAGGAGCGACGGTGGAAACAGGTGACCAGAACCCTACCTAAACCCCCCCGCAATTACTCCTAAACACAGAGGGAAACTTTGGAGTTGCACACCTGAGCCTGCGGGGAGAGTCTCTCCCCGCCATTGGCGGGGAGACCCCAGCTGGTGTTCGCAGCGCCTGGAGGGTCCCAGAGAGAGTCGCTGAGGGTACGGAGGTCTCCCAGCTGCCGTTGCCCACCCCGTGGCAGTAGGGATTGCCGGAGATCTCGGAGAGGACTGGGGCTGGGGGAAGTTCCATAGGCCCGCTCTGCACCCCGGAGGGGACGTTACAGAATTCTGCCCAGGCAGCAGACAAAACTCTCTGTCTGCCATTAGCAGAGGGGCCACGCCCAGCATTCACACCTCCGGGAGAGTCCAGGAGAGAATCCCAGAGGGCGGGGCGACCCCCAGCTGCCGTTGCCCGCCCCGTGGGAGTAGGGATTGCCGGAGATCTCGGAGAGGACTGGGGCTGGGGGGGAGTTCCAGAGACCCAGCTTCGTAGCCTAGGGGGAAACCCTACAGGCTCACAGCAGCCTTAGGGAAAGCCTCTGCACAGCACCAGTAGAAGGCACCCAGCCGGCAGCCACAAGGCTGGAAGACCCCAGGGCAAAAGCAGCATAGCTAGGTGAACTAACCACAGACTGTAGAAGATGCCAATAGCTCTCCTGCGACCGATAGAGGACAAGTGAGATTTTGTGGGTGCCGACAGCAACGGAGCGACAAATATAAGTGATCCCACCCCTGGCCGCTGGAAAAGCCCATAACACCGTTGCAGACCCCAAGGAGAGAGCACATCTAGGTGGGCTGCAACAGTAGGCACCAGCAGCCTGAAGCCCCCCTGTGACGGCCCCCATGGCAGAGGAGGGAATCCAAAGGGCCACTGTGGCTACGAGGAGGGGCCCAGGCCCAGTTAGCAACTGCGGACAGGGTTCCTGGTTGGTGCAGTATAAACAGCTGCTCCCCCACCGCAGCAGCTGAAACAAGTGAAAGGAGCAACTAAACTCTATCTCCATGCGGAGGCACAAATCAACAACATCAAGCAATATGAAAAAATACATTAAATCTCCAGAACAGAAAGAAAGTAACAAATACACAGAAAACAATCCCAAAGAAAATGAGATATATAACCTAAATGACGATGACTTCAAAACAGCCATCATTAAAATTCTCAATGAGTTAAGAGAGAATTCTGACCGACAACTCAACGAGTTCAGGAGCTATGTCACAAAAGATTTTGATATGATAAAGAAGAACCAAACAGAAATATTGGAAATGAAGAACACAATAGAGGAGATTAAGAAAAATCTAGATGCTCTGAACAGTAGGGCCGATAATATGGAGGAAAGAATTAGCAATTTGGAAGATGGCAATATAGAATTGCTGCAGGCAGAGGAGGAGAGAGAAGAAAGACTAAAAAGAAATGAAGAAACTCTCCAAGAATTATCAGACACAACTAGGAGATGCAACGTAAGGATTATAGGTAGTCCAGAGGGAGAAGAGAAGGAGAAAGGGGCAGAAAGCCTATTCAAAGAAATAATGGCTGAGAACTTCCCAAATCTGGTGAGAGAGATGGATCTTCAGGTGACAGAAGCCAATAGATCTCCAAACTTTATCAATGCAAGAAGACCAACTCCACGGCATATAGTAGTGAAGCTAGCAAAAGTCAACGACAAGGAGAAAACACTAAGGACAGCCAGGCAAAAGAAACTAACCTACAAAGGAACCCCCATCAGGCTATCAGCAGATTTCTCAGCAGAAACTTTACAGGCTAGAAGAGAGTGGAATGATATATTCAAAAATCTGAAGGACAAAAATCTACAGCCGAGAATTCTCTATCCAGCAAAAATATCCTTCAAATACGATGGAGAAATAAAAACTTTCCAAGATAAACAAAAATTAAGGGAGTTCATTGCCACAAAACCTCCTCTACAGGAAATCCTCCGGAAAACCCTCATTCCTGAAAAATCCAAAAAAGGAAAGGGGCTACAAAACCAAGAGCAGAGGAGATAAGTAGAAGGACAACAACAGAGAGTAGCAGCTCTACATCAGAACAGATTAAACCATGGGACAAGAAACAAAGGAAATTGAAGAAAACCGGAAAACGAGACACAAAATGGTAGTGGTAGGCCCCCACATCTCAATAATCACTCTAAATGTAAATGGATTGAACTCCCCAATCAAAAGACACAGAGTGGCAGGATGGATCAAAGAACAAGATCCAACAATATGCTGCCTCCAGGAAACACACCTCAGCCCCAAAGACAAACATAGACTCAGAGTGAAGGGATGGAGAACAATACTCCAAGCTAATAATGAACAAAAGAAAGCAGGTGTCGCTATACTAATATCAGACAAGGTAGATTTCAAAGCAAAACAGATAAAGAAAGATAAAGAGGGACAGTATATAATGATAAAAGGGACTCTCCACCAAGAAGACATAACACTTATAAATATATACGCACCTAACACAGGAGCACCAAAATTTGTAAAGCAACTCTTAATAGAACTAAAAGAAGACATCAACAACAATACAATAATAGTAGGGGACCTCAACACACCATTAACACCAATGGACAGAACATCCAGACAGAAAATCAACAAGGAAATAATAGAATTAAATGAAAAATTAGACCAGATGGACTTAATAGATATATATAGAACACTTCATCCAAAAACAGCAGGTTACACATTCTTCTCAAGTGCACATGGAACATTCTCAAGGATTGACCATATTTTGGGAACCAAAGCAAACATCAATAAATACAAGAGAGTTGAAATAATATCAAGCATCTTTTCTGATCATCATGCTATTAAACTAGAAATCATCTACAAGAAAAAAGCAGAGAAAGGTGCAAAAATGTGGAGACTAAACAACACACTTCTCAACAAACAATGGATCATTGAAGAAATTAAAGAAGAAATCAAATTTTATCTGGAGACTAATGAAAATGAGAACACGACATACCAAATCATTTGGGATGCAGCAAAAGCAGTCCTAAGAGGGAAATTCATCACAATACAGGCTCACCTCACTAAACAAGAAAAAGCTCACGTAAGCAACCTCAAACGACACCTAACAGAACTAGAAAAAGAAGAACAAACAAAGCCCAGAGTCAGTAGAAGGAGGGAAATAATAAAAATAAGAGCAGAAATAAACGATATTGAAACAAAAAAGACAATAGAAAGGATCAATGAAACAAAGAGTTGGTTCTTCGAAAGAATTAACAAAATTGACAAACCCCTAGCCAGACTCACCAAGAAAAGAAGAGAGAAATCGCAAATTAATAAAATTAGGAATGACAGAGGAGAAATCACAACAGATACCAATGAAATACAAGAGATCATAAGAGAATACTATGAAAAACTATATGCCAACAAATTGAACAACCTGGAAGAAATGGACAAATTCCTAGACTCCTACAATCTACCCAAACTGAATCAGGAAGAAATGGAGAATCTGAATAGGCCAATCACAAGTAAGGAAATAGAAACGGTAATCAAAAACCTCCCCAAAAATAAGAGTCCAGGACCAGACGGCTTCTCTGGAGAATTCTACCAAACATTCAAAGAAGACTTAATACCTATTCTCCTCAAACTGTTCCAGAAAATTGAGAAAGACGGAGAACTCCCTAACACATTCTATGAAGCCAACATCACTCTGATCCCCAAACCTGACAAGGACAACACAAAGAAGGAGAACTACAGGCCGATATCACTGATGAACATAGATGCAAAAATCCTCAACAAAATTTTGGCAAACCGAATACAGCAATACATCAAAAAGATTATACACCATGATCAAGTGGGATTTATACCAGGGACACAGGGATGGTTGAACATCCGCAAGTCAATCAACGTGATACACTACATCAACAAAATGAAAAACAAAAACCACATGATCATCTCAATGGATGCAGAGAAAGCATTCGACAAGATCCAACACCCATTTATGATAAAAACCCTCAGTAAAATGGGTATAGGAAAGTACCTCAACATAATAAAGGCCTTATATGATAGACCCACAGCCAACATCATACTCAATGGACAAAAACTGAAAGCCATCCCTCTGAGGACAGGAACAAGACAAGGGTGCCCACTTTCACCACTCCTATTCAACATAGTACTGGAGGTGCTGGCCAGAGCAATTCAGCAGGAAAAAGAAATAAAAGGAATCCAAATAGGTAACGAAGAAGTAAAACTCTCGCTGTTTGCAGACAACATGATCTTATATATAGAAAACCCCAAAGAATCCATAGAAAAACTATTAGAAATAATCAACAACTACAGCAAAGTAGCAGGGTATAAAATTAACGTGCATAAATCAGTAGCATTTCTACACACTAACAATGAACTAACAGAAAAAGAACTAAAGAACTCAATCCCATTCACAATCGCAACGAAAAGAATAAAATACCTTGGGATAAACTTAACCAAGGAAGTGAAGGATCTATACAATGAAAACTACAAGACTTTCTTGAAAGAAATTGACGATGACATAAAGAGATGGAAAGACATTCCTTGCACATGGATTGGAAGAATAAACATAGTTAAAATGTCCATACTACCTAAAGCAATATACAGATTCAATGCTATCCCAATCAGAATC
Source organism: Equus asinus (assembly GCF_041296235.1). Classification (NCBI taxonomy): domain Eukaryota; kingdom Metazoa; phylum Chordata; class Mammalia; order Perissodactyla; family Equidae; genus Equus; species Equus asinus. The sequence continues at coordinate 43,080,789 of NC_091805.1, read as the reverse complement.
CCAAGAACATTCTTCACAGAAATTGAACAAACAATCCTAAAATTCATATGGGGCAACAAAAGACCGCGAATTGCTAAAGCAATCCTGAGCAAAAACAAAGCCGGCGGAATCACAATCCCCGATTTCAAAACATACTACAAAGCTACAGTGATCAAAACAGCATGGTACTGGTACAAAAACAGGTCCACAGATCAATGGAACAGAATTGAAAGCCCAGAGATAAAACCACACATCTATGGACAGCTAATCTTCGACAAAGGAGCAGAGGGCCTACAATGGAGAAAAGAAAGTCTCTTCAACAAATGGTGCTGGGAAAACTGGACAGCCACATGCAAAAGATTGAAAATTGACCATTCTTTTTCACCACACACCAAAATAAACTCAAAATGGATCAAAGACCTAAAGATTAGGCCTGAGACAATAAGTCTTTTGGAAGAGAATATAGGCAGTACACTCTTTGACATCAGTTTCAAAAGAATCTTTTTGGACACTGTAACTCCTCAGTTGAGGGAAACAATAGAAAGAATAAACAAATGGGACTTCATCAGACTAAAGAGCTTCTTCAAGGCAAGGGAAAACAGAATTGAAACAAAAAAACAGCTCACTAATTGGGAAAAAATATTTACAAGCCACTTATCTGACAAAGGGTTAATCTCCATAATATACAAAGAACTCACACTGATTAGCAACAAAAAACAAACAACCCAATCAAAAAATGGGCAGAGGACATGAACAGACATTTCTCAAAAGAAGATATGAATATGGCCAATAGACACATGAAAAAATGTTCATCATCGCTAATCATCAGGGAAATGCAAATCAAAACTACAGTAAGATATCACCTTACACCCGTTAGATTGGCAAAAACATCCAAAACCAAGAGTGACAAATGTTGGAGAGGATGTGGAGAAAAAGGAACCCTCATACACTGTTGGTGGGAATGCAAACTGGTACAGCCACTATGGAAAACAGTATGGAGATTTCTCAAAAAGTTAAAAATAGAAATACCCTATGACCCAGCCATCCCATTACTGGGTATCTATCCTAAGAACCTGATATCAGATATCTCAAGAGTCCGTTGCACCCCTATGTTCATCGCAGCATTATTTACAAGAGCCAAGACGTGGAACCAGCCTACATGCCCAGAAACCGATGATTGGATAAAGAAGATGTGGTATATATACACAACGGAATACTACTCAGCCATAAAAAAAGACAAAATTGGCCCATTCACAACAACATGGATGGACCTCGAGGGTATTATGTTAAGCGAAATAAGCCAGTCAGAGAAAGACGAACTCTATATGACTCCACTCATAGGTGGAAGTTAGTATATTGATAAGGAGATCTGATCGGTGGTTACCAGGGAAAAGGGGGGGTGGGGAGAGGGCACAGAGGGGGAGGTGGTGTACCCACAACATGACTAACAAAAATGTACAACTGAAATCTCACAAGGTTGTAATCTATCATAACATTAATAAAAAAAAAAAGCAAAAAAGAAAAAAAAGATATGTATTTGCTGATCAGCTCCTACCATCTACAACTGACTCACCTCAGAATCAATCCCAAAATTTTAGGCTCATTAAATAGATGCAAAAAGAGTGAGTCCCCAGGACCTCTATAAAATAGGGCAATGATACTCAATGTCTTGGTTACTGCCTAGTTAGGGATGCTACTTCCAAAACTGTGGATGGATTCCACCCCTTACCTTGTAGCTTGAATTTAACAAACAAAAAAAAAACTCTCTCTATGGGGTTGGCCCCATGGCCTAGTGGTTAAGTTTGATGTACTCCACTTTGGTGGCCCAGGATCATGGGTTTGGATCCTGGGTGTGGACCTACACCACTTGTCAGCCATACTGTGGCAGTGACCCACATATAAAGTGGAGGGAGATTGGCAAAGATGTTAGCTCAGGGCTAACCTTCCTCCAACAAAAAAAGAGAAAGATTGGCAACAGATGTTAACTCAGTGCTAATCTTCCTCACACACACACACACACAAAAACCCTCTCTACTCCAGGATCGGAATCTCCCACACAGCCAGTTTCCTCTCCTCCATATCACCAGGAAGTATCTAAACTCATCCACAGAAAAAGCAGCAATAAATGAAGATACCAAGATAATAATGTAAATGGACTTGTAACCAACACAGTCATTTCTTTTTTTAGAATTATCCTCCTCATGTGTCCAGCTGAATAACTTGCATCCAGGAACTCATTTTCAAGGCACTTCCTTGGCCAGAGGGGGAAGATGCAAATCCTATCAGCCACTGGGATTCCATCTCTGTGTCTTAGTCACCAGCATTTCACTTTCAGGTCAAAGTTAGCCTGTGATGATTAAAGGGGAAAAGCAACTGAACCACATGAGGGCCAAAGGAGGAAAACCAGACCAAGAAGAAACAAAGAGAAAAAGGAGGTAGAGATGATGGTGAACATGGTTTTTAAGTGAGTTGTTCCACAGTCTCCCTCAGACTGCTCTATTCTTTTCTTACCCTCCAAAATCTGGGAAGCGTGTCCTCCTCACTGATTCTTGGCTAGAAACACACCTCTCCAGTTTGAGATTTTCCCACAAAGTAATGAGATATTGCCTTTTTGCTTATAGGAAAATCTAAATTGTTATATGGTGAAAAAGCAGAAAGGGCTTAACTTCTCTCCAAGATTGTCTAGAGTATTAGGTCTAGGTATTTGTGAGATGTTCAGCCTCTTTTTGGCTCTAACAGAGGCTCTAGGCAGTATAGCATAGTGGTTAAGAGCCCAAAGCCAAAACCCAGACTAACAGGAATCAAATTCCAATTCTACCATTTACTAGGTAATGGGTGGCCTTGAGCAAGTTACTTAACCTCTCTTTGCCTCAAATGCAACCTCTGCAAAATGATAATGATAGTAGTACTTACCTTGTAAGGGAGGTAAAGTTTAAAAGTTTGACAGTTCAACAGTTGGCAAGCACATAAAGGTAATCTATCATTATTATGTCTTTTTCTCCAGAAAATGTACTTTGAACCCTTGAATCCCATCAATGGTCCTCTAGGGAAGTACTGCTGGTCCAAGTGGGCACCCTGAGGATTTTTTAATTCTTATTATTTTACTCCTTTTCTTTCTTCTGACCCAGAAAGACAGCCAGCATGGTGGTTAGGGGAATGAACACTGGAGACACATTATCGGGGTTGAAATCCTCATGCCCTCCTCTGTGTGAGTGACCACAGGAAAGTTATTTAACCCATGACTCAATTTCCTTAACTACAAAATGAAAATGGTAATGTTAACAACACATCACAGGGATGTTGTGAATGTTACATGAGATAATCCATGGGAAGCCCTTACAAGACTGCCTGGTGTGCTGTAATTACTCAGTACATATTAGTTACTATTGTTATCCATTCTACATCCTGAAACCATTTACTATGCACCTACCACGTGCAAAGCACTGCTGGATGCTGATCACTATTAAAACAATCCTTATCCTCAAGGAGCTTAAAAGTTTCCAAGTTAAAATTTGTCAACCCTTGAGTGATGTCAGCAACGTGGCAGAGTGAGTTGTTCCCCTTGTCTCTCCCACTTTTCAACTACAACTAAATGGACATTCACTGACCAGTGGAGGTAGCCCACACAGCACAACAAGACACCTGAGAGACATACGCAGCTATACATCTAAGGGTGGATTGACTGGCCCTCCGAGAAGTGGTGGAGATAGGTGAGCACTCCCTGCCCTCCCCCAGCAGCCCTGTGCACATACACGAGTGCTTTCCAGCCTGGCATGAGCACCCCAAAAGTGGGAACATGCACCAGGGTGACTGTACGAAGAGGTGATGGCAGCCCTGAGTCTGCTTCTGATCACTTTCTGGGGGGGAGCCCACCATGCCCCTGCAGCCCCAAGGAGTGACCCTAGCTCAGTCCCAGCTAGGAAGTCCTGCCCACCAAGGACAGCAGCCGACAGGACTGCAAGCAGAGCAGCAGCAGATCTATATGCTGGGGCAAGTGCACTCCAGGCCCATGCAAGTGCCCACAGTACCACTAAGCCCTGAAAAAGGGAATGTGCCATGGGGTGACTGTAGGAAGAGGTGGCAGCAGCCTTAAGCCTGCTTGTGATCTCTTTCCTGGCAGTGAGGGGGAGCTCACCGTGCCCCTGTGGCTCCAAGGAGTGGCCCTAGCTCAGTCTTGGTGAGGAAGCTCCACCCAAAAAGCACAGTACACACAAGTGCCTGAATGCTCCCCAAGCTGGTGCAAGCACCCACAGTACCCCCACAGCTTCCAGCAGATGGGGTGGGACCAGAGACCCCGCTCCTGCTTCCACCTAGTGGTAACAGGTGGAATCGCAGACCTACTACCACAAATGCCCCAACAAAAGATCAGTTCATCAAAAGCCATGAGAAACTGCAACAACAATTCAGACCAGAAGGAAAATGACAATTCTCCAGAATCCAACCCTGAAGCCATGGAAAATTACAACCTAAATGACAGAGAATTCAAAGTAGCTGTTACAAACAGGCTCAATGATTTACAAGAGAACACAGACAGACAGTTCCATGAGCACAGGAATAAAATGAATCTCTTCACCAAAGAGATCAAAAGTATTTTTAAATATCAAGCAGAGGGGCCAGCCTGGTGGTGCAGCAGTTACGTTCACACATTCCACTTCAGCAGCCTAAGGTTCACCAGTTTGGATCCCAGGTGCAGACCTGCACACTTCTTATTAAGCCATGCTGTGGCAGGAGTCCCACATATAAAATAGAGGAAGATGGGCATGGATGTTAGCTCAGGGACAATAGTCCTCACAAAAAAAAAAAGAGGAGGCTTGGCAGCAAATGTTAGCTCAGGGCTAATCTTCCTCAAAAAAAAAATCAAGCAGAAATTCTTAATATGAAAAACACAATTAATGAAATAAAAAATAATCTAGGATCCTTAAGAAATAAAGCCAATGTTATGGAGGAAAGAATTAGTGATTTAGAGGATAAAAATATAGACATTCTACAGGTAGAGGAAGAGACAGAACTAAGATTTTCAAAAAATGAAGGAATTCTTTGATAAATATCCAACTCAATTAGGAAAAGCAACATGAGGATTATAGGTATCCCAGAAGGAGAAGAGAGGGAGAAAGGGAGCTTGTTCAAAGAAATAATAGCTGAGGACTTCCCAAACCTGGGGGAAGATCCAGATTTACAAATACATTAAGCTAATAGAATGCCTAATTACACCAATGCTAAAAGACCTTCTCCAGGGTATATAATAGTAAAACTGGCAACAGTCAATGACAAAGAAAAAATATTAAGGGCAGCAAGGCAGAAGAAAATAACCTACAAAGGAAACTCTATCAGGTTTTCAGAGGATTTCTCAGCAGAAACTCTACAGTTTAGGAGAGAATGGAATGATATATTCAAAATACTAAAAGACAAAAACTTTCAGCCAGGAATACTCTATCCAGTGTAAAACATCAGTTGCATTTCTATACACTAATAATGAACTAGCAGAAAGAGAAATCAAGAATACAATCCCGTTTACAATCTCAGCAAAAAGAATAAAATATCTAGGAATAAACTTACCCAAAGATGTGAAAGACCTATACACTGAAAACTGTAAGACTTTATTGAAAGAAACCGAAGAAGACATAAAGAAATGGAAAGATATTTCATGCTCAAGGCTCAGAAGAATAAACAGTTAAAATGTCCAACTACCTAAAGCAATCTACAGATTCAATGCAATTCCAATCAGAATCCCAATTACATTCTTCACAGAAATAGAACAAAGAATCCTAAAATTTATATGGAACAAAAAAAAGACCCCGAATAGCCAAAGCAATCCTGAGAAAAAGAATATAGCTGGAGGTATCACAGTCCCTGACTTCAAAATATGCTACAAAGTTATAGTAATCAAAACAGCATGGCACGGGACAAAAACAGACACACAGATCAAAGGAACAGAATTGAAAGCCCAGAAATAAAACCGCACATCTATGGACAGCTAATCTTTGACACAGGAGCAAAGAAAGCACAACGGAGAAAGAAAAGTCTCTTCAACAAATGGTGTTGGGAAAACCGGACAGCCACATGCAAAAGAATGAAAGTAGATCATTATCTTACACTGCACACAAAAATTAACCCAAAACGGATTAAAGACTTGAAGGTAAGACCTGAAACCAAAAAACTCCTAGAAGAAAACATAAGCAGTACACTCTTTGACATTGGTCTTAGCAGCATCTTTTCAACTACTGTGTCTACTCAGGCAAGGGAAACAAAAGAAAAAGTTAACCAATGGCATTACATCAGAAACTAAAAACCTTCTGCAAAGCAAAGGAAATCAGGAACCAAATGAAAAGACAACCCACCAACTGGGAGAAAACAGATTTCTCAAAAAATCAAAAATAGAAACACCATACAATGCAGGTATCCCACTGCTGAGTATTTATCCAAAGAACTTGAAATCAATGATCCAAAGAGATTTATGCACCCCTATGTTCATTGCAGCATTATTCACAATAGCCAAGACGTGGAACAACCTGAATGAACAGATGAATGGATAAAGAAGATACACACACACACACACACACACACACACACACACACACACACACAATGGAATACTACTCTGCCATAAAAAAGAGAAAATCGTCCTATTTGCAACAACATGGATGGAACTTGAGAGTATGATGTTAAGCGAAATAAGCCAGACGGAGAAAGACAAATACTGCATGATTTCACTCATATGTGGAAGATAACAAATACATGGATGAAGAGAACAGATTAGTGTTTACCAGAGGGGAGGGGGGCTGGGAGATTGGTGAAAGGGATAAAGTGGCACATATGTACAGTGACAGACAAAAATTAGACTACTGGCGATGAGCACGATGAAGTCTATTCAGAAAATTGATAAATAATAAGGTACACCTGAAATTACACTATATTATAAACCATTATGATCTCCACAAAATTACCGGAAAAAAATTGTCAACCCTTGACTCATCTTGGGAAAGCCATTGTTATTAGAATCTTATTTGGAGACAGACCCTCGGGGGGTCCATCTCAGACGACACTTCCCTAACAGACTCTGTTCAGAGAGGCCACTCAGCCTTTGACATCCTCCCTTTGTGGATCCAGAAATCCTACTGTTCCCTCAGGCGGTTCCAGCCTCTAACTCTAGCCACCTCTCTGCATCCAGGCTCTCTGCCTCCACTAACCTACGATTTTGAGTCAGGAGAAGTAATAGAAGAAGGACAGTATAGTAGTTAGAGATGTTCTAGGTTCAAACCCCAGTTCTGCTGCTTCTACCGGACAGCCTCTCTGAGCTTGTTTCCTCATCTGTAAAATGGGGGTAAGGCAGCCCTACCTCATAAGGCTGTCGTGAGCAGTAAAGGAGCAAACATATGACAATTGCCTAGAATATTGCCTGGCACAGAGCAAGCGCTATAGAATAATTTGCTATTATGGTTATCATTAACTTTAAAGAAGGTCAACATAGCAGGGAATCTACCTGACCAACCTGGAGCATTCCTCCCACAAATGTGGCTAATGATCGTGTTCTTCCAACCCACCAGTAGCTTTCTCTGACGCCATCTTGACAAGTCCTAGTCCTAGGAGACAGAAGAAGAGAACCCAAGAGGACTGAGAAGATGGAGGGGAGGAATAAAATGTCCATATGAACACGGATAGCTAGGAACATTCACCTCCCTCTGTGGCACCACAGGAGTTAGAGGAGACTGCTTCTTTAGGCAAAGCCTGCCATTGTTTATACAACAGTGGAGCTGCATGTCCAGGTGCCCACCTCCCTGCGTACCCCGTCTCTCCTGCCTGCCTGCAAGAAGCCAGTGGGAACAAGGCTCTCCTCTGGAAGCTTTCAAGAGAACCCAGCTCAAGTTTGTGGCTCAAGTCCCAGATGCTCTTCCAATCAGGCCGCCAAGGAGACGTGAATTTCTACAGATCCACCACCAGAGGGCAGAGCGTCACCGCAGGAGATCTTGAGTCAGCAACCGATGAGCCCACCTCCAAGAGCACTGGGAGGGGAAAATCCTCCAGAACGTCTGTTTGCAGTTCGTCCCAATTCAGTTTCCCTGGGGCTAGGCCCAGGATCTTGGAGATCACTTTATGATTACAGACATTCCCCCTGCTCTGGGTCCTCGCATCCGGCCACGCCCACAGGTGTCCAGAAGTTTCTGTCCCAGGCACCATTTTCTCGATGGGGAGAAAGCAGCGTGAGGAAGGAGGGTGTGTGGGGGATGGGGCAGAGGGACCCTGCTGTTAGCCAAACATCATCCCAGGCCAGGAAATGTCACTCCCTGGTCCCTCTGGATGTTGACCATTTTCATCTGATGCAAAGGAAGGGAGAGGAGGCAAATCCAGATGAGGGGCTAGTTTGCTCCTCTCTGTTGCTGCTACCTTTTCACATTTGGGCCCCCGAAAGTCTCCCCTCTAGTTGAGGGCCCTTATCAGGGCAGATTTAGTTGCATTGCATTTGGGCAGTCCTTCCTTAGCTGGCATAAAGTGGTTTAATTCCTAAAACAGCATCCCGTGTCCCCCATCCTCCTCACTTACTTTACCTTTTAAGTCACGTTGATTGTGAAAACAAAGGTCAGAGTGGGGTTTGGGGTGGAAGGTTACGGAAGTCTTTGCACTCCAGTTCCTCTGAGGGATTTAGTAGGTGGGTTACCCATGGCCTCACAGACAAGGCCCAGGGTGGTCCCACACAGGTGACATAACTCTCGGCTTTCTCACCACGTCTCACACAGGCAGCATAAGACGACACCTTCACCCCAGGCAGGCACAGGGCAAAGCATCTTTGACCAGGGAACAGGGAGCCAAGTTCCAGCTCCAGATTCCACCCTTGCCTACTGCCCTCTTCTGGGGAAATTACTAAACTGGTCTAGACTTTCATTTCTCACATTTGAGAACGATAGTTCCTCTTGCAGGGCAGTACTGCTGGGAAGGAGAGGTTTTTTTAATCTGGGATTTGTCTTTCCCATTTCTAAATGATTCCTGCTCAAGCCTTAGGGAGAAATATGAATGAAGAATGAGGAACCAGGATTCACTGAATAGAGATTGTCTGCCAAGGTCACGGACAGAGTGTGAAATGTCAGATTAGCCTGATTTCACTGTCTGTTCTCAAACACAAACACTCTCCACCCCCAGAGTTTAATTAGTTTCTTCTGGCACAGGAAACGTGGCACATCTGGAATATTGTTGATTGCTCTGCAAATAACTCATTTTAGTGTATTATTAACCTGCTATGCAACTTCTCTTATTGAGACAATCACCTTCAGCAATGTCTCATGGGAAAATCTCTTGTGGGCAATCTTGAGAGCAGTGTTTTAGCGGTATTCATACCCACCTTGCTCCCAACACACTTTTGGGTCGTTTTTTTCCATTTGCAATCTTGAGCAAATCACTTACCCTCTCTGGTCATCATGATATTTATAGTATTTTTTTTTTTAAAGATTGGCACCTGGGATAACAACTGTTGCCAATCTTCCTTTTTCTTTTTTTCCTCCTTCTTCTCCCCAAATCCCCCCAGGACATAGTTGTATATATTCTAGTTGTGAGTGCCTCTGGTTGTGCTATGTGGGATGCCGCCTCAGCATGGCCTGATGAGCGGTGCCATGTCCGTGCCCAGGATCCAAACCAGTGAAACCCTGGGCCGCTGAAGCAGAGCACGCGAACTTAACCACTAGGCCATGGGGCTGGCCCCAATACAGTAGTTTTAAATTGCAAGTCAGAAGAAAGTTCTTTTCTGCTCCCATGCTTCTCCTCTTGGTGCTCCCTTCTTCTCCCTCCTTGCCCCTACACCTCCTGCAGCAAAGTTCTACACCCAGCCATTCTCGATGACTTGTCTTCCCTGACGCAGCTACTCTTTCTTGCCCTTGATACGTGCAGTGCCCTCTGCTTTGAATTCCCTTTCTTGAAACATGAATTTTCCCACTGACTCTTACTGATCCTTCAGAACTCGGTTTTGACATCATCTTCTCCAGGAAGATCGCTCTGCTCTCTCCCTGACACCACCTCACCTGGGTTTGATGTCCCTGTTCTATGCGCCCATAGCACCTGCACGCCCTCCACCATAGACTGACATTGTCTAACCAATTCGTCTGCTCTTCTGGACCAACAGCTTATCTTTGTGCATTCAACATCAAGCACAGTGCCCTGCTCTTCATCGTGCTGTCTTTCATGCTGGGTTCAGTTTTTAACAGAGGTTTACATGCTTCTCCCCCAGACCCTGATTTGTATGTCAAGTAGAAAGTCATGGCTAGGCTCTTAGATACTCCTGCCACTGTGGCAGAACTGTACCCCTGGGAAACTAATGCTTTAAGTCTCCGTCCCAAAGACCGGAGGTATGTGTAAATCATTTCTGTCAAGCACTGGAAACTTCCCAAGAAGAGGAAAACCACATCTATCTCATGAAGTTGACAATGTAGAAGGAGCTGTCGCATGCCCTTTAATACTCCCACCTAGCCTCAGATACAATTGTCTTCTTTAATAGATTACGAAACCAAGGCCCTGAGAGGGACTGACTCAGTGTTCCAGAGACAAGAAGTAGTGAAGCTGTGACTAGAGTCAGTGGCTTCTGTCCCTGGACTGCAGACCAGGGAAAATAGTTCTTCTTCACTCTTCTCCCCTCCTCCCACTGTCCTCCAGACAATGGTGTCAACACTGGGCCTGCAGAATCCCCAGGAAGAGTAACAGAGGCAGGTGACTGAAGCAGACAGCTCTGCAAGGGCCTGCCCTCTGTGGTCTCAGGAAGAACACCATGTACTCTTCCCCTCTCCATCTCAGCAGTGCATCGATCCCACACTTGGAAAAATCAATGTTGGCGAGGACAGGAGAAAGATTTGCTCAGACACATTTGTCATTTGAGGTGCCTACAAATATACTCACACAGCAGTAGCCCATAGCCTCTGTTCCCCCATCACAACCACCTACTCAGACCAGAGCACCTGCTATGGGCAGGGCTGAGTGTGAGGAGTCAGGACCGTGGGATATCAGGGTCAGAGGACCCTTAGAGGCCCCCGGGCCCAACTCCCTTCTGCACAGTGGAGGAGTCTGAGGCCAAGAAGTGAGTGACCTGCTCAAGATTACACAGCTGGGAGGCGACAGGGCCAGGATATGAATTCAGATGTCTGGATGGCATTCCCACACCCTCAAACCTGGATCGCGTTGTACACATATGATTGGTGATGGGAGGCCTCCTTTCCTGCCCCACAGACAAAGTGTCATCCCATCCTTGCCCCCAGTGCCCAGCGTGCCTCTCTCAGGATTCAGTGGCTTCAAGGAGGGAGTTAAGAACGCAGGCTTGGGGTCAGACGAACCTGAGATTGTGACCTATTCCTACCAGACGATTATGTAGCTTTTCTATCTCATAGTTGCCATATCTGTAAAAATCACATCCTGCGCCAAGAACTGTTTAATTCCATGTATTAACGCCTAAAATCATTAAAACAATCCCATGAGATTGGTCTATTGCCTATGGTTGCTTTAGGCACAGAGAGAGATTCAGAAGCTTGCCCAAAGTTGTACACCTAGGAAGTGGCAGCAGCGGGCCTTGCACTCTAGAGCACACGCTTTAATTACGGTGCTGTCATACTGCACACCAAACTCTCATCTCCTTCATGCCCACCCCACCCAATCCAGCAAGCACAGCCCCTGCTTGCAGGTGACAACACACCTAGATCATGTGTCCCCTGCTGCACACCAGGCAGTTGGTCAGTTTGTCCCATCGTTGGCCCGTGGGTACAGAGAAAAGGAAAACCATTGGCCACCTTGGCTTCGTTGGGATGCCACAGACCATGCTCCTTGAATGTGCATTCCCAAGACATTCTGTTATCACCAGAGCCTAGTTTGCTTTGGGCTGGTTTATTTCTAAAGCTGAAGGATTCAGAGGCATTTGGACATATCCAGGAAAGGCCTAACAAACAGATGACTGCTTTTGACCCAACAGAGTCCCACAGTAATTTGGTGCCACAGTGAGGGTGGCCCAGGCTGGATACTCTCAAACACCTCTCCACTCAGCATGTTAATTATTCATCACGTCCTTAAATAATCTTCTGTGAGGAAATGCTAAGTGACACATTAAATATTCATCAGGATGCACCTAGCACGAGGCCAAGGGTGGAATTAGGCAGAACAAATGTGATTTCTGATTACGTCTCTTTAATTCTAGGCACTGAACACCCCCAGGCAGCTAGGACTCCATCCCATTCTGAAAGAAAGCCAGGAAAGTAGATTCCACAACATCCCTTTATGTTCTGCCAAACTATCTTTAGAATCTTGGCAAGAAGTTCTTTCCTTTTTCTTTCTTTCTTTTTTTTTAGCTTTTAAAAGCTGAGGTATAACTTATATGCATATATGTATGCACCCACATAACCACCACCCAGATCAACACATAGAACATTTCTAGCAGTCCAGAAGTTTCCCTCATGCTTCTTGCCAGTCAATACCACCCCACATACACGTATAAGAAATCACTATTTTGACAAGAAATTGTTTTTATCTTTAAGTATAACTCACATCCTTCCTTCTGTCATTTCTGTTCACTTCCTCTCATTTTCAGTTTGAAGGCAAAGGCCAAGTAGTAATCTACTGCCCATAGATTTGAAGTTCACTAGTGTGGGAGCATGGAAAACAAGAGACAGTCCAGGGAGAGGAGATGCTGGCTTGGTCTGGAGCAGGAGTGGGGAAGATGGAAAGGAGGAGAAACTTGTGGAATGTATTCTGAAGGTAGAGGTGACAGGATTGGAAGCGACAGTGAGGGAAAGTGTGGAATCAGGCATGATATATAGGTTTTGAGTTTCTTGTTGGAGGGTGCTACCATTTGTTGAAGTAAAGAAGATGGAAAAGGAGCTGCTTTGGGGGCAGGGCAAGATCAAGAGCTCAGTTTGGACCTGTTATCTTGAGATACTTACTAGGCATCCACACGTAGAGCCCAAGTCATCTAGAGCTTAGGGAAGATGTCAGGCCTGGAAAGAGATATGTATTTGGGATTAATCAGCCTACAGATGGATTTCAAAGCCTGGGGATGGCATGGAATTACCAAGGGTAAACAGAGCAGAGAGCAGGACCCATGATAGAGCCTTCTAATGTTCTTGGTGATGCTGATACTTGCCTTCAAACTCTAACAAATGTTAGAAAGGAGAAAATAAGCATCGTGTAATATATAATTGAGTCTCAAAATTGAACGAATTTATTTTCAGCTTGGAAAAAATATTTTTAAATGTTCTACAGCCTCTCATGACAATACAATGGGATTCTGATGATTAATTTTGGTCAGAGCAGCCATCCCTTTAGGGTCCCAGTGGCCCTGCCCCAGTGAACACAGACCTCTAGTTGATCTCACAAGGGCATTTTGTTATTTCAAAAAGCTTGATTGAACTTGTATGCTTACCTACCATAAAGACATATATGCTAACCACAACATCAGGTTTTTCTGCTTTCATTAGAATTATATCAACTGGCAACACTGTATATCTTGTGATGATCAGAAGCTTTGACAGTAACATGTCTTCAGTTATTTTTTAAAATGGGAAAATGTACAAGTGCCTAATCCGTGCACTTTTTAAGGAAGACAGTTATTTCAAAGACTCAGTTAATTAATCCGAAAATGAAACGAATAATAGTTCCTACCTCTTTGGGTTACTATGCAAGATTAAATGAGAATGCATGTGAAGGGCACATTGTGAGTGCTTAATACATGGCTGTGGTGATTATTACTATTGTGAATATTCTTGATATAACACAGACTCCAAAGGGAACAAATAATAAAAGCTGCCCTTTGTATGAAAGGTGTGGAGACCACACTACTGTTCTCTTCAATGATACATCCTTTGGTGCCGATCATAATAATCCACTGCACGGAGTCAGAGGGCCCTTGTTACCAGTTCACATATTTCTGCTTATGTCTGAGGGCATGGCCCTATCCCTACTCAAAGAATCTTTCTTCCAGAAAGCTAGACAATTAGCCTGACTCCCTCTCAGCTGGGCCCCCGACTGCGGGAACAGTCAGCTGCTGTAACGAGGAAAAAATAATCCAGTCGTTCCTGAGCCAGCTCAGATGGTCAGCCAGAGATAGAGGCAGGCTGACGTAATCTGGCCTTTTGAAGTAATTTCAGCTGATTTGTTCATTTGTTTGCCAATAATCTTGCTTTTGAAACTCAAAAATAACAACAACAATAATAATACAAAAGGGGACATTTTGTCCTTCTACTGTCAGAGCCATGCCTCAAGCTCCCCACACAGATGGAAACATCACCTACAAAGTCTGTGAAAGGGTATGGTAGGGTTGAATTATGAAGGGACAAGAAGGGAGGCAGGTGTGTCCAGCCCCCAGGTGAGAGGAGTGGCATTTTAACAAGGATATCTAATTAATGCTTTAAAGTTTTCAAAGCACTTCCACATAAATCATCCCATTTGATCTTCAAAATGCCCTTGCCACGTCAGTGATATTATATTCATTCCAGAGATGAGGATTCTGATGCTCAGAGAAATTAAGAAAGTTGTCCAAATGCTGGAGGCAGTTCCCAAACCCTGCCTCTCTTCCCATCCACTGTCTTGCGTGGAAAATCTCCTCTACTACCCGGCAGCCTGTGGATACACCTGGCTCCATCAGGGGTGGGTGTGCATGGTCTTTGTCTATCCTAGCCAAAGGAGTGGGTCCACAATCAAACAGGGCGTGGCCCTCAGGGGCCCAGGATAATCATTTAAGTCATGCTTTCAATGTTTTTAGGGATTGGTTTTATGAATAAGAACATTCAGTCAGACATCTGGATATTTTACTCTAGCTGGAGTCAACTACCTGAATACTTTTTAAACGAGTATCTATATATGCATCTCTATTTTTCTTCCATTTTCTTCCAAATGTTTGATATTTACAACTAAAGTAATTCTCAGTCTCATTTTTATTTTGGCAGAAACATAAGACTCTGGAAAATCACGGCTGTTCACTGAGTTTGATTTGAACTATCGAATGGCTATGTGTTCCAGAGCAATTTACTGAACTCTCTAGGCTGTCGTGGTCCAACAGAACTTATGGAAACATTACAGATCTGTGCTGTCCAATGTGGTAGCCAATAGTCACGAGTCTATTGATAAAGTGAAATGTGACGAATGTGACTCAGAAACTGACTTTTTAATCTTAATTAATTTAAATTTAAATAGCCGCATGTGGCTAGTGGCTATTGTATCGGATAAAGCAATTCTGGGCCTATATCCTCACCTATAAAATGAAATGTTTATGCTAGAATCAATCTTCCCAAGATTCCTACCATAATTCCTAGCATAGTGGCACATATTAGACAGTCACTAAATATTTGTTGAATAGATATTTCTAGAATGAAAGAATAGCCAAATGAATAAAGAAATGAATGAATAAATTACTGAATCTTAAGGGAACATCATAAATGGAATTAATTTAGGATGACTTCCTGGAAAATCTAGAGTTTTGAGGGATGAAGAGAAACTAGCATTAGCTGCAGCGGAGTGGGAACCCCTGGCCGCTGTTCCTGTGGGGACAGAACCACTAGAATCCAGATCACATTTGCCTTTCCACTTCCTCCAGACCCGGAAAAGCAGCTTCCTGCCTGGGAGTATTTTCATAACTTACGTCTCCCGGTGAAGAGTCTCAGTGCTAGAGCTGTGGGCAGGGAAGAACGTCAGGAAAGAAGGGACAATTGTCAGGAAGCCCCAGGGAGAGCTGCCAAGACTTCCATTGGAACCATGGGAAAGCCTGCCTTCAGACAAGCTTCGAATAGCCACTGCCCCCAAACACACTGGTTAAAATAAGTGGGTGCATCAGACGCATCTATCTTGGCTTTGACTCTCCTCTCTCAATTTCTGTTCTGAGGAGTTTCTCCCTTCCAGGTGAGGCCCGCTCTCAGGCATACTTTCTCTTCTCAACATGGATTATGGCGGGTGCCTGAAAGTTTCCAGGGCGGGTGTCCCATCCAGGGTGCATGTTCTCTGTTGCTAGAAGACCCTGCTGAAGAATGTGCCTTTGTCAGGAACATGAGTGTGATGACCTGGGGTGACAGTGGGGTAGCGTATTGCCTGCACCTCCTCCCTGAAGGAGCACTGCACCTGCACCACTCGGAACTCTGCTCAGAGCTGAAGCTTGCCGGCTTGGCCAGGTTTTCCCTCCCTCTCTCTCTTCCTTTCAGTTAACAAGATGTTCTTCTAATCTGTGAAGTTATTGCTTTTATTTTTTAATTTTGGGGGGAGATTTTTTTATTGTGGTAAAATATGCACAGGTAGTCTAGTGGTTAACATTCCGCACTCTCACCGCTGCAGTCGTGGGTTGGTTTCCCGTCAGGGAGCCACACCACCTGTCTGCCATCTGCCGATTGTCATACTGTGGCAGCTGTGTGTTGCTGTGATGCTGAAAGCTATACCCCCAGTATTTCAAATACCAGCAGGATCACGCATGATGGAGAGGCTTCAGCAGAACTTCCAGACTAAGACAGACTGAGAAGAAAGATCTGGCCACTCACTTCTGAAAAACATTGGCCATGAAAACCCCATGAATAGCCCAAGAGCACTGTCTGATATAGCGTCAGAAGGTGAGAGGATGGTGCAAAAAGACCAGGCAGGGTTTAGCTCTGCTGTACACAGGTTCACTAGGAGTCAGAATGCACTCAACAGCACTACCAATAAAAAAAATATATGTAACATAAGATTTACCATTTAGCAGTTTATTAAGTGTATAATTTAGTGGTATTAAGTTCAACATTCACATCATTCTTCACCCATCACTATTATCCATCCCCAAAACTTTTTCATCATTCCAAACTGAAACTCTATACCATTGAACAACATCTCCCATTTCCCCATCCCCCCAGCCCCTGCTAACGGCCATTCTGTTTTCTGTCTCTGTGAATGAGACTACCCTAAGTACATGACATAAGTGGAGTCAGACAGCATGTGTCTTTTTGTGACTCACTTATTTCACTTACCATAGTGTCTTCAAGGTTCGTCCATGTAGTAACGTGTTTCAGAATTTCCTTTCTTTTAAAGGCTGAATAATATTCCACTTTATGCATATACCACAGTTGGATTGTTTCCACTTTGGGGCTATTAGGAATAAGCTGCTACGAACATGGGTGTCCAAGCATCTCTTTGAGACCCTACTTTGAATTCTTTTGGATCTATGCCTAGAAGTGGAATTACTGGGTCCTGTGGTAATTCTGTGTTTCACCTTTTGAAGAAGTACTTTTATTTTTTAAACCATTTCTAAATTCTTTTTCTTTCTTTTCTACCTTCCGGTTCTTGAGTGTTATTCCTAATCCTCTCTATGTGTATATTTTCAGCTTTTCATATCCTGGGTTGTAGCTTTTCATTTGAAATCTTAGTCTCTTATTTCTTTTCACTTTTTAAAAATTTCAGCTTCTAGTCTTTTATCTTTTTATTTTGAACTTTGTCTATTTTGTCTAATCTAAGATGTTTATTTTGTCTAATCTAACATGTAACCTATAAGCTTTTTGCTTTAGTTTATTTTTAAACCATCTCCAACTAATCCTTTTTATTTCTATAGTTTAATTTGTTTCACCTAGGAATTTATAGAGCTGACTTTGTGTATCTATAATGCATCTCTCACAAATTTATCATATTTCTGGTGGCTATAAATGTTTCTCTTCTGGGATACTGTGTACGGAGTGTCAGGAAGGTTATGTTGCAAGGCGGCTGGAGGATAAGTGCGACTGAAGTCTGTCCTGGGTCAGGTTCCCTGGGAGACAGCCTGAGGCAGAGATTTGGATTCAGGAGGTCTATAGGGGAGGGCACTCAGGAGAAACACTTGTGAGGAAGTGAGGGGAGCAGGACTGGGTAGAGGGAGTTGAACTGGGCCTTCAAAGGCAGTTTCAAAGGAAGCCTTAGTCCCACAGGGAATGTGAAGCTGGAATAAACTCAAAGTGAGACAGGGAACCGGGTCTGCATCCCCTGGAACCCCGCATGGACCAGGAGGCATAATCTTGGGTGAAAAGTTCCTTCCTTGAGGGCAATGCTGGGGACGGACTCAATGTGTGCTGTCTGCAGGTGACACTCCTGGGGGCAGGGTGGGGGATCTGAGTGATGCACCACAGCACCCACTGCAGGTTCCCAAGAGAAAAATACTATATTCTAGGGAGGTAGGGTCCCATAATCCAGCCCAATGGTGGTCAGCCAATTTTGAGGAGTGTATTAAAATTCCCTGGGTAGAGGGAGGTGGCCTGGTGGCGCAGCGGTTAAGTGCGCACCTTCTGCTTCGGGGGCCTGGGGTTCGCCGGTTCAGATCCCGGGTGTGGACATGGCACCATTTGGCAAGCCATGCTGTGGTAGGCGTCCCACATATAAAGTAGAGGAAGATGGGCACGGATGTTGGCTCAGGGCCAGTCTTCCTCAGCAAAAAAAAAAGGAGAATTGGCAGCAGATGTTAGCTCAGGGCTAATCTTCCTCAAAAAAAAAAAGGAAAGAAAATGAAAATGAAAATTACCTGGGGAGAAAACTTGATGAGGCCCCTCCTACAAAGTGTGTATAGTTTGAGAAAGAAAATCTGATCATTCCAATATGCCTCCAGCACCCCTCCAAAGTGGAGAACCACTGACTTAGACCAAAATGACAATACCCCAACTTCTTGTAAATGGCTTTTACACAAGTTATGTTGAGTCTATTTAAAGTACCCTACAAAAAAGTGTACTCTCTCTCCACGACAAGTCTGATGTAGGGGCGGATTTAGGTTTTGTGGAGCCTATAGATTATACAATTGGGGGGACCTCTATAAAAAAAAAACAATACAAAATTATTCATATAAAATTGCCAGGCATTGCCCAGCATCTTGGAAGGGGCCAACGTGCTGAGGGGCCCCAGAGCTAGGTTTTGCCAGCTTTGCTGTAAATCCTCCTCTGGTCCAAGGCCGTTATTGCATAAGCTGACTGAGGAGCTCCCTGAGTCTGAGGGAGGGACACTTTCCCTGGAGGGCTACACTCATCAGCTGTTTAACTACCTTCTCACTTTCAAGAGCCCTTGGGAATTCTCCCTTGGCTGAATCCCCAATAAGTCTCACCTTGAGGCAGGTGACCTCGCCTGGACACCCTGAAGATACCCTATTTCCAGGAACTGGTGGGACACACTCTACCTTCCACCAGAGGAATGGGGCTCAGCAGATGTGGGCCATGATTCTTTACTGGGAGCAAAGGACAAATTATATAATGACAAAATTAGTGATAGTGATAAGTAGCAAGTATTAAACATTTAGCACGTGCCAGTCCTAGTTCTAAGCACTTTACATGAATGATCACATTTAATCCTCATAAGCACACTAGTCAATATATATTATAATATATATATATATTATTGCTATTGCCATTTTACAGACGAGGGAATTGAGGTATAGAAACTTTAAGTAACATGCCCAGAGACTCACAGCTAGGAAGCAGTGTGGCCAGGATGCAAATCCAGGCTCTGACTCCAGAGTATTTTCCCCACGACACTCCCCCCCACCCCCTGCACTATGCCACTCTACAAAAAGCCCTGGGGTGATGTGTGTGTTCGTTGCTCCTTGTTAACTAAAGGTCTTCGCTTGAAAAAAGGCCAATTTAGTTCCTACGGAAGGACTCTGTATACTAAGTTCTTCTGAGGGTTTTAAGGTCTTTTGCTGAAAAGTTTTAAATGCCCAAGTCAAGCAAAGCACTCAAGGGATATTTAAAAGGGCAGACACTGCACTTTTTCTGTATAGACCCCTCTGATCAGATCCAGAATATAGTCTAAAGCATGCTTTAGAAGGTCAATGCTTTGTTCCCCTCAAACTGAAATACCCGTAGGCACCTTTCATTTTAGAACATCCTTTTTCCATGGGTATGGACCAGTTATTTCTGTGACCGTCAAGAAAAAAAAAAGAAATTTTGGTAGTAGCTATGGTGGATGGGCCACTCATATCTCAGTCAACCTTTGCTCCACAGCGTGGGGGAACAGAACTCCTTGCTTCTGGCCTTCCTGACAAAATGAAGATCCTCTGTCTCACCATTCACACCGCCCTGTCTGCTCAGACTAACGGTCTCCTTTTGATGATAATCTGTATTCATTCTCCAGGCTCAAACAGCATCTCTGGACACCTAACCACCAGAATTGGCAGTGATTCCAATGGGCCCCTGTTTCAAGTTTTTATAGACTGAGTGGATTCCCCTGGACAATTCTTTCAGAGACAGATTTATTAATCTTAGTGGAAAAAAAAAAAAATCCTTGCCAAACGTACTTTCTTTGAAAGACAGTGGTTCTGAATGATAGTACAGGGAATAAATCTCAGAGGAACTTATATTTCTATCTATCTCGTATATTATATGTTGTGGCCAGCCCTTTTGTGCTGTGGTCTGCGTAAAAATGTACGTTTTCCCTCTCACTTATCTTTGCATGGCTCTCTGGAGCCTCCCTGTACTTATGATTGTGCTGGGGCAGTCAGGGGACTGGCAATAAATACACCAGGTTTTTTTCCAGCTCTATTTCAGCTGTTACTATCAAAGAATCTTTTCAACCTTGGATGCCTCAAAGGAAAGGTTTCTCCTCTCATCTCCTCTGAATGGATTCCCATTACCTTAAAATGATTTTATTCACATTCTGTTCTAGCAAATATAGGACTTACCCTCCTGGTACCTCACCTGACAGGGAAGGAGCATGTAAAGCAGAAATCACAACAGGCCATCCAGGAATTTTTCAAATGAATTTATCATAGATTTCTCATTGCCTAAAAAAACTCAACGCCATAGGAAAACACCTAAGTGTGCCTGTTATATCCTCTGTAGACAGGAACTGGATGTGAGAAAGCTACATGGTCTTGATATTGACCCCTGATTATTGATGCTTGTACAGAACACACCTTTCACTACTCTAAGAGTTGGAGGAGTTGCAATGTGATTTTGATGCTTAATAGCACCCTCCAAATGGAGTGAGATAAACAGGGACGTGTCTTGGCCTTTTTAAAAAATTGTATGGAAATGACTTGATAACATTGGTGTGGTATCCACAGATTCCCACTACAACAAAGAGAATACAAAGATGACATTCTCTTATATTAAAATGGCAAAGAGATGCTCAGCATCACTAATCCTAGGGAAATGCAAATCAAAACCACAATTAGATACCCACCACATCCATTGGGATGACTGCTGTCAAGAAAGCAGAAAATAACAAGTGTTGGCAAGGAAAGAAATTGTTGAAGAAATTAGAATCTTTGTGCTCTGTTGGTGGAATGTAAAATGGTGCAGGTACCATGGAAAACAGTAAGGTGGTTCTTCAAAAAATTAAAAATAGGATTACCATATGCTCTAGAAATTACACTGCTGGATATATACCCAGAAGAATTGAAAGCAAGATCTAAAAGAGATACTGGTACATCCATGTTCATAGCATTAGTCACAATAGCTAACACGTGGAAGCAACATAAGAGTCCATCAACAAATGAATGTATAAACAAAATGTGATATATACATACAATGCAATATTATTCAGCCTTAAAAGAAAGCAAATTCTGACACATTTTACAAGGCGGATGAAACTTGAAGACGTTATGCTAAGTGAAATAAGCCAGTCACAAAAGACAAATACTGTATGATTCCACTTACATGAGATATCTAGAACAAATTCATAGAGACAAAAAGTAGAATGGTGGTTGCCAGAGGTTGGGGGAGGGAGAGAGTTATTGTTTAATAGGTACAGAGTTTCAGTTTTGCAAGATAAAAACAGTCTAGAGATGGACGGCAATGTTTGCACAACAATGTGAATGTACTTAGAACTACTGAACTGAACACTTAAAAATGGTTATTGTGGGAAATTTTATCTTGTGTGTATTTTACCACAATTAAAAATTTTTAAATGGCATTAATGTCATGACTTAGCAATTGCCTTCATAGGTGATTGTCCCTACGTCTAATTACAGACTAAAAGAAGAGTTATAGTTCACCTGTGTTACAACAAAAGTCACTAGTTTGGGCAGGAATCTTCTGGCATTTAACTGCATCTAGTTGACACCCATATGGAGCAAGTTAATTCTTCAGTTCCTGAAGCTTATATGTTATAATCAATTTATCTAAAAAGACGCATCAAGAAAGTTCACTGTTTAAGGTAATTGTTCCACGAAAGTCCTACTGGGAATTGTTATGGCTGAGGTGGAAATTTCACCTACTTTGTTTTTTTCTCTACTGAATTTATTATGGCCGTGCTCAATGACATTGTGTCCTTGATTATTCAGTTGGTAGCTCAATAGGACCCCAAATTACTATGAATAACAAGCACCTGAAAAACAGATAGAACGAGATAGAAGTCCAAAGATAAGTAATGCAGGACTGATGTGGCCTCTGCATGGTCAGAGAGACCCATGCTTTTTCAGGCTCTCTGGTCCATTATCCTTGGTGTGTGGCCCTCATCTTTGTGGTGCAAGACAGCTGCTGGAGCTCCAGGTATCACACCCACACTCCAGAGGGCAGAATGGGAGGAAGGAGAAAAAAAAGGTTAACTACTTCCAATATAAGAAAACTTCCAGAAACCCCGTACAACATTTTTACCCATATATCACTGGCTAAAATTTAGTCACATGATCAGTCTTAGATCATCAGTGATGTGTCAACACAAAAGTCAGTATTCTGTTATTTCTAGATATAGGGAGAATGGATATCCAGATGACACCTAGAACTCTCTGCCACAGCTGGGGAGACTAGAAAGATACAAATCAATTTAATTCCACATTCCAGCTATTTTCCATCTCTTCACTTCAGGATGAAGAGATGGCATTGGCTAACACCCAAAGGTGTGAAATTTGAGGGCAGTTCAGAAGAAGGGTGAGAGGCTCAGTGTGGCAGGCACACCTGGTGTGTGGTTAGATCCAGTGGAGATGACCTTAGGAAGGTAGGCAGGTGTTAGGGAGAACCTTGAATACCAAGGGAAGAAGCGTGGATGTTCTCTATCCAAATGTCAGTGGGAGTCACTGCAGGGTTTTGAGGCAGGAAGGAACCTCTGCTTCTCAACGGTTGCTGAGGATCCTGAGGATGTGGGAGGGAGTCTCGTGTTTGGCGCCTGCCTTTATTATTTGGCCCATCTCTAATATTAGGCAAGTTGCTTAACTTCTTTGTGTCTCATTTTCCTCATCTGTACTAAAGTTAATGTAAGTAAAGTGCTGAAAACAGTACCTGGCATGTAGTATGCCCTACAGAACTGTTGTTGTCATTATTTTTAAATTCCATGAAGTCAAATAGCAGGCAAAGCAAAAGGCATTCTCTTGGGGCTGAGACATAGGAGAAGAGAGGCAACTAGGGGCTTTAACAGCCCCACACAGTTTTGCAGGGTAGGGTCACTTCAAGGGGGACTCCTTCCAGAAGCTAGAAGAGGTTTGGGATTTTGATGAACTTGGAGCAGCACTCCACGCCAGGTTTTTCCTCCTCCCAGATATTCTTTGCTCCCTTCTGCATGGGCTCAGACTCTAGGCCAGACGCCTCCAGGCTCAAGATCCAATTTGGTTTTTTTTGAAAGTCATATCTGGACTGAGTTGTGACAGCATCACTTTAATGTCCCTGCTCTGTGTCTACTCCCAGGGAAAGGGAAGCTCATCTTGCAGCTAGAGTTCTGCAGCAGGAAGGTTATTTTCCCTCTCCGGCAAGAGGCAGACAGTCCCCTGCTGTCTACTCCTCAGGACCAGAGAATTTCCATGGGATTCTCCAAGAGCCTCAGAAATCCCAGCTGCAGCTCTCTGCTTTAAGGAAGTGGAGCCTAACCCCAGTGCAATTTAAAAGAAAAATATCTTCCCAAGAGCCTTTGAAGTAATTAATACAACTTGGAAAATAAATTTTTTTTTCAATAGCATAGCCCTTTCCCCAGATAATGCTTCTATTAGTTTAAGGAAATTATCGCCAAGAGGTAAAACTGGACACCAAAAGTGATTTCTTACTCCAGCAAAATTGTTACTCTATATTTCATGAATGCTGCAGCAAAAGGATGTTGTGAGGTTGGTATCATCATCACCATTTTTTAGCCACTCAGAAGGTGATAGAGCTGAGTGAGACTCTGTCCCATGACTTCCAGTACCAAAGCCTGCACAATTATCCAGTCACCAGCAGGTGTTGCTATTGGCCATTACCTCCTCCGGTAACTCTTTCCCTTTGACTTCTATGATACTAACTCTCTCTCTTTCTCCTCCCTAAATAACTGATTATTCTTGGCTCCCTTTACTGTCCTCTGTTGACCTAAGCAAACAGATAGTCTCTTATTTCTCCAGCAAGAATGGGTTTATTCAGGATCAGCAAAAAATTGCAACTGAGGCTGTGCATGCTATGGTGAACCATAGGCAAATCTGGAGAGACAAAGGAAGGGGGTGCTTTTGTAGAGCAAAGGGGAGTAGGGAGGGGCTGTTCTAGACAAAAGTCCATTGAAGGAAAGTAGCAGTCCGGGGTGGCAATGGCTTCTTATTGGCTGAGCTGTGGCACTCACTGACTGGGCTGTTGCCAGGAGGGGAGAAAAATCTTCCTTCAGTAGTAAAGTAGTTGCACTTCTTGCCAGAGACACAAGCACGTGTTTCTTCCTGTTTGGAGTAATTGAGGATGTATGATACAGCAGCAGAGCCCCGCTACAGGCCTTCCAAAGCCAATTTAATTTCCACACTCCTTTTCATCCGCCTGACCCTCAGAGGCTGCCAAATCCCAGTGAGCTATTGCAGAAGTATGACTCAAATCCATCCTCTCTTTTCTTGCTTATTTTAGATTTTTAAAAAATCAAACAATTTTAAAAAGCAATTAATGCTAAAATGTTTATAACTGAGTAGAGCAGTCCTGGCCTCACGTCAATGTGCCCCACTGCTGGTCCTGCTCCCGAGAGGCAGAACTGCTGGGTAAAGCTGTGCAGGTTGTGCAAAACTCAACCATTTAAATGCTCTGTGATGGGAATGGCACCCTCTAGAGTTGAGAAATGCACAATCTTCATCAGCACATCTAGTGGCCTAGCAAAGTTGTAACCACTTTCAATTATTTTAGCTATTTCTTCTAGTATTTATCTTTATAATTCTAAATAAGCTTGTACAGCTTTTTCTTGATTCTCCAATACTGCTTGTTACGTATTGACTTCCTTTGATAATGAATGAACGCTTAGCTCTCTCAAACTCTCTCAACCTCTCCCCGTGACTTCGCTCCTCTTTAATCTTTTTATCTGTATTGTTATGTCACAATTTTATTTCAATCAATATGTAATATTTTCCTTATTGAAACCACGTAAACACCGTTTACTCCTATGTCAAGTAGTGTACTATTATTACGATCACTTCCTTGTTCAACTTCAGGTTTTTCACGTGGTTAATACTTGCCTTGTTTTTTTCTTTTTTTTTCTCATTTACTTAGTATCCTATGTACCAATGAAGGGCTCAATCTCCTTATTTTCTCCAACAACTTCTCAAATGCAGTTTGCTATCATACCATCTATTTTTTCCTGGAGCATCATCTCCTGAGCCTTTAATCTTTCTGTTCTATGGGCTGTTTACTGTCTAGGTCTGCTACACAGCTGTTGTCCCGAGACTTTCCCTCACCACTAGCCTGGGAATTCCCTTCCCCTCTCTCTTGTGTTGGATACTGTCCTCCTTGGACTTCGTACTTCCTCTTTTCTTGTTTGGTGGAACATATTGCCTGATAGCTTCTTGGGACATAATACATTGGAGGTAGGTTTGTTGAGATTTTTGTATGTCTAAAATATCTTTATTCTGTCATCACATATCTTGATAATTTAGCTAATTGTATATTCCTAGAGTTAAATAATTTTTCTTCATAATACTGAATGTAGTTCTCCGCTGGCTTCTAGCTTACAGGGTAGCTGCTAATTGCTAAACCTTTGTATATGACCTGTTTTTCTCTTTGGAATGTTTTTCTATTAATTTCTTATTCCTGGTGTACTAAATTTCATGAGGATATGTCTTGGTGTAGCCTTTTTAAAAATTTATTTTGAGAGGAACACATTTTGGACTTCCAATCTAGATACCTTTGTACTTTGGTTTTCCAAAATTTTATCAAATTATTTCTTTGGTAATTTTGTTTCATCTATTTTCTCTGTACTGTATTTCTACAACCTCTATTAGTTTGATATCAGAGGTTGAATCTTCCAATTTCCTTATCTTTTCTCTCTTGTTATTTGTATTTTTGTCACTATGTTCTACTTTCAGTGAGGTTCCTTCAACTTAATCTTCCAATTCTTCTTTTGAAATTTTAATTTTAGCTATATTGCTTATTTATGAGAGCTTTTTCTTATTCTCTTATTGTTTCTTTTTTATAGCATCCTTGTCTGGCTGAGGATGCTAATTCTAGTTTTCTTTAAAGTAAGTTTTCTTCTGCCTTTTGTTTTCTTGGAGTTCTTTACTTTTCTCTCTGCTTTTTATGTTGTAAGCCTTTCTCAAAAATCTGGACCCTTTACCTTCCACTTGTTTTTGAGAGTGAGACACTAAAAGACTGATTGGAATTCCTTTGTGATTGGGCAAGGCAGATCACTGCTGGAATTCAACTTATACGCTGGATGTTTTCCTTGGGAGTGTGTGTGTGTGTGTGTGTGTGTGTGTTTCCTTCCCTCCCCACCTCTGCGGGGTCATTGAGATTCTCCAGAGAAGAATGAGCAAATCTCCTCTCATGAGAGTATAAGTGTGGCAGCTGGTCTTCTTGGGGATAGGGAAAGGGGCTGAGTGCTTCACCATTCAGCATGCAGCCTTTCATGTAGTTCTTCTCATTTCAGTTGGTCACCTCACCCAAGCCCTCTTCCACGTCTGGTGTCTCTGAATTCAGAGGCCCTCTGGTTCAGTTGCTTTAGAGAATAAATCTCTTCTCCCCTATCAAAGTCAGAAAGGGATAATCGTCTGGATGTGCAGAGTGGAGTCCTGAAGGTCTAACTAATCCTTTTACAGACTTTCAATCAATTCCCCCATTTTTAACAATACCACACCTCCACCTTCCACAGCACCTGGTACCTCTAAGTTTTCAGTCTCTTCAGGATTCTTCAGAGTGAATAGGATTAGTTCTCACTGATATACACATGCACAGACACTTAACTTTAATCTTTTTAAGCTTTCTCTGTTCTGCTAAATCAATTCCCAACATCCCATGTAGTTTTTGTCTTTATATACTGTGGTTTGGGATTATGTATGTTTTCTTAGTTTCACTAGTGATGGAATGCATGTTTTATTCTAGTCTTTTCTTATTGCTTAGATGATTTTTTAAAGTGAAGTAGGCAGAAATGTCATCTTAAAACCAGAAGACCCTCATCCTTTCCTTGCCCCTTCCACTTCCACTGCTTAATAAGCACCCTCATTGACTCTCATCTGTACCTATCATCTAGCTGCTTTCCTAGTCTCCAATTTCTTTCTCTTTCAATTCATCCTTCACAGACAACCTGATCCAATTGCATCTCTCCGCAACTCAAGAACGTTCAATGGTACCCACAGCAAACAAAACGATGACCTTCTCAATTTGGTTTCAACCGTCCTTTCCAGTCTTATTTACCTCTATACTCACGAACTTTATTTTCCAGCATGCAGCTATTGAAAAGTTACCATATGCCAGGGCCATTCTAGGCATTTGTAGATAGAAAGATGAAAGTACAGTTCGTGCACTCAGAAACCTCAGAGTCACAGACAAGTAAAGGAAGACAGCTATTCTCTCTACCTGGCATCTTCTTCCCATCTCTATATCTGTCTGTTAAAATTCTATCCATTCAAAGTCAACCTCAAGCAACAAGTCTCCTTTATCTCCTTGTTGGAATTAATCTCTTCCACCGCCCATGCTCCCATGAGCACTTTCTCTGTACTGCTATTAGAACATTAAATCCAAACTACCTTGAATGTCCTGTAGATACGTCTGTCTCCTTCACCTAATAGAGAACTCCTTAGTGGTAGGGGCCATAAAGATCTCCATTATGTCAGGAAAGTTTTTTATGTAAAGCAAGAGCTCAAAAAACTGTATTAGAAATATCAAGTTTTCCTGTTACTGAATTCAAAGAAGAAATGTTCACTTGGTGTTTGTATCAGGGACATTGAATTGCTTTATTTCTTCTTTTGACATTTAAAGCTTTCTTAACCTACTGTGGCCCAGGCCCTGTGCCCTACGCTGCAGTTACAAAGATGAAAAAGACACAGTCATGTCCCGAAGTGGCTCACAGTCCAGCACGGAGACAGTAGTGCCAACAACAGATAAGATGTGACTGATGCTGTAATAAAGGTGGGAGCAGGGCAGAAAGAGCTTAGTAGAACCCCGCCTGGGAGTGATGGGGGCACTGGAAAGAAGGTGACATCCAGCTAAGATGTGAAGGATAAAGAGTAGTTCCCTAGAGAGAGAAGAAATAAAAAGGAAATTCTAATGAATGTTTTCACTTATGGGTGTATTGAGGGGGGAAAAAGAAATAAACCTTGTTCAAGCAGATTCATCCTTTTAATATTCAAATACTCATTAAGAACCTACTATGGGCCAGGTTCTACGCTAGGCAGATATTTTTAATATAAATTCTTTAAAAGGTGGATAAATAAGCAGCATATTTTAATTCAACAAAAGATTTTACAGAGAATTGCAATAATATAGTGCAAGTAAGTATTCCGATGATTTTTAATTCAAAGAAAAAGCTTAAAAGAAGAATGCATGTAAATCATATATCTATTAGGCAGTTTCTCTCAAGTATCAACTTTCCCCAGTAAGCATTTGGCAAGAGCTGCATTGCAATCAGTTCCTGGTTGAATT
This sequence comes from Equus asinus, assembly GCF_041296235.1. Classification (NCBI taxonomy): domain Eukaryota; kingdom Metazoa; phylum Chordata; class Mammalia; order Perissodactyla; family Equidae; genus Equus; species Equus asinus. Next base: position 43,052,125 of record NC_091805.1, on the reverse strand, counting down.
CTTTGATGAGGGTCGGAAATGCCATGATTCTGGGTTGTTGATTAAAGAGAGATTCACTTGCTTTACACACCAGATGTGCAGGAGGTGGGGCCGAGGGCCTGAGCTGAATGATTAGGAGCCTGATTTATATTCTCTCTCAGAAGCAGGGGGAGTGTACTTCTCACAGCCGCTGAGGAAGGAAATGCGTGTGTATGTTGCGGGGGTGGGTGTTTAACACTAACCTCATGCCGGACACCATGCTAGGCACTTTACTTTATCTTCTTTAATTTGCATGTGATCCTTTTGAGATAGCTGTGTTATGGAGATGCCTGGTGAGACAGAAAAATTTTTTTCTCTATTATTATTATTATTTACTTTATAATTTTAGCAGGGAAGTTGCCAGCCAATTCTCAGCATAGGTAGACACAGTTGCCTTGGGACATATCTCTCTGTCTAGGGAAAAGTTACTTGAGTAGCTTTTCTTGCTTTTGTAAACGTAAGACAAGTAGGCACTCCATGCCCCAAGGAAGGTTGTAACAGCACCTGTTTTATGTGACTGTTTTTCCCTCTTAATTTCTCTGAATCTGTGGAGTTCCTAGGTAGAAAGGGACTCTGTACATTTGCATAGGGCCAAGAAGCTCCATGAAGCTAAGGGATGAAGACCCTTTTGAGATTCAGCGTTATTAGAACCTCCTTGAATGGATGCTCTCCAACTTAAATGTCAGCTCCACAAGGGCAGGGTCCATCTCTATATCCACAAAACCCAGACAGTGGCAAGCACATATTAGGTGCTCAATAAATACTAGTTGAGTGACTCTTATCCCCTAATTCTTGACCCCATACTCTTGTTCCCAAGTTTTCCAGACTAAATTTTTACTCTTCCTTTTTTATTAACTCTTCATTCACTAACCTTCCTGAAATAATCAACCAAAAGTTTCAGCAGCTTTTGAAGTCTCTTCGTATATTCACACTCAATTGAAAATTATAAAATCAAGTCCTCAAATACAAGAGAATGTTTGTCTTCTTGTTTGTTATAACCAGAGAATGTGCAACCAGATTATCTAATATTAATGCCAAGTTGTTTAAATAAACAAACTAAAAAGAGGTAGTAGATAATAAGAGGGTATTTTAAACCATTTAATATTGGAATTGTATCCACTATTAGGCAGATCCTACTTCTGATTTTAGTAGTAATATTTCCTCACTGGAAGCTAATGATAAATTTATTGTTTTGAGATGACACGTTGTTTGTAAAAAGATTTCGATTGAAGTCTTTGAATGGCTTTAGCTAAATTCCATTCAAACTGCTTTCAAATGACTTTGTCATCATTATTTTGATGTTTTTAGAAATCTTTATAAAACCAAGAGTTAGACAGATTCGGTTTAGGCAGTCAATAATCTTTTAATCTAGAATTTGAGAGGAAACCAATGCCTTCTCAATTCAACTCAATAAACAGACATTGAAAACCAGATATGTGCCAGGCATCATAATATGAACAAAAGACAGAAAAATGCAAAAGCAGGTGACAGCCTCTTAGAAGTTTATAGTCTACTAGGGAGAGAGAGATGACTAAGGAAATGGTTATAATGCAGAGAAAAGAGATGGAATCGGATCTAGGGGTCTGCTCTTTTACAGGACAGAGGCCGTGTCTGTTCACTTCAACAGGAGAAGGCAGAGGACACATTTACAGATATTAGTGGTTTCTGTTCTGAATTGAAGAAAGGTTCACTTCATCTTAATCTTCTTTATCCCCTTAATCCTTCTATTACTACTATGTGTGTGGTCAGATTTAGCACAATAATATTTATGTTTAGGATAAGCTCAGAGGAGAAACACTGACCCTTAATCTTGTCTACAGTATCTGTCTGAGGATTGATGTAAACAGTGAAGGGTGGACAATTAAATAGCCGATGATGCTGGCTCCTAGGTTAAAGACGTGAGTGACGTTTCCTCTCAACTTATTCTAGACTATCATAAATATTTCTAAATTGCTATAATAAATGGTCTTGGCTGTATTTTCATCTTTTGCTCAGGTAGCTATCTTTGAAAAAGAGACCAAGAAAGAGTAACCTTCCGGCCAGATATCCCAGAAATTACTGCTATTCTGGCAAGCAACTCTCCTATATTATTATGTAGTCAAGAGACGTCTGAAAAATATCAAATTCAGGAAGGTGTTTGCATTTTCTGTGACATTATTACTTTTTAAATAAGTTCCAGGGGCACTATGCTAAGCACCTTCCCTATTCTATCCCAAATACTCTCACAACAATCCTATAAAGAAGGCTCTATTGTTTTTCTCATTTTAAAGGAAAAAGTTGAGTCAGAAAGCCACTAGGATGTAAGGTCCATTGGGAAGAGATTATTGTTTCTTTTGTTCTCTGCCATATCGTCAGAGCCTGGAATTATACAGATGCTCATAAAATGTTTGTTGAATGGATGACTTAAATGATAAAGGTCAAGGTCATGTAGCTAATAAAGGGTAGAGTCAGGACTCCAACTCAGGTCCATTTGCAACGCTTCTGATTCTAACTCCTATGCTCTATTACCTGCCCATGGCTTGAAACTGCCTTTGCAACCAATGCCAGACAGATGAAAGATCAGAATGTTTAATATTTCCAGAGGCATCAATTGATAGGTTGACCCAGTTAGTCTGGCCAAGAAGCTAGACTGAGAGTGGAGGGAGCAGTCCTTGTTTTAAGAGGACCCAGAGGCAAAGACAGTGATGGTTAATTCACCCTTAGAGTCCATCAAAGTTGGACTCTTCGAAGATAAGTTGTGAGAGTTAAATAATATCCTATATGTAATGGATTTAGCCTGGTACTTGAGACTTAGTAAGCACTTAGCACATAGCTGCGGGAACTAAGGAGGTGAGTAAATATTATAAAACATACTAGCTGCTATTATTTTAAATTTTTGAAGGCAAATTATGGTTTAGAGCGACTTTAGATGGTAAAACCAATGCTCAGCACGGTTGCATGACTCACACTTAAATAATCATTTGAATGACTGAATGAGACTCCTATTTGCCTTCCTATTTTAATATAACAAGGATATTGGGAAATGCATTTCTAAAATTCTTTTCTGAGCACTTTACAATCGTAACTCACTTAACCTTCATAACAACCTTTGAGATAGATGTTATCACCATAATTGATTCCACTTTATAGATTTGATTTTGAACTGTCAGTAATTGGTTAATCTATAAGTTGAGAGGAAACAGTGGCACAGAAAAGCTAAATAATCTGCTGAGCTCACGCAGCTTGTTAAATGCAGAGGTAGGATTCAAACCCAGATAGTCTGGCTTCAAGTGTTCGCTCTTACTGAGTGTGCTCTAGCCAAGAGAACAGTGTAGTCAGGCCTGACTCCTAAGCTGTCTCGGACCTGTAACTGGCTCTCTCCATGGCCCCAGGGTAGAGACTGTATAACAAACAGGCAACAGCTTCCAATGGAGCCAGAGTGGGTCATGGATACATGCTAAGCCTGTTTGCACAGCTGGAGTAACAGTACCTGTGCTAACTATTTACTACCGAGAGCAGTAAAGGATGTCAATATATATGAAAGTCTTTAGTCAATTTTAAAGTGTTACACACAAGGAGAGGATTGTTATTCATTATTCTTCTCTAATTTTTCCCTTAGAGGTTTTAGATTACTCAGCCTGAATATAAACTTTTTAAGGGCACAGTCTGAACCCTTGTTTCTCTTTACATGTCTCAGGGGTAAGCACAGGGCTGTGTACTCACAGAGATCCCATAAGTGCTCATCAGCCATTCCTCACACGGCTCTCTGGAAAGAATACTTGGAATCCCAGCAGTTTTGATTAATGTCTCTCTGGCTTGCAGCAAAACCACCTGTCTGTCTAATTTGATTATATTTATATGAAACCCCAAGGCTATAATGTCTAATAAGCTGGGAAAGAATTAGTTGCTGTTCACCAGCTTCCTAGAAACATGTCATGGGACAGGGTCTGGATATTGTCTTAGTTCCTTGTTAAGACTTTTAGAGTTTATGTCTTTGGGATACAAGTGCCTAACTAAAGCAAACAAACAAGAACAAAACCCAAGTAGTCCCTTCACTGAAGTGTGGGCAGCTTTTGCACCTAGGATTTTTTTTCTTGATTCAAATGGCGACAAAAGATATTTAGGATCATAGGCAAGCACATCTGACGACAAGCAATCCTCCATCATCCTGTTTGACATCTTCCCATTCCTTCAGAAACCCATAAGCTCCTAATATCAAAACTTCAAAATAAATGAAGCAAAAATTGAAGGAATTAAAGGGAGAAAGAGGTAAATCTACAATCCCAGTTGGATGTTTTAATACTCATCACACAGTAATTGATAGAATCAAGTAGACAAAAACAATAAGAAAGATATCAAAGATTTGAACACTATCAACCAACTAGATCTAATTGACATTAGTAGAATATTTTACTATATCCAAAAAACACATAATACATATTGTTTTCAAATGCACATGGAATATTCATTAATATAGACTATGTTCTGCGCTATAAAACAAGCCTCAATAAATTTCAGAGGGACAAAATGACACAAAGTATACTGTTTGTCTATGGAAAAGTTGAATCTAATCAACAACAATCTGGACAAACTCTAAATATTTAGAAATTAAGCAACGGTAACCATGGGCAAATGAAGCAATCACAAGGAAAATTAGAAAATATTTCTAACTAAGCGATGATAATTTCACAACATATTAGAAGCTATGGGATGTAGGTAAAGCAGTGCCTATAGGGAAATTTGTAGTTTTAAATATCTTTTTATTAGAAAAAGAAGAAAGGCATAAAATCAATGATCTAAGCTTACTTCCACCTTAATAAACTAGAAAAAGAAAAGCAAATTAAATCCAAAATAAGTAGAAGAAAATAAATAATAAAAATAAGAACAGAAACCAGTTAAACCTTTAAAATGGACAAACAACAAATAAAATCAACAGAATCAAATATTGATTATTTGAAAGGATTAATAAAACTGATGAAATCCACCTATACTGATTGTGAAGGTTAGGAAATGTGAAATTTTATGCCTTTCCCATCAAGAGGTAGAATATATCTTCCATCCTTTAATCTGGGCTGGCCTTAGTGACTTTGTTTGTAATCAACAGAATTTGGTAGAAGTGGCACTACTTTACTTCCAAGATGTGTCAGAGGGCCAAGCAGCTTCCACCTGTTTCTCTTGGGATGATCGCTCTGGAGGAAGACAGCTGCGGTGCTGGAGAGACTATTGGAGACACTCCATGCGAGCCCAGCTCCCAGCCGACAGCCGGCACCAGCTGCCAGCCTGTGAGGCAGCCATCGTGGACAGCCAGCCTGATCGTCTCACAGGACTGAAGCCCCAGCTGACAACTGAATTCAACCAAGTTAAAGACCCCAAGAAAGAACTGCTCAGTTGAGATCTTCTCAAAGTTCTGACCCACAAAATCACAAGTAAATTAAATTGGTGGTTTTAAGCTGCTAATATTAGGGATAATTTGTTATGTAGAAATAGTAACCCAAACATTGATCGAGAACAAAAAAGAGAAAATATCAATTTTCAATATCAGCATTGAAGGAGAGGACCCACTACAGATATTACATGCCTTAAAAAGGAAAATAAAGCAACATTAAGAACAACTTCATGGGGCCGGCCTGGTGGCGCAGCCGTTAAGTGCACACGGTCTACTTGGGTGGCCTGAGGTTCGCCAGTTCGGATCCCAGGTGTGGACACAGCACCACTCAGCAAGCCATGCTGTAGCAGGCGTCCCCCATATAAAGTAGAGGAAGATGGGCATGGTTGTTAGCTCAGGACCAGTCTTCCTCAGCAAAAAGAGGAGGAATGGGAGCAGTTAGCTCAGGGCTAATCTTCCAAAAAAAAAAAATGAAAAACTTCTTGCCAATATAGTAGACAATTTAGAGTAGGCAGGCAAATTTCTTGAGAGACATAAATTACAAAAACTGACACGAGACATGGAAAATCTAAAGCCATGCACCTGTATAATAATAAAAAGAAATTAAATTCATATTCAAAAATCTTCCCACAAGGGAAATTCCAGTCCCAGAGAGTTCAACAACAAATTCAATCAAATATTTAGGGAAGAAATAATACTAATATTACATTAACTCAGAAAGCATAGAGGGGCCCGCCCGGTGGTGCAGTGGTTAAGTTCTCACATTCCGCTTCGGCAGTCGGGGGTTTGCCAGTTTGGATCTTGGGTGTGGATCTACACACCGCTTGGCACGCCATGCTGTGGCAGACATCTCACATATAAAGTAGAGGAAGATGGGCATGGATGTTAGCTCAGGACCAGTCTTCCTCAGCAAAAAGAAAAGAAAAGAAAAAAGAGGAGAATTGGTGGTAGATGTTCACGAAGGGCTAATCTTCCTCAAGAAAAAAAAAACACATAAAAGAAGGAAAATATAGAGGCTAATTAGGAACATTTTCCAACTCATTTTGTGAGACCCACAGAATCTTGATATCAAAGACAAAGGCATTATAAGAAAACAAAACTTCAGACCAGCAACATAAGTGCAATTATTAACAAAATGTTAGGAAATTATGTCTAGAAATCTATAAAACGGTAACACAACCTAAGTGAGTTTATTTCAGGAACACAAAGTTGGTTCAACATTCAAATGTAAATTAAGTTCAATACATAAAAACCAATTGAACTTCTATATAGTAGCCACAAACAAATGAAAAATAAAATTTAAAACTACCATTCACAATAGTAACAAAAATATTAACTATCTAGGAATAAGTCTAATGAGAAATGTGTAAGATGCCTACACTGAAAACTACAAAACATTTTCAAGAGAAACTTAAAAAGACTTAAATAAATGGAGATATATGCCCTATCCACGATTGTAAGAGTCAATATTGTTAAGATAGCCGTTCTTTCCAAATTAATCTATAGATTCCATGAAAAACCAATCAAAATATCACAGGCTTTTTAAAAGAAACTTGAGGAGCTGCTTCTAAGATTTTTATGGAAATATAAAGGATCTAGAATAGTTATAACAATCTTTAAAAAGTTGAGGAAATTTGGAAGATTTCTACTATTTGATTTCAAGAGTAACAGTAGAAATACAGCAGTCTAGGGGCTGGCCCCGTGGCCGAGTGGTTAAGTTCGCGCGCTCCGCTGCAGGCGGCCCAGTGTTTCGTTGGTTCGAATCCTGGGCGCGGACATGGCACTGCTCATCAGACCACGCTGAGGCAGCGTCCCACATGCCACAACTAGAAGAACCCACAACGAAGAATGCACAACTATGTACTGGGGGGCTTTGGGGAGAAAAAGGGAAAAAATAAAATCTTTAAAAAAAAAAAAAAAAAAAAAGAAATACAGCAGTCAAGTTGTGTAGCACTAGATAGGCATAGACAAAGATCCATGCAACAAAACACAGAGTCCAAAAATAGTTCCACACACACAGACTCAATGAGCTTTTGACCAAAGCCCAAAGTTGACTCTATGGGGAAAAATATTCTTTTTAGAAAATAGTCCAGGAACAACAATATCTTTATGGAATAAAGCGAACCCGAACCTCTGTTTCACATTTTATACAAAAATAATTTGGGATGGATCATAGACCTAAATGTAAAAGCTAGAACCATTAAACTTCAAGAAGAAAATTAGAATTTCACCTTCATATTCTCCTATACTTTGAGGGAGGCAAAGATTACTGTGGACACAAAAAGCACGAGGTGTATAAGAAAAAAATGATCCTGCCTAAATATTAAAAAATCGTGTACTTCATAAACATTAAAAATTTCTGGGCCGGCCTTGTGGCCGAGTGGTTAAGTTCGTGCATTCTGCTTCGGCGGCCCGGGGTTTTGCAGGTTCAGATCCTGGGTGCAGACATGGCACCGCTTTTCCGGCCATGCTGAGGCAGCATCCCACATGGCACAACCAGAGGCACTCACAACTAGGATATACTACTGTATACCAGGGGGGCTTTGGGGAGAAGAAAAAAAAGAAGATTGGTAACAGTTGTTAGCTCAGGTGCCAATCTTTAAAAGAAAAAAGTTCTGCTCATCAAAAATCACAATTAAGAAAATGGACAGGCAATCCACAGACTGGAAAAAATATTTGCAATATATATATCTGACAAAGGACTCATATCCAAATATGCAAAGAATTTCTACAAATCAACAATAAAAGGTAAGATAATTTTTTGAACAGACTCTTCACAGGAGACGTATAAATGGCCAATAAGCACATGAAAAAATGCTCAACATTGTGAGTCATCAGGAAAATATAAATTAATGAGGTACCACTTTGCACCTACTAGAATGGCTAAAAATAAAAAAAAATTTGTTAACACCAACTCATGGGAGGAAGATACGGAACAACTAGAACTCTCATGTGTTGCCAATGAGAGAGGCTGAAATATCACAACCACTTTGAATAACTGGCTGTCCTTATAAATTTAAATATGCATCTACCTATGACCCAGAAATTGTACTCTAGATATTTATCCCCAAGAAATAATAAACAAAAAATATCCACAAATGGCTTCTACAAGAATGTTCAGAGGAGCCTCACTCATAAGAACCAGAAACTGTAAGTAACTCTAATGTGCTCTGACAAGAGAATGGGTAAACACGTCATCTCCATACAGCGGACTACTACTTAGCAATAAAAAGGAAGGTGCTACTGATACACGCAATAACACAGACAGATCACAAAAAACATTTCGTTGAGTGAAAGAAGTGAGACGTAAAAGAGTGTGTACTTCATTATCCTGTATGATTCTGTTACTACACAAAACTGGGCTTCTCTTGCTCGATGCACGTAAGTAAAAAAGTCATTTAATTACGGCATCAGCTCTTGGGGGAGAAGTCAGCTTTATTCTGTGAGATTGATCTGCAGGGAGGCAGGGTGTGTGTGCCCTCAGGTCTGTCTCCTGGATTCAGGATTTGGGGCGAAATTGAAGAGGTTAGGGAGAACAGGCTGACACATGGAAACACTGGCAAGCCAGGTTTTGTTTTGTGGGCTTCAACATTTATGGTAAGGTTTTAAACATTTGTAACAGGGTTCTAAACTTTTATGATGGGGTTCTAAACATTTTTGATGAGGTGGGGAAGGAATTTTAACACCGGAGCTTCCTGAATGAGGGACCTCTCACTCCTGATAAGGGTCCCACTTTCAAGTTCCGGTAGTGTTCCTGTCCTTGGGTTCCTTGAGAAGGAGGGTCTTTGATTCCATGGTCACTTCAGGTTACGATTTCTTCTTTTGTGCATCTTCTGGCTACATGACTTTGGAGTCTTTCTGATAGACAATTCTTAATCACTTAATCACTTTTGTTGATAAGAGACGGGGTATGTTCAAACTCCTCTAAATGGGCCAGTAGTTACAATTCCACTTATGAAGCCCAAGAACAGGCATAACTAATCTATGGTGATGAAAATCAGACACTTCTGACCTCTGGGTAGATGGGGAGAAAGCGATTGACTGGAAAGGGGCACATGGAAAGTCTCTGGGGTGATGAAAATATATCTTGTTCAGTACATACACAGGTGTGTGTATACACTTGTCAAAACTCATCAAACTGAACACTTCAGACCTGTGTGTTTTATTATACGTAAATGATACTTCAGCTAAAGATATGCATGTGTGTGTAAACATGCACAGTACACACACACACACAAACACACAAGTATGCTTTTGTGAAAGAGAAAACCACAGGCCCCAAATGGTGCTAGTTGTACTAAAGTGCATAACACCAAACCTAGATTTGATACCCAATCTAATTCTAGTTTCAACTTTCTCCAGAAATATAATCTTAATCAACCAATCTGGGATTTTCTGGTCAGTACTGATGAGCTTTCTCCTTTCCCCACCTCCCCACCACCGTCCCCACCCCAGGGGAAGAAGAGGCAATCTGGGAGATAAAATCCTTGCTATTCCCTTCCCCCTAAAGGGAAGAAGTCCTTGCCCAAAATAATCCTTTCTTTTCTTTTGCTAATAACTTCCTTGCCCCCACCTCCTTCCCATAAAAACCTTCCATTTTGTATAACTCCTCTGAGTATCTCTCTTCTTGCTAGATGAGAAGCTGTCTGATTCATGAATCATTGAATAAAGCCAATTAGATCTTCAAATTAATTCAGTTGAATTTTGTTTTCTTAACACTTCGTATCCCACAGAGAGACTCCCCAACCCAGTCTCAACCCTTGGTGGGGGAGGAGGATTCAGTCTAAGACTCCAACTAAATGAAAACAAGAGAATTCACTAACCCCCTCTCGCCCCCCACCCCCACCCCCTTCCTACCCTTCTCCCCACCACCATCACCCCCAGGGCAAGGTCATGGGTAGCTTGGGTGAGTGATTGGGCAAGTCTGGGGATGAGATCTGACAGGGCAGGGCTGGGAGAGCTGTCACTTCACCAAGTCTGTTTAGGCTCCTCTCACTGTGCTGGGGTGGGTGCCCTGCATTTTGATCTGAGCTCACACATTGATGTTTTCCTCTTCTCTGTGAACTCCCTGAGTAATTCTGCAGCTAAATAAAAGCCTTCCTCCCTTTCTCCCATCGCCTCACCACAGTAGTTTTCTAGTTATTTTCTTGATAAAATTCATTCCGTTTCACTTTATCTTGACGGACAGAGCATCTTTTTATTGTCTTCAGCGTCTATTCTTCCCTGCTTCTCATTTCACTTTCAGAAATGTTTTTAAGACTACTCTATGCCTGTGCTCCTCAAATTTTAATGTGTGTGAGTCACCTATGGCTCTTATTAAAATTCAAGTTCTGATTCAGCAGATCTGGGGTGGGACCCGAGATTCTGCCTTTTTTAGGATGGTGCCAATGTGTTGATCTGAGGATCCCACTTTAAGTAGAAGGCTCTCTGTAACTTGCTGGCATTGCAATGCTGGCTCTGCTGTTGGCAGCTGCTTTCTCTTATTTGCAGGGTAGGGTAAGTAAATGCAGAGTGTGGCATCATAGACGAGGAAGAAAAAAAGCAGTTCTGATTCTCTTTCACTTTTTCTCCATCTCAAACCCTGCCCTTCTTGCTACATGTAACAAGTGGCTCTGTTTTCCTAAGAGCTATACACATCCACCCCCAGCAACGGCTGTCTTCTTCTAAAGATGTATTAGAGAAGGAGGGAAGGCAGGATTACTCATTATAGTCATGATCTGCTCCATCCCACATTGCAGATGGAAAAACTGAGGCAGGAAGAGGCAAATCCTCTGAACTATAAACTAACACAACACAACGAGCTACTGTTTACAACCAAGACTGTATGAGATTAGAACTAGGTATGTTGGCCAGGATTTTCTTAGTGGTTAGGCGTTGAAATTAGAACAGCTTCTTTCATACAGTTCTTGGATTAAATCTTAGGTAAATCTAACATTCTAGGGGGGCTCTGGATAGCATGACAACCCACTTCTTTCCACCTCACATCTCCCAGTCTCTGGCCAATGTTTATTGTTTTCATTCCATGAACATTTACTGAGCACCCACTAGTCCAGGCTTCATATAGTTTTTGAGGATACCAAGAAGAATAAGTTCATTTCTTATCCTGAAGGGGAGAAACACACAAATAAAGAAATGCTGAGATAAAGGAAGAGAATAGTTATCAAGCAGCTACCACATGCCAGAGATTATGCAGCCTTTTTCAAGTGGCCTTAATAGAGGTGGGCACAGAGCACTTAATTCTGCCAGGGGGATGGAGATACTTTAGTTTCATTTGAGCTCAGCTTTGAGAAAAAACTGGGAGTTCAGAGGCTGGGAAGGCACAGAAGGGCATCCCGGTCAGTGGGAGGACAGCATAAGCAGCGATGCAAGACCAAATGGTGTGCTCAGACCTCTGGGTGGTCCTGGGTGACAGGAGTATGAATGTGTGGGGGATAGGAGCATCCCTGTTATTTGCAGGCTTTACAGTTTAGGCACTGTCTTCACACGTATTGTGTTACTTGATTGGTGCAGCCTGTGCCTCCCTCCCCGGCCAGATTGCTAATTACCTGTCAGCTGGAATGAGGGAGGCTTAGGACACACCTAGGAAGGGCTAAAAAGAATGTTAATCAAAGCCTTTCTGAGAAAGTGATTAAAATTTCCAATGTGTTCTACAAGGCTTCTGCTTCTCTGGAATTTTCAATGCAATTATTATCTCATTCTTTGGGAGCAAACAGATCTCCAGAGAGGCTTCCTAAGCAGCTCTGACATTTCAGAATCAGAGCCTGCTCTCCTGGCCTGACAGCTCCCTCTGCATCTTCAGTAGCGCCCTGGCTGTCCCTGGCGATGCCCTTTGTTTTGGACCCGAGGCTCCCACGCTCCTCCACTGGAGCCCTCAAACACATCTGTGGTATCACACACCCACACTCTGAGGTCCTTGGGCCTCTGGATGCCTGAGGAATGCAGAATTCTCAAGAGCAGCTGCTTAAATACAATGATTCCCAATCATCCATGTGCATTTCATGCTGCCAAGGGGCTTGTTAAAAGTACAGGTGGTCTGTTTCTGGACCTGGATATTCAGACTCAGAGATTCTGAAGCCAATCCTGAAAACCTACTCTTTTTTTTGTGTGTGTGAGGAAGACTGAGCTAACATCTGTGCCAATTTTCCTCTATTTTGTATGTGGGATGCCGCCACAGCATGGTTTATAAGTGGTGTGTAGGTCCATGCCCGGGATCCAAACCTGTGAACCCCAGGCCACTGAAGTGGAGTGCATGAACTTAACTACTATGCCACTGGGCTGGCCCTGTGAAAACCTACTTTTTGAAAACAAAGCTTCCAGATGACTAGGATATAAACCAAGGTTTGAGAATACCAGCATTAGGATCTGGAAATCGCGAAATGAAAGCATCTGGACCCCCTCTACTCACTTTACAAGTTGCCTTCATGCAGACCTGAGCTCGGTCTCTGATGTGAGACAAAAGATAAGGTAAATGTGAGACAGATTAAACCTCATCAAGTTCCCCAGCCCGCACCATGCCTCAAAACAGGGGGGAGAGAATGATCTTTGCTATTTTTCTTCCAATCCCATTTGCTGTGACGTGTCCTTCTTGCCTCATCCTTTCTGTGACATACTACTAAGTGACCCAGGAGATACTGAGGGCCTCTGACCCTCCCCACTCTTGCCAATTCTGGGGACAGTGCAGCCACAGAAGGATGGTCTGAGCCTTCCCACAGGACACAAAACCCCCGGCACTGTGCTCTGTTCACCTACGGCAATCTGTGCCCCTGCTTTGCCTGCTCGCACAAAGGAATGTTTGAAAACCATTTCCAGCCTGGCTAATGATGCAGGGCTTCAAAAAGTGCCACCAAGATGAAAAACGGCTCACGAGTGGGGAGTCCTCATTATTTTACCACCACAGCTGGCAAGAAGCACCTGCCAAGCAAGATCAAACTTCTCGGGAACGTTTCGAAAAACTGATGGAAACAAGGGCCTCTGTCACACTTCTGTCACACCTCACCCCGGCGTGTGGGGAAAGCTCTCTTGGAATGGATGTTAGTCGTTTTCAGAGACTCACAAAATTGATGTCTCCAGCAGCATTGCCACTTTCACTGCAGTCTTAAAGCAGCATTCTCTGGTTTCTAATGCAGAAGGGGAAGGGTTAGAGAAACCTTCCAGGTTTTTTCTAAATTACTGGAGCAGTTTGAAGATGCTGTCTAATAAGATGCCTCCCAAACCTTCCCTGCCCTTCCCACCGTGAGCCTGAGCTGAGCACTGCCTAATTACCTACATAATTTCCCTGGCTTCCGTGCTGGCGGTCCAGGTGCCCTCTCTGTCCACTGGAAGCTGAGCCACCTGTCAAACATCTCTCTCTGGCCTCCTCTGACTTCCCTCTCACCTACACAACTCCATTAGTTTGCAACTCCATTGCAACTCCATAGCAGACTGACAGTTCTGCTATGATATTTGTTTTACCTCTCAAAGATTTTTCAGCCAAGTAGAAGGGAGGGGATTCCCCTGCCCAGAGCCAGCTCTGGCCTTCCGTGGTTCCCCTCTCCAATCTGTTAGGGAAAGGAGCCTGGATGCACTTAGAAAGGGAGGAGATCATGTTTTCTTAGCTGTTGGGTAATGAAGGTCAGGTCCTCCTTGCCAGCCACAAAGCAGAGAAGTCTTCGTTTATTTCTCTAAGTGGCACTGGTTTGTCACTGTGAGCAGCAGACAAATCTAGAAAAGGGAATTCATACTATGGATCAGACCAAAAGCAGGGGGAAAAAAATGTGTCCTTTGGAAACAAAATAAACCAAGTTGAATAAAATGACCATCTTTAACCCTTTGGTCGTACTTTCCCTCCACCACCGTCATCCCCAATTTGAATTTTCTGGGATTTAGTAAGGTCTCATGAGAGAAATGAGATATAGCATACAGAGATGAGAGCAGTGATGGGGATTGGAGTGGAAAGGGGTGCACTCATCTATAGATCACCCAAATAAACCACTTAGAGAGTCCATGCCCAGATTAATGCATCCAATGAATCAGTGAGAGGCAGAATGTAATTGCAATACAGTCAGAGCCAGAAACCTGGGAGTATCCTTGACGCTTCCCTCTCTCTCACCTTCCACATCCAACCCATCATCAATCTTACAGAATTTGACTCCTAAATATCTGTCAAACCCACCCACTTCTCGCGGTTCCCACAGCTACTGCTCTTTCAGCACTGTCACCGCTTGCCTGAATGACTATAACAGCCTCCTAATTATGCTACCTGCCCCTTCAGTCTACTCTTCACACAGCATCCAGAGAGACCTTTCATAAGTGCAAATCTCATGCCACCCTCCTGATAAAACCCTTCAAGAAGGTATTTTTCTTATCTCTTTCTCAGCGCCTGCTCTTATCTCCAAAGCCCAAGATCCTTCATAATCGGGCCCCTACTTTTTTCTTCAGCCTCAACCCTTGTGGCTTCTTGCCTCAAACACTAGGCTCCGGCAAACTAAACTTCTCTTTTGCAAAATAGACCATATGCTTTTTCACTTTGGGGTCATGATGCATGCTGCTTTTTCTGCTTGGAACAATCTTTCTGGCACTTCTAAGCCCCCTTAATTAGCTATTAAGTCCTATCTGAACTTTAGGTCTCAACCAAAATGTCAGTTCCTCTAGGAAGCCTTTACTAACCCTCAAGGCAGCTGGGCAGTCTCTCCTCTGTGCTCCCATAGCACCTTATAGATCCACACTTCTATTCTGTAAGCTCCAAGAGAGCAGGGGCCATGGCTACCAGGGTCACCATTGTATCCTTGGCTCTGGAGAGGAAAACAAAATAGATTCAATAAAGATTTTTAAGATAAATAAATGTCTGTGTCTGACTTTTTCCTACTTAATGCTGGAGATACTAAACCATAGTTTACTTCTGCCTCACAATGATAAAATTTTTCCTCTTACTTCATGGGATTCAGGATAAACTAATATCTTTCTCTCTCTTTTCCTCAAAGCCTGCCTGCAAGGGGATCTCCTTCATTGCATTTTGGAAATTTTTGTTAGTGCCTCTCTATGCCAGTTTACCCCTTGAGCTATACCCAGCCCAATTCAATCTCCTGGAATCAATGTATAATATCTCAAAACCATAGCATTCTTGTCCGCACCACTTATTCAGCAATCAATCAAGTGCTGCCTTCTGATAGCTCTTCTACTCCTGTCTTAAATTGTTCTTATTATTACTCAACATTTCACAGCTTTATAGCTAGTCTCCGAACAAAACTGTTAGTCCCTTTAGGACTTAATCATTTTTGGGTCCCCTCACAGCTTCCCCACAAGAAATCAAGCACACCTAAGAAGGGAAAAAATATTATTAAATGTTGAATGAAGAAATGAGTGTTAGGTACTCAATACAGATTAGATATGTTTATTTTTTGGTCATTGTTGAAAGAGTCTAGAGCAGTTGGCCTGAATTTAAGAATGACCAAGACAAATAAGCAAAACTTTAAAAAAATTATACGCGGTGGTGCAGCGGTTAAGTTCGCACGTTCCACTTCTCGGCAGCACAGGGTTCACCAGTTTGGATCCCAGCTGCGGACATGGCACTGCTTGTCAAGCCATATAAAGTAGAGGAAGATGGGCACAGATGTTAGCTCAGGGCCAGTCTTCCTCAGCAAAAAGAGGAGGACTGACAGTAGTTAGCTCAGGGCTAATCTTCCTCAGAAAAAAAGGGGGGGGGGACCAGCCGGTGGTGCAGTGGTTAAGTGCACATGTTCCGCTTCTCAGAGGCCCGGGGTTCACCAGTTTGGATCCCAGGTGCGGACATGGCACCACTTGGCAAAAGCCATGCTGTGGTAGACCTCCCACGTATAAAGTAGAGGAAGATGAGCATGGATATTAGCGCACGGCCAGTCTTCCTCAGCAAAAAGAGGAGAATTGGCAGTAGTTAGCTCAGAGCTAATCTTCCTCAAAAAAGAAAAAAAATATATAAAATAGCCTGGCTTGAAGGTAGGAGGTGTAGGGGAGGAAGACATTTCCTCTACCCTCTTTGGGTTCGTCTGGCCGGAGAACGAATTAAATTCACATGAGACAGAATAGCAGGAGAAAATTAAACAAAGCTTTATAACATATATACATGGGAGAGGCTCAGGCAAGCTGAGCAACTCAACAAAATGGCTGAAGCCACCACCTTAAATATCATATCCAGCTAAAGACAAAGGAGGATGTTGGGGGTGGGGGGAGTCAGTTACAGGAGGTTACCAGAAACAGGAATAAGATTATTATGCAGATTTAAGTCCTTGCCTTTGGCATTGATTAAGAGTTTCTAGAGATAAAGTCATCCCTGCTGCCAGTTCTTCCTGGTACAGAGAGGGAGGCACCTTTACAGATGGAGATTTCCCTTACAATGTAAATGTCTCCTAACAAAGGGCAAGCAAGTTCCACCCCTCAGAGCCTCCTTTCCTGTCTGCATTTTATTAAAAGCAATCAGCCCCAAATAATCCTCATGCCAAAGAGATATATCTTGGGGTGGTCAATTCCAGGCCCCCACAGAGGCAAGAATTATCTAGAATAAATTAAGCCTGCCAGTAGAATAAAGGCACACACATATAATTCTGCTGTTTCAGTTAGGACACATGAAAGGAAGAGCATCTCTGTAACTTGGAGGGGATGGTTCTTATCAGGAGACTTCCCCCAAAGGTCCCCAAACCTCCAATGACTCTATGAGGGCTGCTGAGTGAAGCAGATAAGATTCTGAGGCTTTTGTCTTAATTTTGCCCTTGCCCTCTATCAAGCAATGGAAGGAACACTTGCCTGGAAGTCAAGAGGTCTCAGTTTTACTTTCAAGACCTGCTATAACTTATATTGCTTTGTTGGCCAAGACATTTATTATCTCTGACCCTCAGTCTTGTATAGTTACAAGGATTCTAATGCTTAGTCTGTCTACTCCATATGGATGTTGTGATGTCAACTGGAGTTGGATATGATGACACCTCAGAAGAGTTCAAAGAAAAACACAAATGTGAAATATTAACATCTTTATCTCAGACCCACTGGTTAACTTTCTTAGGCTTTGGCTTCTCACTCCACCCACAACCATCAATCTGATAGAACAGTGATGGGGTTAAGTATTTGGTAAAGCTTTGATGTGATTTACCATTTTAAATAATTTCTTACCAAGGAGACAGTGTAAAGGAAAATGGAATCCTTCTTAGTCAATGGTATTTTCTCTAGATCTTTTCCATAGATAATCAAGTGTTAACTATGTTAATTTATGTTTATTTCAAAAAGAATTTCTTGAGAACACATCAGTGCCAATATTGTACAAGGTATTGAGATAAGATGAATAAACCCTAATAAGACTCATGATGTGTGGTAGGAAAGGTCCATAAATGTGTCCTGATTCCTCCAAATGTCAATCACAGTCAAAACAGCATGACAGTTGCAAGGAAGAGAGAACAGAGCATGACTTTAGAGTCAAGCCTGATTTTTATAGTTTCAGAATATAAGAGCCATTGAGATATGCACTTGCTATGTCAGGGGTATAAAGGAGACCAGAGGAGCTAAGGCTGACTCCCCAAGCCGCTCTCAGACATCTGTGTCAACTTCCCAAGCCACTCTCATACATCTGGGACATTTTAGTATTGATAACACCATCCCCTTCTCAGTGAAAGTGATGTGGAGAGCAATATCTCATCACTCCCTGCAACCCACCACCACACCCCATGGACAACAGGCACTTCAGGGAGAAGGGCTCCAATGTATGGGCTTAGGTTCAGCACCAAGGACAGAGGCACAGTGCAAGGATTTCTCCAGCTTCAGAGGTTGACCATGATCCGGGGACTGAACCTAAGACTGTTGTACTAGTTAGTTTAACCTAAAATTTATTGTGTTGATGTTCTTTCTTCACTAAGCTGAATAGTCATATAACTGAAGCACTGGATAACTTTGATATTGCATGGTCTTACTGACCAGGACCCTGATGTAGGAAGTACGTGCTTAGTGGCCATTGCTAGCTTTAGGACTGACATTCTTGCTTATCTACAGTTTAGCTGCCTCACCCTAAGACTACTGTTTAAAACCCATCTGCTTGCCTCAAAAATTGCCTTTTCATGCCATGGTTTATTATTTTCTGTTCTACTTTACAAATCACATTTTCAGGGGCTAATCCAGATGAATCCTATCAGCACAGTAGAGCTTAATTTATCCCTGAGACCAGAGGAGAGATTAGATGTCTGGATTATAACTGGACTGACTAGGTAAGGATTAATCAGTAAAGCCAACAGAGCAAGATGAGAGAAGATACAGACTCGGTGAGCACTCTTACATGAGAAGTTTTGTAATAGATCAAGAGCTTCTTGAGGACAGGAACTAAATCTTTTTGCTGCTCTGTTTCAAGTACCTGACACTTGGTAGTCATTTATTAAATGACAATCAAATAAATGAATAGTTGTAATATATATCTCAGAATCCCATATAATTTTGGTGTCATTTGAGTAAGATGTGGCCCTACTTTCAAGGAACTCACAGTCTAATAAGGTAAATAGAGTCATCTGTATGCAAGTATAAAACAAGATGTAAAATACAGAGCTATGCATAGGCTTTACGGAAGAGTACAGTACCCCATCTAGAATGGGAGTACAAGGCAAGGGAGAACTGAATAAATGGGAAAAGCAGTGACTTTGAAATCAGGTAAAATTTCCACCTATATGACTTGGAAAAAGTTAATTAACTTCTGGTCTCCACTTCATTATATATAACATGGTGGTTCACAGAAGGCAAACCATTCCTGATTCACTGTATTCCCAGAGGAATCAGAGAACTTTATTCCCTTCGAACCAATTTAACTGGCAGGTTGTCTCTGGCTCTCACCTTATTCCTGCCTTGGTCACTGGGATTTGACCAGACAGAGAAAAGTCTCTGGCATGGCTTCCTCATCCTGTCCCAGAGCTGCTATTCTGATCTCAGGGGCCTCATTCCTTGACCCTGCTCCCTGATGAGATCTACAAGTCAGGAGAAGTACATTCTGGTTCTGGCTTTGCCAGTGCTTTCTGTGTGTTCCTGGACAAAGCAGTCTCCATTCTATCTTTCCTGTCTATCTCCCAATACACTCCAGGTGCTCTGCAAACTGCACAAACCAGGCCAGCTATCTTTTTTTTTTTTTTTTTGAGGAAGATTAGCCCTGAGCTAACATCTACTGCCAATCCTCCTCTTTTTGCTGAAGAAGACTGGCCCTCAGCTAATATCCGTGCCCATCTTCCTCAATTTTATATGTGAGACGCCTACCACAGCATGGCATGCCAAGCAGTGCCATGTCCGCACCCGGGATCTGAACCAGCGAACCCCAGGCCGCCAGAGGGGAACGTGCAAACCTAACCACTGTGCCACCAGACCAGCCCACCAGCTATCTTTTGACTACGTCTCATGTTTTCTCACCCTCATGTCCTACTCATGTGGTTCCTCACACCTTGGAAGCATCCCCCATCCCAAATTCCACCCACCTATGGGGATCCCAACCATTCTTCCAAGCTCATTGAATAAAACCTTGAACTTTCCTTGCTCCCCTTTATGGACCTTTACTCTCCACTCCTCTCTGCTCCCCTTTGCAGTGATTCTTAACCCTGACTGCCCTTGAGAGTCACATGAGGAGATTACAAAAACACCAATGCCTGGACCTCACCCCAGACCAATTAAATCCATGCCTCTGCTCGTGGAATCAATAGAGTACTAAAGCTTCCAAGGTGATTCTAAATGTGCAGCCAGGATTGAGGACATTGCTGCCCTACTATGGCTTCATTTCTCCTGTAGTGTTGGATTTCAAATCATACGCTCCGTGGTGGCAGAGACCACCCACTCATTTTCTGACTCTAAAAAAATGCCTTACCCAGAGTGAGTGCTCAATAATTAATTGTTGAATTGAATTGTACTAGGTTGAATTAATTGCCATTGGAATAAAAAACGGTTGGGCTCTGGGCCCAGATCTGCAACTAGCCAGCTATACAGACGTGCGCAAATCACTTTCTCTGACACGTTTTCCAGCACCACCAAGCAACTCTCTAATTCTCAGCAGATGCTGAATGGGGGTCCCACAAATTTAACTGAATCCATACATTATGTCTACCTGGAGATAGCATCATATCTCACAGGTTAAGACCCACAAGACTGCCAATCACAAGTTCAGGTTGTTACTGGCTATAAATCAGAGGTTCCCACACCCTCCTCCTCAAGTCTGATTAATTTGCTACAGAGGCTCACAGAACTCAGAGAAACACTTATTCACATTTACCAGTTTATTATAAGGGGTATTACAAAGGATATAGAAAAATAGCCCAATGAAGAGGTACATAGGGCAAGGTCTGGGAATGTCTCAAGTGCAGGAGCTTCTATCCCTGTGGAACTGGGGTATACCACCCTCCTGGCATGTTTGCCAACCTGCAAGCTCATCAAATCTTCTTGTTCAAGAGTTTTTATAGAGCTTTATTCTGCAGCTCTCACCCTTTCCCCTCCCAGAGGTTGGTGGGTAAGGCTGAAAGTTCCAAACCCTCTAATCACTTGTTCCTTTCAGTGACCAGCCCCATCCCGAGGCTATGTAGGGATCCATCCTAAGTCACCTGATTAGCATAAACTCAGGTGTAATTGAAAGGACTCGTTATAAATAACAAAAGATATTCCCATCACTTAGGAAATTACAATAGTTTTAGAAGCTCTGTGCCAGGAATTGGGACAAGACCAAACATATTTCTTATTACACCACACCTTTCTTCTTTTGTCCTCATGGCAAGGAGAACACTTGGCTCTCTCTCCCCTCACCCACCTCTCTGACCTCCTTTGTTTTTCTCCTTTTTTTCAAGATAATAAACGTTATTGTTGTTTTAAGTCACAAAATCTGGAGTAATTTGTTTTTATACAGCATTAGAGATTAATACATTTTTTATTAAAGTCTGTGATCATAATTGCTATTATATATTATCCTTACTAATTTGTGAGATATGCATCAAGTCTTCTAGATCTCTTTAAATGTGGTGATTTGTTCTTTTTTTTAATTGAGATATAATTGACTTACAACATTATACTAGTTTCAGGTGTACAATGTAATGATTCGATATTTGTATATATTGTGAAATGATCACCACAATAAGTCTAGCTAACTATCTGTCACTAAACATAATTACAGAATTTTTTTTCTTGTGATGAGAACTTTTAAGATCTACTTTCTCGGCAACTTTCAAGTTTCAAATATGCAATTGTTGGTGCAAAATAACCAATAACCATCCTACAGATTGGAGAAATAAGGTGAGTTTACTTGAGCTAGAGTGAGGATTATATAACCCGGGAAGGCCTTAGTAGGTGTTCCAGAGAAGCATGGGTTTCAGTACAGTCTTAGATCTTCTTAGAACAAAGAACACACATTAAATACACCTAGGATACATTTCCATCAAAATTTCAAAGAGATATTCAGTTGCAAATTAGCAGGTCAACAGGACCCTGATGTCAGGAAAGGGACTAATCTAGGCATTACCAGTAGGGCATAAGAGGGGAAGTATGCATTCTTAACAGAGTGCATTCTTTACTTCTGTGGTTAAGCAGATGTACAATGTATGTTTGGTAGGCCGTAAGTCAGGCTTGTTAGTTCAAGCCGAATCAGTTTTGAACTCCAATAGTAACCTCATGTACCTCAATATGTGACAATCTCTTGTGACAATACAGTATTATTAACTATAGCCACTACTCTGTACATTACACCCTCATGACTTATTTATTTTATAACTGGAAGTTTGTTCCTTTTGACCCCCTTCACCAATTTCTCCCACCCTGCAAACCCCACTTCTGGCAACCACTAATCTATTCTGTATATCTGTGAGCTAGGTTTTGCTGTTGTTTTTGTTTTAGAGTCCACATATAAGTGAGATTGTATGGTATTTGTCTTTCTCCGTCTTACTTATTTCACTTAGTGTAATGTCCTCAAGGTCCATCCACATTGTCACATATGGCAAGATTTCATCTTTATGGTTGACTAGTATTCTACTGTATACATATACCACATCTTCTTTATCCATTCATCCATCAATCTGCCTTCCTTTCTGCTCACATCTACTCCTTGCTTCTCCTCAAAAGGAGGGAAAGCTACTGTGATTGGTGATGAGAGACTAAAATGTTGATTGGAATACATTTCCCCATGGGCAGAATTGCTGTATGTTTAAAGGCATCACCCCACTCCTCTTTTGCTTGCCTTTCTTCTATGCATCTGGAACGATATGTTGCAGCCAGACCTGGCAGCTTTGGGCAAACCAGATATTCATTCTCTGTCTCTCTTTCTCTTCTTCCTCTGAGGTTCGTTTCTCTAATGTGCTGGCTAGAGGGTGGGAATATCCTAAGGTTGCATTCAGACTGTGAAAGGATATTGGAGGTTCATTTGAGGCAAAAGCCATATTCTCCCGTTCAGAATTATGGGAAAGGTCTACAGTGAATCTAACCATCTTGTGACACTCTGTATCCCATATGGCTACTATTCCTTGACTGTTTCTCTCTCCACACCATCAGGAGGAAAGATGATTGGAGAATTCTCCTGGTCCTGAATCCCTGCCCACAATGCCATCAAAACTCATCCTCACTTGTAATAGGACTCAGTTTTCTCTTTGCAAAGTAAGAGAGTTCTCCTAAATAGCCAGAGCTTCTTCCTGCTCTAGGATTCAATTATAATTGCATAAGAGATAATAAGCCTTGAGATCGAATGGAAGGAGGAGAGAGAGAGACAGTTCTTTCTTCCTCTTCCAAAAAATTCCTTGCCCTTCTCCTATCCCCATGCTGTGTATCACATGCAGCGCAGCCCTCCAACACCTTCTCTGACTGTGGGAGGTGTGAAAAGAGCTTGAACTTCTGCAGAGATATTTTGGTGCTGCCCAGAGGGCACATGAACTTGAGAACAAAGTAGCTGAGACTGAAACTCAACCACATCCTGCTTCTGCCCCCAAATTTAAATAGAAACAAGGCAGGGCTTCTTCTCCACAAATTACATCACCCATGGGAGGGTTTTGACAGCAGCAACTATAACCTTTCTTTTATCTTAAAACCAGATCTACTCTCCGAAAAAGAAATGCATAATTGTAGCAACAAGCTAATTTAAGGCTAAAAAAACCCTCAAATGTCCTGCAGGGGAGAAAATGCTTAATATGTTTGTTATTGTAGTTCGGTTTTATTTTTTCATCATGCATAAGCTTATTTAGCTGTGTATTTTGTTACTTTATTATGGTCAAGTTTGTACCTTATTGCAAATTGTCTTATGTTCCTCAGAAGATTTTACCAGTTCCACATTGCCAGGAAATGGTTTATTGTTTTTTTCTACATGTACACCATATATATGCGTTTTTTCTCTTTGCTTATGTATGATTATGTTGTATTAGTTTCCTAGGGCTTCAGTAGCAACATACCACAAACTGAGTGGCTTAGACCAACAGGAATTTCTTGTCTCTCAGCTCTGGAGGCCAGAAGTCCACAATCAAGGTGTTGACAGGGCCATGCTCCCTCTGAAGGAGATAGAAGGATATGTTCCTGGTGTCTATCCCAGGTTCTGGTAGCCTCAGGCATTCTTTGGCTTGTAGATGCATCACTCCAGTCCTCTGTCTGCAGGTGGTATCCTCCCTGTGTCTTCACATCATCTTCCCTCGGTGCATGTCTGTCTCTGTGTCCAAATTTCCCCTTTTAATAAGAACACCTGTCATGTTGGATTAAGGCTCACCCTCATGACCTCATCTTAACTTGATTACCTCTGTAAAGATCATGTTTCCAAACAAGGTCACATTCTGAGGTACTGGGGGTTAGGACTTGTGGGGGACTGGAATTGGCCACCCCAAGATACGTCTCTTTGGCATAAGGATTATTTTGGGCTGGTTACTTTTAAAAACCGCAGACATGAGAGAAACTCTGAAAAGTAGCCTTTACTTACCCTTTGTTAAGAGACATTTACATTTGTAAAGGAAGTCTCCAGCTGTAAAGGTGTCTCCTTCTCCGTAGCAGGAGGAAGGGGGGATGACCTTATCTCTAGAAATTCTTGTCAATGCAGAAGGCAAGGACTCAAGTCTGCGTAATAATCTTACTCTTGTTTACTGTGCTTTTCTGGTAATCTCCCATAACTGACTCCCCCACCCCCAACATCCTCCTTTGTCTTTAGCTGAGGGTGGTATTTAAGGTGAGAGCTTCTGCCATTTTGGCGAGTTGCTCAGTTTTCCTGAGCCTCTCCCATGTACACATATTATAAAATTTTGTTTAATTTTCTCCTGTTATTCTGTCTCATGTGAATTTAATTCATTGTCTGGCCAGAAGGACCTAGAGCAGATAAAGAAAATGTTTTCCTCCCCTACAGACTCCAGTGTATTTTTGTGGGACCCAATTCAACCCCATAACACAGTCAATTCTCCACTTCTTTTGTACTAGTATAGAAATAACCAAAACACTTTAAGTAGCTGGCTGAATAATGAATTCCAAAGTTCCTTTTTTTCCTATGCATTCATGTCATTGCTAGTAATCATGCAGTTGCATCTGCTTGGGACCAACCATGGCATTGGTGAATATTAGAATCCCTCAGTCCTCAGAAACCATCTGTCCCAAACACCTATCTGTGGCTTAAATCTCTCCCATAACATGCAAGACTTATGGTCACCCAGGCTCTACTCACATACCTTCATGACAGGGAAATTGTTGAGGTCTGTTCCTTCTATAATCAGTTCTATCTGTGAGAAAGTTCTTCCTTATACTGGACCCAAATCTCCCAAATTCTGACCCAAAGAGTCAGACCCTTAGTCTTGGGTATACAGAACGCCTTCAGATATTTCAAGGGTGTGAGGTGGCCGTGTGTCCCATGTGTTCTCCATCCCAGACTAAGCAGCCTCAGTTTCTTCTACCTTGACAGTGCACAGGACCAGAGGGTTGATCTGTACAGAGCAGAGTAGAACAGTTACATCCTGTTGTATTTCTACAAATGAGGCCTGAGGTTACATTAACTCTCACGGCAGACACCTCTCTAGCTCCAACATCTCTTTTACACAGTTAGGTTCACTTCCTGTTTAAGAGCGTGCATGATCAATTTGTATCATGATCGATTCATGTACTTAACGTTTCCTGATCTCAATAAAGCCTTTTGTTAAATGCTTTCATTATCTTACCTAGTCCTCACAGATTGTCTGGGAGGCACAGTAGTTTTTTGTCCTACTTAACTGATAAGAAAACCAAGAAGATTTTTTGTCACAGGCCCATTGCAGGCAGAGCTCAGGTTCAAGTGTGTCTTTTATGTCTAAGCTGTTGAAAAGGCAATCTCAAGAATGCAGTATTTCAACTCCTTCTTGGCCATATAAGAAAGGGCCTTGGTACCAGAACATATTTTTTTCTTTTCTATTTTTTTTTTTTTTTTTTTTTTTGGTGAGGAAGACTGGCCCTGAGCTAACATCTGTTACCAATCTTCCTCTTTTTTGCTTGAGGAAGATTGTCCATGAGCTAACATCTGTGTCAATCTTTCTCTATTTTTGTGTGTGGGATGCTGCCACAGCTGGCTTGATGAACGGTACATAGGTCTGTGCCTGGGATCCGGGCCTGAGAACCCTGGGCTGCTGAAACAGAATTTGGGAACCCTGGAACATTTTCTTACCAAGAGATAGAGTCCTCACAGCCTGTGCTGGACTTGTCACCTTGTTGCAGACTCAATGTACACTCTTGTTCTGCTGAAGAGTATGTGTCATGTGGCACCTGGCTAACCCCACTGCTATATCTGTCCTCTGTGAGGACAGCTTCTGTTGCAGAACAAGGCAGGTGCATGCAGGCCAATGGCCCTGCGTTGGCTGCAGGGAGGGATCTTCCGCTCGTGGGAGACTGATTCCCGCTACTGAAGCTGATCTCCTTCTGTCTCTTTTCTGTGTGAGTAAAGCATTGTTCCATCCAGTGCTTGATTGCATTGTGTTTTCCTTAGTGACTATGATACCAAGACTCAGTGGGTAGAAGTGCTCAGACTTCTACTCCTGGTAATAAGCAACAGATGCTACTTGTTCAACGCAAGCCAAGTGCACTGTCCATTACATTGTGTTACTGCTCAGAAATGTTATTTATAAGCCCCAGTTTGTTGTTGCAATGAGTTGGATACTGTACAAAGCAAAGATCCAGCCCTTGTGGATCTTTGGCTATGTCCACAGTGCCTAAGTAAGTAAGCAGGCAAACTGTTGGATTTGTGCCATGGTAGATAATTTAAAAAAGAGTGATTTTTATCTTTCAAATTAATCTTGCCCATTGGTCAGATTCAATAAATATTGTTAACGTCTGGAAACTCAAGATGCTAGTTCCACTTTGCAGTGATATGAGCAGTTTTGGGCACCTACTCCTTCTGTGCTTGTGTTCTGTTCATATCCTTAACTCCGTGACTCGGCACTACGTGCAACTTACAAACACTAGAGGTGTGGATACGAGGCATAAATTATTTATGATCATCATTATTTGAGTTCTTTAAATACTATGGCTACTATATTCAATCTTTTCCAAATAAAAACTCACTTAATCTTTATAACAATTCAATGAAGTAGGTGCTGTTATTATCCTTATTGAAACTATGAGGAATTGAGACTTGATGAGGTTAAACAAATGGCCTAAACTGATTAAATTATGGTACATCAGCACACTCTGCACCAGTTAAGAAGAAACAGATATATTTATGTACTGACACAGAAAGATATACAGGATATAGCAAAGGGAAAAAGCAAGTTGAATAATAATAGTGGTAATAATAATAATAAATAATACACAACCATTTGAGAAAAACATTTTTATTTTACAATATTCATTGAAAAAAATATTGGAAGAATATCCAATAGGGTGATAGAAATTTTAAATAGTAAACTTTTTATTTTTCATGTTAAGTATTTCTGTAATTTTTAAATTTTTTTCATTTTTAATGGGTGTCACTTTTGCAGTCAGAAAAAAATGATTTAAATAAGTTGCCCACACAGCTAGTAAGTGATATAGTGAAAGTTAGGGTCAACTGTCTTTAAAACCTGAACTCTTAATTATAATGTTGAATCAATAAATACCATTAAATCACAGCGTTAATGCCCCATTTTTCTGAGTTGAGTCTACTTCCTCTATTAAAGAACAAGAAGCCACGGATTAACTCCTCTCCCCCACGATCAAGTTAGGACAGTCAGGCTCAGGGCCAGGGCAGTGCAGAAGTCTGCTGGAAACGTGGGCAGGTCTCTGAGTTCAGAGGACAGTCATAAATCAGGATTCTAGATCCCCATAGAGACTGTGATCTTGGCATTCTTCCCTCTCTTCCTGGAAAGGGCAACATTGGGAGAGATCCAAGAAAAAAAATGGATGAAAGCAGGTCAGGATCCTTTGGGTCATTTAACATAACAAATCAGCCTCCAGGAAGAGCTCTCCCCAAATAAAGGGAAAATATAAATGCTACTAAAAATTCATAGGTCAAACTTTCCAACTTCATCGTGTCTCCCCCAGGCCCTTTGTGGGAAAAATAAGTAAAACTAGTTCCCCCTTACTGGAGGGGCCCACGCCTCCGCAGATGCCTGCAATGCCCTCTACAGGGAAATGGCTCTTCCAGGATCCTCTTCACAGAAGCCTGAGAATCTTCAGCCTGGCTGAACCTGCTCAGGCCTCACCACTCCAAGTCCATTGGCCCGCAACATCCGCATCACCTGGAACAGGGGTCAGACACAAATCTAGCCTGCCATTTTTGTCAGTCACTGCCCTTTTTTGTCAATAAAGTTTTATTGGAACACAACCTCACCCATTAGTTTAGTATTGACTAAGGGTTGTTTTTGCACTAGCTGCCACAGCACAGTTGGATAGCTACAACAGAGACCACACAGCCCGTAAAGAGGAAAATATTTGCTATTTGGACCTTCACAGAAAAAGCTTGCTGCCCCTCACTTAGATGCTTATTAGAAATGCATAATCTCAGGCCCCACTCCTGATCCCAAGGGGTTCCTAAACACATCGACATTTGAAAAGCAGCAGGGGGGCAAATAGGCTTCCAGCAGCATCCTTGGTGTTGAGGAGTTGGAGGTGGAGTCATCATGTGCAGTGACTCAGCACACGTCAAGGAGAAGGAATGTGCTCAGGGTCAGAGGCCCATTGGCTTCTCCGTCTGGCTTGGCTCCCCTCTGCACATGGGCACCTGACCCAAGGGGGAGCCCCTGCAGGGCTGAGGTAAGGACAAGGCCTCACCTGGAGGAGGTGGAAAGGTGGCCTGCTGGGAGGTGTGTCCAAGGGTCCAAGCTTCTTTAAGGAGGACCTACTTTGGCAGCCATGCTGCCAGTGACCCCTCAGGGGTGGCCTTTCCTTGTCCTGGTGAGGGAGCTCCTAGGGACCTCTGAAGAGTAAAACAGAACCTTTTTCTAAGGCAGGTTTCTTCCAGAAACAATCGTATCCAGATTGACAAAAACAGGCTGTGGGGTCAGTTAAGAGGGGTATTCCTCAGACACTCACACTCTGGCCTGGACTCCCACTTCCTGGACAGAACCCCAACTAACTAGACCCTCTGTGCTCCTCATTCCACCCCACCCCACCTCCACTGTTTACCTCCACACCCCTCAGATGACCAACTCAGGCCTGGCCTTGCCCTTCAGTTCAGATGTGCTCCATTGCTCACCTGGGTATGACGTGGCTCTTTCTGACCATGGTGTCACCTCTTGCCCTGGCAATGTACCTTCACTGGGCCTGGGTAATTCCCCTGCTGCCTCAGCAGGCCTTGGAGATCCTCCCACTTGGGCACCAGCTTCTGCAGCATTCCCACCACCCCCAGAAGAACAGAGAGGCCTGGTTGGGTCCTAATTTCAGGTTGTCAACAATGCATGACCTGTATCTCCATTCCCAATTCTGAATCAGGTCTTCAAATCTGTTACCTTGGTCTGTCACCTCTCTTCTGGGGAATTTCCCAGTGCCGGCCCAGCCAGGAGGAATGTAAGAAACAGTGAGGCTCCCTTCCCAGGAACCTGGATGCCCTGTAGCGGCATTGGAGAGACACACGCAGAGCTTCTGGGAGGCTTTTTTTATGAAAATGACTGAACTGTCCTGTTCTTTCAGATATTTGGAGAGTGAATGGCCTTTTAGCTGGTGCCTCCTCGTGATTCCAGGTTGCTGGCAACTGCTGGTCATTTTGTGGGTTGAGAGCAGGGCATTTCCTTTGATTTACCCATTTCTACTCCTCTCTGGCCTCTGACCAATTATCCTAACTCTAGAAAATTACTCTCCTGGTCAGCTTTTATGTGTGCTCAGCTGTGTGCACCCTGCTAATTACTTGCATCAAAACACTCTTGTGCCAGCATTTTGGCCTGCGGCTCCACCATTTCTTTGGCCTTCTGCCTCCTTTTGAGTAATTCTTGAGTTCCATATTCTTTCACTGACTATTCTAGCAGGCCCTCCTTTCCCCTTTATACTCTCTATCCCTTCCTGTTAAGACCCGTAGGTGGGGTCTAAGCCTGGCTCTGGGGATGTCTCAGTTTTGGTGGGGCCTGACCAGATGCTGAGATCCCAATGGGAACAGGAAGTGAAAGTCAGTCGCAGTGAGGACTGCAGGGGAGGTTGAGCAAGGCGAGATGGGGCCTGCCTTTCTTCTTTTAATTCCGAGCAACTCTTGCCCCTAATTTGTAAACAAGGGAAAACAAGCAAACAAAAGAGCACCCTGAGGTAAGGAGCTGGTTCGCACTTGTTCTTTGTTTCATTTGGGGGATGTTAATTACCCTCTCCAAGGATCCTACCTGAAAAATGGGAAGAATGCCATCCACCCTGTAGGACTGCTGTAAATGAGGAGGCATGTAAAACACGCCATAGTACCTGGCCCATGTAAACCCTTAAGGAAGAGATGCTTCTTCTTTCCTGGGGAGTCTGTCTACTTCTCTACAGTGCTTTCCCCAGGACCTAGACTCCTTCAAAGAATAGCGTGGGGTTGAATATATTTATTTATCCTGGGATCCTCACCCTCTCACCCCAGTCTGGCCCCTGAGTCACTTCAGGAGTGGGAAGCAAGGAAGGTTTGGGGAGCAGCAAGTGGTTGGTAGGTGAATCATACCAAGAGCAATCATTTATTGAGGGCTATTGTTAACCCACACAGCACCCCAACAGTTAAAAAGTTGAGGACGCTGAAGCTCTGCCCCAAATCACACAGCCGAGGCTTGATTTGAATCTGGCCTGACTCCAAAGCCTACTAGCTTCTTTATTACATCTTGATGCATCCTGAGAGGATGGAGAAGTAAGTTAGAGAGGCGGCTTAGAGGAGATGGGAGTAAGCATCTGGAGAAAGGGAATGTGAGTGAGATGGAAGAGTACAGGGAGAGTTTTGGGGAGGAGAGAGTTCAGGGGAGTGGAGAGCTCAAAGCTGTTCCTGCTCCCTGTGCCCAGAGCTGGGGGAGGCAGGGAGGCTGGTGCACACCCTCACACGTGGGTGCACATGCACACACATGCTCCCAGCATGGCTGACAGGGTGCAGCAGTCCAGGGCTCTCAGGTCCCCAAGGCTCCTGGGAACAGAGTGGGTGTACAGAAAGAAATGGGTGACTCCTCTTTAGTACCTCTCAGAAAGAGGAAAAAGAAAGAGATCCGCTGTGCAGTGTGGATGGTGGGAAAAGGCAGGACCAAGATGACACCCCCAAGAGTGTGAAATGGAGGAATCAGATTTTAAGACTTCTCTGTTATCCCTGCCCTCCTTTAATTGATGAATCAGGGAGGAGCTTCTTCTGTATTTCCTGCTTTTCTTCTCATCCCCCTGCTTGAAAACCACCCAGGAGGTCTCCCATCTAAAGCTGGAAAAGGCAAGAACAGCCGTGTAGAGCCAGCTTTCCAGACCCACCCTGGGGCACTGCTCCCCACCTGTCAGCCTCAGTTCGAACTAACCTCCTTTGAGACCTAACTCCACGGCAGCCTCCTCACCGAAGCCTCTCCTAACCCAGGGCAGAGTTAGTCTGGCCCTCAATCACTCAGCCTTATGTACTGTTTGTATTTGTTCTCAGGTCTGTTTCCTCCATTGGACTCTGAGCGTCTTTAGGGCAGAGTGTGTATCCCATTTATGTCTGAACTCCCAGCACCCAGCTCGGAGTCAGGCTCGGAGTTGAAGCTCGGCAGGTGAGTGTGGAAATGGCATTTACTGACTACCTACTCAGGACCAGGCACTGAGGACACAGGCATAGAGGCCACACCCTAATTTCAAGTTGCTCTTGGTCCACAGCAGGGCGCCTGGTAGGGAGATTTTGTTACCATCACTATCATCATCACCAATGTCCGCCTAGCTCCCAAGAGTTCCTCCTGGACATTTGTAGAGAACTCCAGCTCCTTCCCCTGGAAACAGCAGCACAGCCACTTCCCACCTTCAAGTGCCAACAACTCTACAATTCCCAGGTCCCAAGCCCACCCTGTTGCTTAAGGTGCCCTGAACACATGCCCGCACACCCTCTGAAACTGGTTCCTGGCTTCCCACCCCCACTTCAGCCACGAGCCACTTATTGGGTCGGAGCACAAACCATCCTTTTGCCTGGCCAGTCACTGCCCTTTTCTTTCCCTGCCACCTGAAATGAGCCCATGTCACCGTCTCTGCTGCCCATACCTGCAAACAAAAATTACCTAAGAGCAGACCGTGATTAAGTAGGACAAGGAACTAAGGACAACTGGAAGGAGGACTGCAGGGTACTAACCAAGGAACCCCAGATCGTGGCACAGAAATGTGGAACCTAGGAAGAGCATTAAAACATTGTCACAGGGGCCGGCCCCGTGGCTGAGTGGTCAGGTTCGTGCACTCTGTTTCAGCGGCCCAGGATTTCACTGGTTCAGATCCTGGGCGCGGACCTAGCACCGCTCATCAAGCCATGCTGAGGTGGCATCCCACATAGCACAACCAGAAGGACCTACAACTAGAATATACCACTATGTACTGGGGGGCTTTGGGGAGACAAAGAAAAAAAAATAAAAAGAAGGTTGGCAACAGATGTTAGCTAAGGTGCCAATGTTTAAAAAAAAATTGTCATGGGTTCTGGGCCATGGGGAAGGGCAGGATGACCCAGGGACTGGCTGCAGCTGGTCAGGCCTGGGCTCGCCTTCTGAAAGGGACCAGAAAGGGCAGAGGACGGAAGCATCACTCCCCGACACCAATGTCCTCAGCAGACTAAAACAAATTGTCTAGCACTGCCACCCCACTTGGTGTCCTCCTCTGCTCTTTCTGGATATGACCAGAGGGGGCAAGATGGAGGATGATCAAGTGAGTGAGTATTTCTACCCTTTCCAGCAGTGATGGCAATGGATGAGGGAGAGCTGAGAGAGAGAGAGAGAGAGAGAGAGAGCTTTGGCCCTGAGCCAACCCTACTGACAAGGCTGTGGCAGGGCATTCCTGTCCTGATGTACATCATGGAGCTCCAGGCAGCCTCACAGGAATGAAGAGCTTGGCTATGGCCCTATCCTATGAATCTATCCTTGATTTCAGAACTAACTTACCCTTTTCCTGCAGCATGGTGCCTTCACATAGGAGCATCCCTCAGGGCTACACCAATCACAGACTCTTCCCGTCAGCCCTCTAGCCTGAGCCTAGTTTCCTGATTCTTCCTGTGCCTCTGAGCTTGATCACACCAGTCCTGACCCTGGAAAATCCCAGGACCAATGACCCAGTCCTGCCCCTCCCCAACCCACCATCCATGCATAGCAGCAATGCTCCCAAAAGAGAACAACGAGGCAAAAAAAAGGGAGCAGGAGTAGGGTAGGGAGAGTAGAGTTCACATTTATGAACAGCTTTCCGGCCCCAGTGGAATTTATGAGCCACAGCTGAGCTAACTTCTTGTCTGGTATCTGGGATATATCTGCTTTGGGAGGAAAATGGAGGGAAAGGGGGTCAAACTCTTGCTGGGAGTCAAAACTCTCCATTTAAAAGCCCTCAAACATATTTATAGAAAGATCTGCAGAAGAACTATTTTGAGGCTTTGTCTCCATTTCCTTTCAAAGAGAGGCTGTTTTGGGCACAGAAGTAGAAGCTGCCCAAAAGGCCGGAGACACTCACTCTAGGGGTGACTCAGCAGCTGAATAAAATACTTGGAAAGAACTGCTTGGGGTGTGGAAGGAGACTGAAGCAAAATTAACCATCTCTCTCTACCCCCACCCCTCCCTTCAACCTATGCAAGTTATTCCAAGATCCTGGGAAGATGAAGCATCAGCAGCTCTTGCTCTGCATTTATAGATTAGGCTGGAAAGAGGAGAAGAGAGGTAGGAGGTGTCTAGAGAATGCCTGGAAGAAGAATTGTAAGAACTTCATGCAGTAGAGGCTTGTTAAGGACTCAGGCTCTGAAGTCAGGGAGATGTGGGTTCAAACCCTGGCTGTGCCACCTGTGGATTGTGTGACATAACCTTCTCTTTTGCATCTGTGAAATGGATTGTCTATCTTATAGAATGCCTTGAGGGCTATCTGAGATAATATAGTTAAGATAGCACATGCCAGCAATAAGCAGTTGTTGCTATTATTATCTGAGATATTAAACCTACTCTAGATCTAATATACCCCATATGGTGTATAGATAAAGAGCATTTAGGAAGAAGGTCCCGGGACCAGAGGACATTGGTAGGTTTGCTGGAAAGACTCAAGGAGCTGGTTTTGAGTTCTTAGCCCCTGGGGGGAGGCAGTGCTCAGACCTGTCACACTGAGAAAAGTGAAAAAAGTGAGGGGGTCTGAGACAGTGTCTGCTCTCTTTCCCCTTCCTCATCAAAACTTTCTTGATGACAGCTGTTTACTTGTAAGTCAAAATTTAAGCTGATGTATTTTGCCCTATGACCACTTGCATGTGAATTCCTTGGTGTTTTGTTTTGGTTTTTGGTGGAAATAAAGGGTTGGTTGATTATTAAAGAAACAAAAGGTAAGGAAACATTAAGTGGGGAATAATAAGCAGGGAAAGTATTTGAAGGCAGGGAGAATTCCCTCACTGAAACATCCTCTGTAGTTAATGGGATGTGTGTGACCTGAGACCAAAGGAAAGTCGACTCAGATTCCCAAAATCAGGGGAGGCACCTCGATGGCCTCATTAAAAGCTGTAAAGAGGGGGAGTAGTAAGATGGGCCTGGGGGAGTAGTAAGATGGGCCTGGAGGAGGATTGGGGAACTCAGGCAGTCTCCCTCCGGTTCCCGTCCATCACTGTTCCTCTCTTACCCTAGTATATCACCCCTTTCACTGTATTTCTTATCCAGTTTTCTAGCCAGTGGGTTTGAAGTTACCTTGCAAATATTTTTCAAATCTCATTAGGCAGCAAAACATTCTCTCTGCCCACTGAGTGAGCATTAAGCTGACATTTCTCAATGCCTTCAGTGTCCGCTCCATCCTCCTCATCCCTGAGCTCAGAGAACAGGCATCTGCCTGCAGCAAACACAGATCTGACCTCTGCAGATTGAGGGTCTCAGGGTGAGACAGAAAGGAAGGAGCCTGCTAGATTCCTTTTAGGGTTCCCTACGTGGTTAATGAACGCTGTGGGCAGGCTACAGAAGAGAAGTGGGGAATTGAAAGAAAAATAGTGACAGGAAAAAATATCACCACTTAGTGTTTACATAGCACTTTGTATTCTCCACATTTCTTATCTATTTTGCTTTCACATCTATATGAGTTCCCTTGGGCTGCAGTAACGAAGTACCACGAACTGGGTGGCTTAATGCAATAGACATTTATTCTCTGACAGTTCTGGAGGCTACGAGTCTGAACGAAGATGTCAGCAGGGCCGTGTTCCTTCTGAAGGCTCTAGGGAAGAAGCCTTTCTTGCTCTTTTCCAGCTTCTGGTGGCTCCCAGAAATCCTTGGCTTGCCTTAGCTTGTAGCTGCATTTTTCCAATCTCTGGCTCTTTCATCACATGGCCTTCTTCCCTGTGTGTATCTCTGTGTACTTTCCTCTTCTTATAAAATCATGAGTCGTCAGATTTAGGGCCCACACTAATCCAGTATGATCTCATCTTAACTAGTTATACGTGCAAAGACCCTTTTTCCAAATAAGGTCATATTCTGAGGTTGTAGGTGGATGCATATTTTGGGGGGACACTACAACCCACTACAGTATTACTCCCAGGGATCTCGTCTTCTAACTAGCCCTTCTTAGACAGGTTTTCATCTGAGAGGAGAATACCAGCCATTCACCTCCCTTCTCCCACCTCTGCCTCCAACTGCTCTGTAGTGGAAACTTCCTCCCCCACCTTGCAGATCCTATTCAAACATACTTACTACAGATTGTGTCTTTTATGTTACATTCCCCCAAAAGCAGACCCTGAAACAAAGATTTAACTACAAGCAGTTTATTTGGAAGGCAATGCCAGGAAGCACCTGTATGGGAGTAAGGAACAGGGAAGGACAGAATGTCAACATAGGGTTTGCTGTTGATCAAGAAGCTGTGGGCAACCAGAGCTCACTTCCACTAGGAACCTCTGGGAGACTGCAGAACCACCTTAGAGTTCTTCCACCTGAGGGGGGTTGACAGCCTCTCTTCCTTTTTTTTTTAAAGACTGACACCTGAGCTAACATCTGTTGCCAATCTTCTTTTTCTTCTTCTTCTTCTTCTCCCCAAAGCCCCCGAAGTACATAGTTGTATACTCTAGTTGTAGGTCCTTCTGGTTGTGCTATGTGGGACGCCGCCTCAGCATTGCTTGACGAGTGGTGCCATGTCCATGCCCAGGATCCAAACCAGGGAAAGCCTGGGCCACTGAAGCGGAGCGCATGAACTCAACCGCTTGGCTGGCCCCAACTCCCTTCTTTCACTAGTTGAAGACTGCTCCCAGGAGCACTTGCTTGCTGCCCTTCAAGCCTGCACTGTGCACAGGCTGAGCATGCTCCTGAGACTGGAGAAAGCCCTAAGGCAGAGAAGTCACAAGTGCTTCCAACAGGGAGCTGGTGGCTTCTTCAGGAAGCAGGAGTGTCAAGGGGACAAGAACACAGGAACTCAGTATCTGCTATAACTAGGAAGACATGTTCCTTCCTGGGCCTTTCCAGGTTCCTCTTACATAGTATGTCCTCAATAAATATTTGTTGAATTGAATTGGCACAGGTCACTTGAATAAAGGGATAAAGAACTAAGAACACTCATTCAGTCATTAAAGACTTATTAAGCATTTACAGCATTCCATGTACTGTGCTAGACTTTGGAGATGCCAGCCCTGTGTAATTTTGAGCTTAGTACAGAATTATTACCCTTAACAACCAACCAACCAATCCTGGTCTTCATCCATTATTATCAGCCAAAGACCCTGAGGTCTTCCAGAAGACCTAACTTTGGCTGAATCAGCAAATCAAGCTCTGTGTGTCTCTGATAGTGAGAAATCTTTGTTTCACTGGGGGATGAGACTATCCTTCTATGCTCCCACGTTAGGATCTTATTCTTTCCAGTTCTCAGATATATAGAGCAGAAAAGTCCCTTACTGGGTCATCTGACCAGCTGAAACTTACTACCAAGTAGACACAAAAGAAAATCTTGACACTCTTGACATTGAGACCTTATCCATCCATCTTTCTTACACTCCAAACTATCATAGACCAATGGGGCTTAATGTTCTTTTTTTAACAAGATGTCCCATTACAGAAAGTCTCTCTCTTGCCTCACTCTCCACTGCAGAACAAATTATTCTCTCAAAGTCTCAATAATGCCATTTCTTTCTGCTGGCATTCTAGAGAGAGCCAAGCCCACAGTTCAGACAATTCCAGAAACACCCCCCCTTCCAACAGCAGAGCAGTCTAGTGAGCAACATTTCCCAAGGGCAGGCTTGTCAGAGACCAGAGCAGATTCGGGCAATGGATCCTGCCTTGAGTCAAACTCCGCACCTGTCCCTGCATACTGAGGAGCTCCCTGTCTCCCCGTCTCCCTCAGTCCCTTGATGTGCGCTTTTAATATTCATCTCCTTCTCTCTCTTGATGGAAGTAAAAGAGCATCTCGCAAGGCAAACAAGAGGAAAATAACAGATTGCTGCTGCTCATTAAAGCTTCAGCTCAATAGAGTCTGATAAGAGCTGTGAGATTGGATCCCCCCCCACCCCAAATCGCAGGTGGAGGAGGCGGAGCACGATAATTACAGTACCTTGGATTTGCTCTGAGCTTAAGGAATTTTACGGATGGAAATGCATTTTTCTTCCTGAAGCTTTACTGCCTGGTGGAACCCCAGGGTCTAGGCTTGTCTCTCTCATTCTCCTGACACATAATCTTAGAGAATTCACTTTTACTTTCTGAGTTTCATGTTGTGTCTCCACCTGGAAATGAAAAAAAGACTAATAGCCTCCTAGGTGGACTGTAAGGCTAAACAAATGAATAAATATGAAAACATTTTGGAAGAATTATCTTTTGTGTTCTCTCTCTTCTATTTCCTTCTTTCTATCAGCATTTAAACTTGCTTAAATAACTTCCATCTTAAACATGTAAACTCCTCCTCTAACCATAGGTCCCACTTTAGCTACCAGCTATTTCTTTTCCCCTTTTGAAGTCAAATGTCACGAAATGTTGTCTATATTTATCTTCGTTTCCTCACCTCCCACTCCCACCCCTCAGCACATTACAATCTGGCTGCTGCTCCATCACTCCCTGGAAACTGTTCTCACCATGACCACCAATGACCCTATTGCTAAATCCAATTAATACATTTTAATTGTATTAATTACAAAACTTTAATACATTAGTTATTATCTAATTTGACTTTCTTTTTTGAGCTGGTCATTCTTTCCTTGTGTTCTTAACTCTTTCCGGAGCATCCAAACATCCCTCTCTCTAGGTTTTTCTCCTGTCTTTGGCTAATCCTTCTTAGGCGACTTCCTCAGTCCCCCATTAAACGTCAGTGTTTCCCAGACCCTGCTCTCATCACTGGTTTTTCTGGGAATAACTCCTATGTCTCCAGTCCATATCTCCAGCTCAAATCTGTCCCCAGAGGTTTAGACCCATAAACCCAGGTGCTTACTGAATGCCTCAAGGTCCCTCAGACCAAGCATCATTTTCTCCCACTCCATGTTTTCCTTTCCTGTTCCTACTCCTGAGAATGACACTACTATGAGCCCCATTCCCAAGCTAGAGGCCTGGAAGTGGTTTTCGAGTTCTCTTTCTCTCTCCCTGACCCCATATAGCCAATCAGTGCCTGAGTCCAGCTAATTCTTCCTCAGTTCCATCACCTTCTTTCTCCCACCGTGTAATCTTCCCCTCTGCAGTCTTCCACTCTCATTTCTTTGCCCAAATGGCTTCAACAGTCTCCCAAATGGCCTCCCTGCCTCAGCCTTACCATCTCCCAATCTGTTCTCAACACTGCTTCCAGAACCATCACTTTATTTTTTTAATTGCACTGTTTCTTTTTTTTTTTTTGAAGATTGGCACCTGAGCTAACATCTGTTGCCAATCTTCTTTTTTTATTAATTAATGAATTAATTTATTTGCTCTTCTTTTTCTCCCCAAAGCGCCCTTGTACATAGTTGTATATTCTAGTTGTAGGTCCTTCTGGCTGTGCTATGTGGGATGCCACCTCAGCATGGCTTGATGAGCAGTGCTAGGTCCTCACCCAGGATCCAAACCAGCAAAACCCTGGGCCGCCAAAGTGGAGTGAGCAAACATAACCACTCGGCCATGGGACCAGCCTCCAGAGCCATCTTTCTAAAATGCAAATCTGATCATCACACTCCCCTTCTTCAAACAATTCAACGACTCTTCATGGCCATCGGGATAAAGTTCAAACTCATGAACATGGTATCAAGGCCCTTCTTGTTCTCACATCTCTGCATCCCCGGAACTCTATAGTCCACTCACTCTGCACTTACACGTCCCCAAATATAATATGCATGCACACATGCACATTCTCTCCTCTGAGCCGTTGCACCTGTTCTTCCCTCTTCCGGGAATGATGTTTTCCTCTACCACTTATTTCAACAGTCTAGCAAACTACCTTCTGTCCTTCAAGAGCTCAGCACAGATGTAATCTTTTTTAGGAATCCTTCACAGTTGGGTTTGAGTCCCTCTTGAATGCTCCTCAGCATCCCCGAGGGTCCCTCCTCATAGCATCTATCATATGGCATTGTAGCCACCTATTTTCCTGTGTGTCCCTCACCAGACTGAAAATTCGCTGACCACAGTAACCGTGCTCTTGTTGTTAGCACCTAGTCTGGTGCCTGGCATGAAATAGGTTCTTAATAAACACTCACTCGAAGAGTGTGCGGTACGCCGAGGAGAGAGATCACGATCACCGTGGAATGAACAAGGCTCAATTTTTCCTGATGGTTGAGTGGAAGGTTGAGACACCAGAGATTTAAAAAGCACTTCCAGGGGCCGGCCCCATGGCCGAGTGGTTAAGTTTGCATGCTCCACTTTGGTGGCCCAGGCTTTCGCGGTTCGGGTCCTGGGCACGGACATGGCACTGCTCATCAGGCCACACTGAGGCGGCGTCCCACATGCCACAACTAGAAGGACCCACAAGTAAAATATACAACTATGTACCAGGGGGCATTTGGGGATAAAAAGCAGGAAAAAAAAGATTGGCAACAGTTGTTAGCTCAGGTGCCAATCTTTAAAATAAAATAAAATGAAATAAAAAGCACTTCCAGGAAGACTCCCACTCTGCTGGATCGAAGAACGGACCAACAGCTAGTTTCACAATCCTAGAGCACAAGCTTGCTTCATTTTTCTATTCTAAAGCCCACACCCCTCTCTGAATAGGCTATTTCTCCCTCCAAAGAAATGAATATTTATTAGCTGTATTTGAATTGAAAATCTAGTGGAGAGGTGTTGGCATTATCTATGTCTGGTTGGGCAGGATTATCGAACTTGCTTATGCTCTTTTCGCTTATCTTTATATTTTTATATTGAGCACATATTATGTTTAATAAGAAGCCAGCATAAGCAACTTTATTTCGGGGTTACAACTGGCAGTAACATGAAGTGGAGCTGATAACCAGGAGCAGAGTGATGATACTTTTAAAAGGAGATTACAACTGGGAACATGGAGGGAACAAAGACACAAGGGAAGTTTTAATTTAATTCAATTCACAGGCATTGATCACCTGCCAGCCACAAGGTGTTGCTCTAGGTGCTGCAGGGAAGAGGCGTGAGCAAGCTTGGTGTCCAGCTCCAGCAGTGGGAGGAAGGTGCTGGGGGGGGGGAGCTGTTATCTAGTGCTAGGACATGCCAGACAGCGTGCTAGGTGCTTTGCTGATTTTATTTCTTTTCCTTTTCTTTTTTTTTTTTTTGAGGAAGATTAGCCTGAGCTAACATCTGCTGCCAATCCTCCTCTTTTTGTTGAGGAAGAGTGGCCCTGAGCTAACATCCATGCCCATCTTCCTCTACTTTATATGTGGGACGCCTGCCACAGCATGGCTTGCCAAGCGGTGCCATGTCTGCCCACGGGATCCAAACCAGTGAATCCCAGGCTGCTGAAGTGGAACGTGTGCACTTAACTGCTGTGCCACCAGGCCGGCCCCAACTGATGCTATTTCTTATCATCTTCACAACAATCATATGAGGTAGTTATCTTAATTATGTTTTTGTGGATGGGGAAACTGAGGAACAGAAAGCTTTATTGATAGGCCCCAAATCATAATAAATAAGTGAGGATTTAAACCCAGATGTGTCTGATTCCATCCTCTTTGCACTACGCAAAACTGGCTTTGATAAGTATCTCATGAGGGAGGTATGAACACATAGGGCTTCTGATAGCAGATTGGGGAAGGCTTTCTGAAAGTGTCCTGTGGGTTAGCTTTGAAGAAGGAGGTGTGAGATAAGAGAAAGGCCATGATATAAGCCTCAGGGAAAGGCAGAGTCCTTTGCAATATTATGCCAACAACCTACCAGTGAAGCCAAAGGCAGCCACAGCTGGATAGGGTCCAGGAGCCAGGTGAGGGTGCTTAGGTATCTTGAGCCTGTTATAGGTGAATGGGAGCAGAGCAGAGGGGCAAGCTAAGACTGGGAACCAAGAGTTACCTGGCTGAGGAGGGAGCTGAAAACAGGGACCAGAGCCAGAGCGCATGCCAAGGTCTGATGATGCTGACTGATGACAAAGAACAAGGCAGGACAGGCAGGAAGCAGCAGGCCGCAGGCTGCAATGTGCTGGGGTGAGGTCCTTGACAGTGGTCTTCACTCCTGCAGGCCTACTCTCAGTGCTCTGAAGGACCAGGACTTGGAGCCTGGCAAGTGACAGGAGGAACATTCCAGAAAGAAGGAAGAGCATGGGCAAAGCATATTAAAACATGGAACAGTTTATGCTTAACCGAAGCAGGAATGTTGGATGTGGTGGGGTGTTTAAAACCTCTCAGAGGAAAGAGCATAGTTTCCTGGGAATTATTTTCTTAACTCCCCACCCATGGCCATTGTCACCAATGTCAGGGAAGTGTTTGGTGATAACCAAGACTTGTGTTCGTCAATTTATTGGTGACTCCTCCCTGCTCCCTGTGGTCCCAGCACTACTCTTTGGCGCTGGTCATATAAACACAGCCAACCCCCCCACCTGGGGCTGGCTACGTACTTTGCAGGGCCCAGTGCAGAATGAAAATGCGAAGCCCCTTGTTCAAAAACCAGGGTGAAAAAGTGCTGTTAAAAGTCACTACAATATGAAATTTTTCCTTTCTTCCTTGACCTCTCTTTCGACTTGTCATGGTGATCTTCATTTGATACTTAACGTCATTCTAAGTAAAGAAAAATTTCAAATTTTAATTATTAGTATGGATTTTTCATTCTTTATATTGTATAATGTCAGTTTTAAAGGAAAAGATAAGAGCATCCAACTTATATGGAATCATTGAAATTACACTATTTATATTTCCTAGCTCTTCACGCGTATGCATTCCATTCTTACCAGAACAGTAGGAACACTGCACAAAACTAAACTGTTTCCATTTTACTTCTTGATGTGTGTACCTTCTATCAATACTCTCTGCCTTCAGCTTACTGATGAGTAAGAAGAGACTGAAAGGAAAAGGAACTGTGGGTTGTCGGGTTTTTCCCTCTCCTCCTGTGCCCTCATTTTCAGCCTAAGTGGTTGGTTGATTCAGGGGAGTAACACATTTTAAAAAGGACAGGATACAGTTCCTTGGTCATTTGTGCCTCTTAAAACGTCACTGCTATCTTTCTGCATTGGAAGCAAGTTCTAGTTCAATTGGAAAGTATAGCTTCTCGGGGTTGTCCGCACCCCTGATTACTCAGTCACATATGTAGCACATTCACCCTGTTTCTGGCTCTGAGTCTCGTGGAACTCCCACACATTGTGGTTCCACTGGAATTCTGTGTTCATGGGGCATCACAAACGCTGTATGCAACTGGGTGGGCAAGGAACAGAGGCGGACACTCATATTACACACACCTCCTCTGCTCACACACATGTTCCATTGTCCCATCAGACTTTATTTACAAGACACAGTTGTAAGATAAAATTATTAAGAGTTTCAAGATGGTGACAACAGGACATTAAACCACGTGCAGGGCCCTCTGATGGCAGAGCCCTGGGTGACTGTGTAGGCTGAGTGCTCATGAAGCTGGCCCCGCTCCTACCAGTCACGCTGTGGTAGATACACAAAACCAGCCCTGGACAACTGCCCAAGTCCATCTGTGCCAGACCGTTCTCTTCTTGCTCCTGGGCCCTCCCCCTTCCTTGAGCATATCCTGGTTCTCAGTCTCTGGCTCTTTACCTTCGGCTTTCAGTCTGTGTTTCTGGCCTCTGAGGCTTGGCGGCTCATTCTAATTCCCCTGCTTGACTCTTGGTTCCTAACTGGGGCATTTCCCTCATTGTCAGGGAAGAGAATTCCTCCTTCCACTTCTCCCCCACAGGACCCGTCAGCTGTGCAACCTTCCCCTCAACTCAGCACCACCAACTCGCAGTCAGGGCAGGAGACTTCAGACATCAGTGTTCAGTATTCAGGCAAACACCCCCCACCCGACTTGATTGTCTTTCCATCTCTATCACTTTACTAAAACTGCACTTTGAAAGATCATATTACAAATCCAACAATTGTCCACATCCTTTTGATCACTTTGGGGCATTGCTACGATTGGCTAGTCTTTTTCTTCTCAAAATCCTCTCCTTTGGTTTCCATTACACTGAACTATTCTTGTTCCCCCATTTCTGTAAGTGTATTTTTGAGTGTATCTTCTCTCTTCTGCTCCTAGCGGTAGATTTCCCTCAAGATCCAGGCCTTAGCCATCAGCTCTTTCCCATTTTCTTAATTCTCCTTCCTCTCAGCCCTTGGCTGACAGTCCCCAGATCTGTATCTTCCAGCCTGACTCCTTTTCAAAGCCAGTCTATTAGCACCTCAACCTCAAGCCACTTTCCCTCTGTGGGTCTCAGTTTCCTAATCTGTGAAATGAGAAGTTTGGACTGAGTGGTCTCAGGCTATCCTCCTAGCTAAACAATGTCTTCTTTCACAAACTGAGTCTCTCTCCTGGTTACCCTAATTCCATTGAAACTTCCAACTGAGAACACCAATATTCATGTCAGTTCACTTTTGCGTGTCTCACTATCCAAGAAAATTAAGGGTGGGGCTTTTTACATTCAGATCTGAGCCCACAGCCTTTTATCTTGGGTCCTCGTGAATTTTTCACTCATTCAGCTCTTTAGAATAAAGAACACCTACCAGTGGGAGGAACTCTCAGGTCACAACATACATCCCACTAGGCAAATTACAGATCTGAAGCTTAGTCAATTCATTTTGACACAGCTTAAACAATGTCTGTGTTTATACATTCGTTTGCTACTATTCTAATCTGTTTATTGCCCAAG
The DNA here is from genome assembly GCF_041296235.1 of Equus asinus. Classification (NCBI taxonomy): domain Eukaryota; kingdom Metazoa; phylum Chordata; class Mammalia; order Perissodactyla; family Equidae; genus Equus; species Equus asinus. Next base: position 43,008,099 of record NC_091805.1, on the reverse strand, counting down.
AATTGGCTGGTTTATCCAGCCCTAGTCTTTGAAAGACTTAATTCTTTCCCAATGAATTCAAAACCTTAGCTCAACATGTCCTTTCTGTAGCCACCTCTCCCTCAAGCCAATAATCCTCTAGCCTCCTCCCCTACGACTCCGAGGTGAGCCTTTTCTGGAACCTCTTAGCAGCCCACTATATTTGCCTAAGCCTGAATTGAATCACCCTTCTTTTTATCTACCAGAACCTATAGCAACTGGTACTGCTTTCCTGTCTGTGGAGTCTTAACAGCTTGACAAACCATCCTAATTATAAAATCAACAAGTATAAATCTCAGCTTTTTATTTAATAACTACCAAACATTTTTTTTAATTATCTAGAGGAAAAAAGGAGAACATGTTTGGCATTCAGTTTTAAATTGGAGAGAGTAGGTGTTTTCAAAATCTTAGGTTCAAATTATGAGTCATTGAGGGCTCATTAATTCTCTCAAAAGTTCTCCTTCATCTTCCGTATCAGTCAGTCACCTGGGTCTGCTTGGTGACCATCCTTCAAACTCTCTCTCCTGCCTACCCTTTCCTTTCCATTCTCAGGGCATCCTACCAGGATTGGCACAGTCCCCTGACTCATCTCTCGATCTCTCTCTAGTCTCATCTCTGACCCATTCTGCAGACCCCTGCTAGAACAATCTTCCTCAGACATGACTCGCCTGATATCTCACTCTCACTCCAGTGTCTTCACCAGTTGGGTCCCCAGGATATCCAGGACTGAGTCCAGTCTCTGCCACTGTCCTTAGTGGGGACAGAGTGAAGTGGTAGGAAAAGCATGAGTTTGGAATCAGACAAATGAAGTAGCAATTCCAGCTCTACCACATGCTAGCTATGTGACTTTGGAATACTTAGTCTCAGTTTTCTGTTAAATGGGACTAATGGTATGTAACCCAACTCCCGGAATGTGGGGCTTGATTAAATGAGATAATAGATGAGAAGTATTTAGTGCACAGTGCTTCTATGCATCTGTTTGGAGCTCAACCAGTGTAAGCCCTCCTGGTCATCTGCCCACCTCAATTCTCCTCCAGACACGAGTGGAGGTCTTCCTCCTGGGGCTTTTCAGATGTCTCATGTAGGTCCACCTCTGCAGCCAGAATGGAGGCCTTTTGAACATAGGGACCATAATTCATACCTCTTTGAAATCTCTATCAGAGGACATGCCAGGCTCTCAACAAATATTCATGGAATCAGAAAGAAGGCTGCAGTTGTGGTATCATTGTCTTGGGGTGAGAGGAGTGTGTTTGGGGAGCTTCCTGCTTCGGGCAGTGTTTTTCTGAGGCTGATGTTAGGATGAGTTTCCACCTACTAAGTACTTGCTGACCAGCCCAGGGGCAGAGGCATGAGATTGGGCTGTGAGGTGGGGAACGTGAGCCTGGGAGGAAACATTCATTTCTACATGCTCTGTCATCTTCTGCCTGATTTCAGGTCCTTTCTCTGACCAAGAGTTCCCCAAATGAGCAGCATCTCCCTCTCCTCCTTCCTCTCAGTCCCTCATCAACACCCAGGCAGTGTTTTGACAGGCTATGCCTTGTTTGGGAATAAAAGCCTGAGCTATATAACATGGTACACAATTAACAGGATCCCTGGGGTAACAGGAACCTCTCGTATTCACGATCCACATGGCTCTCTTGCAGATGCTGTGTGTTAGGGTGGAAATATACTGACTGCTGGTCAGGGCGATGGTTCTAAGCCCCGCTCCCACTGGGCAGCTGCCTTCAAGTCCACTCCCGCATAGTGATTGTGTCAAGGCACGGGTTAGGAGAGAAGGTCCAGTCGGGAAAACACATCCATGCCATAAAGTTCAATATAGAGAACTTAAAGAGGGAAGCCAGTATTACAGATTGTAGAAGAGCTGAAGAGCAAGCAGGAGGGTGAAGCAACCCAAGATTAGCAACTACAGGGAGATGTTACCAACCCGAGGCTGAGAGAGAGGGAGGGCAAGGTGTTACCTTATTCCAGGGGCAAGCCCACCCTGTGGGAGCTGGACCTGAGGCAGGGGCTGCCCAATGGAGGCTGGGGTCACAGAAGAAACGTGGTCTCTCCTTGAGATGCTTCTCAGAAAAGCAGCCAACGAGAATCACTTGGCCTCCTCAATTCTTTGGTCTCCAATCTCCTGCCTCTCATTCACTCAGAAGCCAGAGGACAAGGGAGCCCGGGAAATGGCATTTTCAGGGTTGGTCCCTGAGGTACAGAGCAGAGCAGGGGAAGGGCATTGAAAGATGTGTCAATGATGAGTATAGGAGAGTTGATTGACTACCCCCATTATCTCCACCAGCCACCACAAGCTACTCTAATAAACAATCTAATTTTAAAAAATGCTTTCTGTACAATTTCATCATTAAAACAAGCCTGCTTGCTCCTTCTTCCAGTCAAAATGCACCCTGAGCTTCCTCCATATAAGTTCTAGAACTGGTGCCTTCTCCTCCATCTCCACCGCCTCCCTAGAACTCTTCTGGCTTGGCCATCACAGCCTGGCTCCGACAAAGCCTCAGAACTCAATTGCCACATGGAGCTGGACTTGGCCAGTCAATCATTTTTCATGTGATTCTTGAAGGTAAGAGAAGTTGAAGGTTTTCAATTATGAGAAGGCTGGGTGCGAGGATAGGGGGGAGCTGCCAGGGAATGACAAGTGGTAGGCACAGCCTTTCCAGGCTGGGGCACGTCCCAGCTGCAGTGATGAATGTGCTCAGCCCCCTTGGTTGGCACCAACTTGTCAGCCCTTGATAAAGAGCTCACCAAACATTGTGCTAATATGAACAAGAATAAATGGGATGGTATGTCAGCTCCATTTGAAATACACTACCAGGGAGTAATCTGAACAGGCAAGGTGAGGAGAGAGGCCCTGAAGGACAAGAGTCGCCAGTGCGTCCTTCCTGCTGTCTCAAGTGAGTTTTCCCTCCTGTCCACTCGATTTCCCTAAAGTAATCAGTCCTGGTCATCTCAGCAAGAAGGGACTCCATGGGGAATGAATGACAGGAGAAGACTGGTGCATACACTATCCTCAAACCCAGAGGAGACACCAGGGGGCGACTTGGTTGGAAACAGACTGTGACCACCTCGAAAGCGATTTGGAGAAGTTGGGCATGTTCCTGAGAACAGAGGAACCACCAAGTGCTTTTCAAGAGAGGAGTCACGTAATAATAGTCATATTTCCAGAATAGAGATCCTGTGGCACTGCACTATTGGGGAAACTGTAGAGGTGGAGGTGGAGACAGCAGAGACAGAAGGACCTTTAGGAAGGCGTTTCAGAAATCCCACCAGGGAGTACGTGCCAGCGTAGGGATGGCGGGAGTGGGAAGAAAAAGTCTGATGTGAGGAGATTGTTGAATGTTTACAACACATCATGATTTCAAAGATACTCAAAGTTTCCAGGGTCCATAACTGTACTGACTGAACAGAAATGAGAGAGAATTTGGTTTATTTTTCACATTGGGTGCTAGACTTGTCGGGTTTCGATAGACAATGAGATACCTAAGTAGATGTTCACAGCAGGCATTGGACCTTGGGATAAGAGAACAGCATTAAAGCAAAAGATTTGCTGGTCTTCGAGGGTGTGGCTGATGCTATGACCTTTTTTTTTTTTTTTTTTTGCTTTTTCTCCCCAAATCTCCCCAGGACATAGTTGTATATTCTAGTTGCAGGTCCTTCTGGTTGTGGCATGTGGGACACCACCTCAGCATGGCTTGATGAGTGGTGCCATGTCCATGCCCAGGATCCAAACCAGCGAAACCCTGCGCTGCCAAGTGGAGCGCATGAACTTAACCACTCGGCCATGGGGCGGCACCCCCTATTAACTTCTTAACGAAGGATTAATATGGTTAAAAATTTAACTTGACTGTGTGCTCTGCAAGAGGAATAGGATCTACCTCATGTTCTATGGTTCCTTACTTGATAACTTCAAGCTTCCAAAAGTCTCTAGAGATCATATTTTCTACCCTCCAATCTCTCCCCTTTTCCTGTGCACCTCGAGATATGAGCCACACTAATAGTTAGGACTGGCATCACTGCTTAAGGCCCAGGCAGGGTGAGATGTTCCATTTGGGCCTCTCAGGATTAAAAACGGGATCCTTCTTGAAGCAATCTACCTATCTGACCAGGTGATTGAAAGAAGGGCAAAGCCAGCTTCCCAAGAAGACTGAAGGTACGATGAACACCCGTGTGTGTGACCTGACCTCATGCCATTCTCTCTGGGGGAAGAGGGAGGTGCTGTCCAGATGCCATTAGCCACTAGGGGGACAGCCCACTTCCTCCCCTTCTCTGGCTGAAAGGTTGTAAGTAGCTAATCACATCTCTGAGTGATCTGAGATTTCAAGAACAAGAAGGAGAGGATTTTAATCGTAAGGGAAAAGAAGAAACCAAACAGATTAAAATCCAAATCCCTCTAGAGGAAAAGCATGTCAAGGGGATCAAAGAGCCCTTGCAACTCAAGGATACTATTGCACTCAGATTGAGGGAAAGACCCACTCACAAAATTTGGTCTGATATTTCTCTTTTGGGTGGTTTGTGGTTTTGTCGTTGAGTGGCTTACAGTGTGGGTTTACAGTGTATAGGAATGGGAGGCCCTGCTAGGATTTTGTGGAAGAAAGGAGATTAGTGCTAAGCAATCTGGAGGCACCCTTGCCAAGTCTGGCTTCTCTCAGAGTTTTCCTGGAACACCCTTCCCTTTCATTTCCTTTTTCTGATGGGCAAATCCCTATTTTTCAGTCAGTATCCCTCTCTGGAGCCAGAATGCTCTGGTTTAAATCTAAGCTCCATTTGTTTATATGTCTGACTCTCAAGCCAGACTCCAAACCTCTGGAAGAAAGAGGCAACATCTTGTTCTTCTTTGAATCCCCTCCACCCAGCACAGTGCCTGGCACCTAAGGGGTTCTCAATAAACACCTGATGAATGAGAAACTAGGAAGCTAACCTGGTCCTACCAAGTATTGACTGTGTGATCTTGGGTAAGTTTCTTATCCTCTCTATGCCTCAATTTCTTCATCTGTAAGATGGGATAACGATAGCACCTATCTCATAGGGTGGATGTGAGGATGAAATGAGGTCATGTATGTGTAATGTTTAGAATGGTGATTGGCATAGAGAGGTACTTAATAAAAGTTAGTTATTATTACCATCAGCACTTTCACCGGCACCTCAGATGAGTTATTGGCTGTCTTGCTTTAAAGAGCTGCACATTAAACGTAATGGGTTGTTTAACAGTTTCCCTTCAACACCTAGGTTTGTGAGGAATTTGTGATTAGCTGAGTTAATGATCACACAAACAAATTATAATTCAGGATTTCCTAAAGTAATTTGGCTCAGACAAAAGATGAGCTCTAGAGAGCCAAATTGGCTCATTTATCTCTGCTGCAAGAAGGCTCCATGGTAAAGGGGAATCGTTCACCAGGAAGTGCCATCAGTGAGGGAATTTGTTTTCGGACAACAGTGATTGGGCTATTTTTCAGTCTCAGCTTCAGGTGATGCATTTTTATTTTGTCTCAGGCGAAAAAGGAGTTTTATAAAAAGATGTAGGAAGTGACAGAAAGTAAACATTACAAGCTGTATAGGAAATGAGTGCCCACTGGAACTGAGGGGTAAGCCACCAGATCTAGCTGATGGCTATGTCGGCACCAGTAGCAGCCGTCAGTTTCAGGAATTCAGAGCCAGAAACCTCACTTACCCCAGAATAAGATAACCTGACTCGTGCTCTGTGCCACACTGTCGGCACGTACTTTCATACAAACAGCTCAAGGTCAGGGACCAAGACTTTAAGTTCTCTGTCTTCTGTTGAAATAATGATAACAGCTACCATTTGTGGAATGAGTAGGATGTGCCAAACATTATGCTAAGCACTTAACATAGATTGCCTTATTTTCTCCTCACAGAAACCCTACGAGGCAGATTCCAATCTCTGTTTTACAGATGAGTCAACTGAGGCATGGTGACTTGCCCTTGGACACACAGCTAATCAGTCTTTGAACCCAGAGAGTGTGACCCAAAGGCTTGCCTGCTTATACACCACACTTGCTGCTTTGTACAGGACATACTATACAAGCAGCAGCTGCTTAAAAATCGTGTTATTTGATGGATGGATGGATGGATGGATAAATGAATGAATGAATGAATGAGGCTCCTGTAGGATGGAATCCAGAAATCACGCCCAGACTCTCCCCTCATTGGGCTCTGGACTCCATGAGTAGATACCCATAGTAGGGTAAGTCTCTGCCTTTTCTAGGCCTTGTTTTGGATGATTAAAGCAATGCTTTGGCTTGGAGTGTCTTTGGACCGTGCGCCTACCTGCCTGGAATCCACCCCTGGCTAGCTTGGCTAACACAGAGGTAGTGGCCCCCAGAAACCCAGGTAATGCCTGCTGGCCTGTCATCTGGAGTTTTACAGTGACACAAGTTTTAGACTGAAAATCCAACTAGCAGTCATGGAATCCTTCAAATGGCAGGCTCCTGGATCCCTCCTCTCATTTCTAATACCACACCATTTTTGAGAAAGCCACAGAACCCTTAACTTGCTCTGAGAGGCTATGTTTTTCCTTTGCGTGCTGGGAAAAAGAACAGTGATTTTCAAGTTATTTCAAGCTAATCTTCAAAGACATAATCTCTGACAGAGTCGGAGAGGGCCAAACAGAAAGTAGGTCGTTAGGACCCAGAAGCCCTGGCTAGAACTGGCTGCACTGACAGATAACCTGACAACGGCAAAAGCCATAGGATTCCTGACGAAAAATGAGGACTCACTCTGTTCCCCTGCCTCCTGCACCATCAGCCGCTGTGTGGATGGCCCTGCCTGAGGGATGTCCCACTCTCCTCCCCCAGCCCACAATGAATAAGCATTCGATCCATCCAACACGTTGGGGAGGGGTGGGCAAGCCCCTCTCTTGTGCTGGAAATTCACCAGCGGAAGAATCACAGCTCAGTATCAGCCCCATCTCCCAGGGCTGTGCAGATCTGCTCCTGATTATATTCCAGCAGCTGGGCACAATCTCTTTCCTCACCGCTGAAAATGATTTGGGGGGAAATCAACAATGGAATTTGCCATGTTAATATTCTCCGCAGCCTGCTGGGCGTGAGATGCATACTAAGCACCATGGAAAGCTCATCCACCCAGAATCAGGAGGTGATCTTGGGCTCAAAGGGTGAGAATGAGCTGTTCTAAAAGAGAGAGCCCCTCAGCTAACAGCCACCAAACCTCCTCCCTCCATTCTGACTTCCTGAGCTGGCCTGAGAGCAGCTGGTGCTCCCAGCTAGGGTCTGATAGTGACTGAGCCCGAGCCTCAGACGGGGGCGTGAGTCAACAGCCCAGTGTCACGGGGAAGGTGGCCCTTTCAGGCCTATTGAGATGCTTAGTAGTATTAAGATCAGCTAATTATTAAATACATACCATGGATGAGGCACTGTGTTAAATCCTTCACAAATATTATTTAATTTTAAAGTTATATTAATTACAAAAGAAATCCATGCTCATTATTTTAAGAGTAATATAGATGAGCAAAATGAAACAATAAATCCTCTGTAATCTCATCTCCCAAAGATAATCGTCATTAACAGTTTGGCATGTACACCAAACAGCAGCCCAGTGCGTGTAGGTAGTTGAAGAGATTTGAGCCTATTCAAGCCTAGAGAGGTCAAGGATCTAGATAAAGCCACTGGCTGGCAGAGTCAGGATTTGAACTCTGGTTCTGTCATTTGATGAATGTCTATTGAGAACATAAGCGTTGTTCTGAGAGATGGGATTAGATGAGAGATGGGATCCTTAGGAAATAAGGCAAAGTTTTTGTTGCTATGAAGCTTCAATCTAGTGGGAGAGCCAATCAGTACACAAATATGTAATTGCTGGAAATGACAAGTGCCACGAAGAAGAGAGCAATCAGGCACTTTCATGGTTAGTGACTGTCATAGGGAAGACGGTGAATTGAAATGGGTCAGAGAAGGATTCCTTGAGGAAACGACATTTTCATTTTTTAAACAAACACTTAAATAGTGTTTCCTGTGTACCAATCACCATTTTTTTTAAAAAAACACACAAATGTCGATGCATTTAAACCCCAAAAGATCTTATGATATAAGTATTATTAGTGTGCCTATTACAGATGAGGAAACTGAGGCACAGAGAGGCTGAGTAACTTTTCCAAGGTCACACAGCTAGGAAGTGGTGAAGCTCAAGAATTAGATCCAAGCAGTTTGGTTCCAAAGTCATGCTTGTGGCCATTAACCCCGCAAGGCCTTTGTTTGAGCTGAGATCTGGACAATAAGTGGCCATCCGTGCAAAGATCTGGAGAGAGTACTCAAACAGAAGGGACAGCAGGGGCAAAACACTGAAGGAGGCATGTGCTGTCTGAGCATCGGAAAGAATGCCATCAGCCTGTCAGGCTAGATCACGCAGGGCCTTGTAGGCCAGAGGAAAGCCTTTGGATTTTGTCTTCGGTGCAGCAGGAAGAAATTGGAGGGTTTCAGCCAAGAAGTAACTTGACAACAAGTTTGCATTTCAAAGGGATTCTTTTGCCTATTGAATGGAGAACAGAATTTAGGGGGGCAAATCAGAGAGGACCCACGGACCAGGTAGGAGTGCAGACTAAAGATGAAGGTGGTTTGCACTAGGATATTAGCCAAGAAGATTGAGAGAAATGGAAAAAAATGGGCTGATCCAAAGTGATACTTTTTCCATTTAAAGCTCACTGCCTTAGAGAAAAGCATTTTGGTAAAAACTCCTCGCTAAGCAAGGGAAGACCATCTTGTGGGATTGGATGGAAGGCATAAAAAGGATAGAGGCTGGTCCTTTACAAGTCGTGAGCTGGAACCAGTGAGGGAGCTTATCACAAAGGCACAGAAAATAATAATACCTGCCACTTAGTGAGCGGCCAACGTGTTCCAGGTTCTGTTCTAAGTTCTTTCCATATATAACTCGTCAAATCCTCACACCAATCCTATGGGGAAGGTGTTATCATTAACCCTACTTTAAAGACAGATGAAGTGAGACCTACTCAAGGCCACAAAGCTGGTAAGTGGCAGAGCTGAGCCTTCCACCATGGCAGGTTGACTCAGAGACCATGGCTGTCAGTCACTTCACTGACCTGCTTTTGAAGGATGTCTGCTAATCCAACCAACAGCCTAGGGAGATGCCAGATGGCCGGTGAGCATGCACACAGCAACGGCAGCAAGGGCCTTCCATTATTTTTTAACAAGAATGATTTTTGCATTTAAAAAAAGATGCAGACAGTCCTTCCTCCAGTGCTGGGTTTCACACAAACCGCATCTGTACGACCATAGCTCACGCCGCCAGTTCCGCGTCCAGTTTCGAGAAGGAGCAGGGGGCAGTGCGGGAGCCTGGCTGAAATCGACGCTTTAAAGCTGGGTATGATGCCTAGGCAACTAGGACAGTTGGTCAACCTGAATTTAAAAACACAAAACTTCCAAGGCAATCAAACTGTGATGGCAGATGATGAAAAGTACAGCCCAACACGTGACTTTGAGCGAAAGAATTACCTCATCAGAGGCAGCGTATTAGCCTCTTTCTGATGGAGATGACATTTCTG